>NC_088650.1:18148971-18256471 GCF_964019385.1 Sycon ciliatum
TGTTGACACTTTGCTGACACTTTGTTGACACGTGACCCAATTACCGGCCTACCAAGTGCCTTTGGTGACCGCTAACAGCAACTGTGGAACAGTGCAGTGCCCTTTTTTGGAGCAACGTACGAGTAGTGCCCATGGATTATGACCCCGCGACCCCAATCTACGTGGCGGTCCGCAATTCGCTACTTCATACTGACTGGCGTCCGGCATCGTCCTGAATTTGGCCACAATCTGCTCTCGGGACCCCTATAGGGCTCCCTGACCTGCTCCATCTCCGCCATCGTCAATGTACTGCGCATCCACCCAGGCCAGGACTGCACTTACTTACGGGAAGGAGTATTTGCAAGATGGAACCTGGGAACTGGAAGACGACGAAGAGGAAGCGTGGGAATCCGGCGGCAATGGCTGGGATGTAAGTCCAACATTGCTGGTGCCAGAGTTGCCACTGCTTGCTTATAAGGGAATCATGTGTGTTGCCTTTTTGCCTTTTCCGACGTCCTCCTCCGACTGTACTCCCGATCCCAGGACTGAACTTACGGGAAGGAGTGCTTCCAAGATGGGAGACGAAGAAGAAGAAGCCGCTGAATCCGGCGGCAATGGCTGGGATGTAAGTCCAACATTGCTGGTGCTAGAGTTGCCACTGCTTGTTTATAAGGGATTCATGTGTGTTGCCCTTTTTTGCCTTCTCCCATGTTCTCCTCCGACTGTACTGGTGAACGCTGTCACATATGTTGCCCTTTCCAGACAGTAGAAGGGAGGGGGGGGGGGGGGGCAGCACATCCTGGCATCCAGGAATGCTAGGCCCTAGGAACTAGGCAATCTGACCTTTCCTCTTACTCCAATAATGGTATGGATGGGGAGTTCTTGAACATCCTCAGTGTTGTTAGAGTGAACTGTGCAACTCGGCAATCGGTGATAGCAGAGGACCAATGCCGATGGCGATGCTCCTTCCTTTTTCTCTGTCACAGGCTGCGTTCTCGAGAGGAAGCGTTATTTCTGCATTCCAAGAAGGACGGCACAATGGTGAGTGGAACTTCGTGGGTGTGCAGCCTTGCTAGTTGAATTGTAAATCAACCATTCTTCCTGTCTCTGACTTCTTCAATGTCCTCCTCAGTGTCGGACTGTCCGCGTCGCATTGAACTGGTCCGATGAGGCTGCTATTGCACACACAGTGAGGGAACTCCCATACGGGAACTCGGAAGTACTGCTACAGTACAGGTAAGGTGGCCATTGCTTATGTGCGTGCGCCGTTGTTGTCAACTTCTAAGCCAGCTGTACTCCAACCTTCATGGAGTTTGAAAGTAGTCAGCTGGCGAACTACAATTGAAGTTTAGACGTTATATGCCGCGGCTTGGTCAGCTTTTTCAGTTTCACAATGCATTGCACTCAGCACCGCTTCTCGGAATATCTTGTCAGGATAGCTGTGGAACGCATTCTCCCCAGTGGGGGAACGGCAAATGTGCTGTTCATTTTTTAGGCTTGCTTTTATGGTACGTACAAATCCCCATTGAAAAGACACAGTGGAGACCAGAAACTGCAAATAGATGTTGGGAACCGCGAAGACCACCCTTCCTTGTCAAGTTCCCTGAAGGTGTGGAGGGGGGGGGGGGGGGAGCGGAGGAGGGACATTCCTGCACTTCTTAAAGCAGGATTCACAGGAGCATTTTCAGAAATTGCTTGTACATTTGTACCAGTTGTAACCGACAAACGCATTCTCATTGAGCTTTGACTTGAGGCACGTCAGCAAGGCGCTGTTGCATCGCTGACGTCTTGTCCTGATTCTGTGAATGGTATTTTGTGCGAGTTTGCATCGCACGCAGAATCGCAGGTCGTGTCGCATTGCGCAGCACACTGCCAAATTGCTTCTGTGAATCCCACGTGAATGGGAATTCCAATGGGAATGTAATCCATTGCCAACAGGTGTATTCCCGAGCTGCTCATCATACTGCAAAATTGCTCCTGTGCATGCAAATGGATTTCATTGCTCTTCTGTAGTTTGGGAAATTCTCGATTATGATAATTCTGCGTGTGTGTGTACACCAGCCCTGAACATACATGTAGGTGACCCATTTGTGGTGTCTCATAGCCTACCTCACGACCTTATGCTTTCTTTCTGTATCACTTGTATCTTGCAGGTATATCACCCCGTGACGACCACATCGAAGTCTGAAATTAAAGTGTGAAGATGCTTCAGCAACCCCTTCATATTTTTCCATTGCTTTTATTGTGCTTCTACTGTGCACGTGTGTAACCTGTGGGGTATGCATGTGATGACAATGTATGCCGGTGACACGGTCAGATTTTGTCCATGCGTGTAACGTACACCTGCATGCTATCGTTGAAAAGGATCTGCCACTTACGATCTTCGGACGAGTATCAGGTCAGCTTGGTTTTGTGTGGGCTGTACCAGACGCTGTTCACTTCTCTATCTGTTGGATATGTGACTTTCTGCAAGTTTCTGGTGTATGGTGGCCACTTCTTTGCTTGTCTTTGTATGACATTACAATAATTCTGTATTCACTGCTTCCATGGTGTGGTCTGCAAACTGCAATCCTTAGGCAAATATCATCACGGTTTGCAATATTGTGCTTTGACCGCTAGCTTACCTACACATTGTACATGTAGTTGAATTATTTTTGTTTCACAACTGACTTCCTGAAGTATGGTGGCCACTGCTTTGCATGGCATTATACAATGTTCATCAAGAATTTCCTGTTTGGGTCGTGTGTGTGTATGTATGTGTGTGCGTGCCCATGTGTGTGTGTGCCAAGTGCATGTGCGTGTTTGTCACAAGGTGTCTGTGTGCGGGGTAGCGAGGTGGGGAGGGCTGGAATGTATCAGTGTGCTACTGTAGTTGCATGGCTACATACAGTGCATTGCGCGCGTGCTCACCATGTTTATCTTCGGAGCTGGGCTAGGGTGGGGGAGGGAACAGAAAAAGAACTGAAATTACCCATATAAAAACCGCTCTGTGAGCGGTTCTGAAAAACCTCTACTGGTGCAGCCCCGTCGTAAAAGTAAGAAATTAGAACTGGCGCATTGTCCTCCCAAATGTGAACTGATCCACCTAAATCGCGATTGACGGGACCCGAACGCACCAGTAGCACGAGGTCGGGAGGGCACAGGATCACAGCCGGCGTCGGCGCTGATCAAGTTACCATACAACACTTAGATCTACACCATGCACCAGGGAGTCGTACGACTCCCTGATCTACACCGAAGCCCACCTTTGCCGCTTTGGCTTTGGCTATGGACCAGCGTCCCCAGCTGCATCCACCACAGGTAGGAACCTCGTGCTACTGGTGCGTTCGGGTCCCGTCAATCGCGATTTAGGTGGATCAGTTCACATTTGGGAGGACAATGCGCCAGTTCTAATTTCTTACTTTTACGACGGGGCTGCACCAGTAGTAGTAGGTAATAGAGGTTTTTCAGCAGAACCGCTCACAGAGCGGTTTTTATATGGGTAATGCATTATGCGCAGAGCTAGAGCATGCAGTGCCGTGCACGTCTACGTGCGAGGACTCTTTTTTTTCACGAACTATTTTTTTCTAGCGCCCGCGATTCTGCGCCGCGCGGAGAGTCTACGAAGATCGAGAGTACGAGCTCTCGTAGATCTACGTAGACTCTCATGACCCATGACATGAGTCTCATGCTCAGGTGAGGACAACCATGTGGCATGTAGCTGGGGTAACATCCCGTATACACACATAACGGCTTTTTAGCGTCACTTGCACTGTCTGGTCTCCTGTTGTGTGTTTATTTCTCCTGAGTAGTTGAGTGTGCATGAGTTCTTTGTGTTTTCCATTCTTCACGGTGACTGAGTTGGCTTCGCTCGCTTTTCTCGGCTTGAGGAAGAACGGCTGTCTGTCTTATTTCTATCGTACTTTTCTGGTCGGCGCACCTTCTATTCAAGGCGAAATTCTACCGAAATGCAGAGCCAACCTTGGGGTAAGAGTTTTTAGTGTTTATCTCTCTGCTTGTTCTATCTTTCTCTTGAAAACCTGGTTCTCTTTCTCCTCCAGTGGCTCTTTCTGCCGACCAAATCGTGATTTAATTTGTTGTCTTCACGTACTGTAGAGAATAACGTTTTGAAGATAGTTGAAACTGTGCGAGTGGAATTGTTTTTGCTGTTGATTCTCCGAAGCACTCACTGTAAATGTGAAATTGACGCAGCGGTACGACTATGCATTGACAATGAAATGTGGTATTCGAACCACAATGTGTATGCTCTGTATACTATTATGCTGGCCATTGAGTTAGAATGTATCATCGATTTACGCTTGCCACGACGACAATGCATTGACAATGAAATGTCGTATTCGAACCACAATGTGTATGCTCTGTATACTATTATGCTGGCATTGAGTTAGGGATGAATGTATCATCGACTTACGCTTGCCACGATTATGAAATTCCACTCACTTCCACTACATTCGTGCTGAAATGTGAATGTTCTCTTCGCGGCGAAAATTCTGTTCTCCCATTCTCCAAATATTTGAACTTGGTCTATTCTCAGGGTGAACAATCAGACACACTGTGCTTGTATTCTTTACTTGTCTCGGTGGCCTTGCTTTCCTAGCTATCCTTGTGCATTTATTACAACCAGGCTACGCAGTAAACAGTTTCCTCTGAGACAAAAATGCGATAATACTCAAAAAGGACACACGTGACTTCAGGCTCATTACGAACATCTTGAAAGTTTTTGCGCAGTCTTATCTATTCCACAAGTAAGTTTTCATGGCGTTCCCATATCGTTGGGAAGTATGACTTTTTTTAAAACATTTACCAAAGAAGGTGAAACTTCTCAGAGGGCACTCTGATATTCGTAGGGTGAATTCCTCTTCTTTGCATTTGGCCATATGTAACTTATTACGCACTCATTAGTGTAGTGAGCCGCAGTGATTGTGTCTGTATTTTGGAAACAAAAAAAGAGTTTCGGTGCTTCTTCATTTGTTTGCGCATAAATCCCATGTATAAACGACGCGGAGACAATAGTTAGTGGACAATAGTTTCAGTACACTAATATTATTCATAGCATAAATCCATGGCTTAGGGTGAGTCTCTTCTGTACCTCCCAGGAAGAGGTCAGAATGGGCAACTGATTTCGTATGAGCCCACACGAACGATCTTCCTAGAAAGTGGGCTCATAAGAAAATGAAGGAGACCGAAGCGAATTTGCTCTTACTTATAGTAATGTCCAGTACAGGCAATAGTGCTAGTATGTTGACAACATGTGCTTTGTGCGTCTTCTTCCACTGGCTCTGTTTATCTCCCATATTCTCTCTCTCTCTCTCTCTCTCTCTCTCTCTCTCTCTCTCTCTCTCTCTCTCTCTCTCTTTCTTTCTTCCTTTCTTCCTGTAGATCTGAGTCAGTATGAACTTCACCGGACACCTCAGGAGGCCATCACAGATGGCACAGAGATCACAGTATCGCAGCGCACCCTACACAATGAGCTGATGTGTCCTATCTGCTTGGACATGCTAAAGAATACCATGACCACGAAAGAGGTACGTTGTGCATGGTGTTGAGTACGTTATGCTACATGTTGCTGTGGTGAATGCTCCTACAACACACTACATTGCTGTGTTGTGTGTGCGTGCGTGTGGCATGTGCGGAAGTGTGGAGGTGTGGCGTTGCGCCCATACCATGCCGCAAGCACATACCTGACAGCGTTGTCTGCATAGCTAAGTTGGTTGTGCTCTGCAGCACTCAGGCGCAAGTTTAACTCTATGGATTCCCACTGCTTCCATGTAGTTTGTTCATTCTCTATCCGGTGTTATGTTTTCTGTATCTTATCTGTTTCTCTGTTTTCTGATTGCAGTGTTTACACCGCTTCTGTCAAGAATGCATAACTAGAGCGTTACGTAACGTGTAAGTTCTACTCTCTCTCCTCTCTGAGACTCTCTCTCTCTCTCTCTCTCTCTCTCTCTCTCTTTCTCTCTCTCTCTCTTTCTTTCTCTCCTGCCAAAATGCTAAATGGATTGGTGTCAGCAAGCTCTGCTTTGGGAGAAGGGATGACTGCTAGCCCCCCCCCCCCCCTCTTATGAATGCACAAGTGTGATAAATTAGGATTTTCTCTTGTTCCCCTCTTGCTTGCCCCCACTCAGAAGATTATTTAGCAGCTGGACAGTCGGTTACGAGCAAGCAACTCTCTTCCAAACTCTGCATGACTCAACAACCCCCCCCCCCCCTCCCCGCAAAAGAAAAAATTGCACTATTTCGGCCATGGTCCATCTTCAGAACATGGCCACATAACCTGAAGCAAAGTGAAGGTGAAGCAGCTTGTGAAGTTAGCAGGGTATAAATGATAAACTAATATTATTATTGGTACCTTCTATTTGTCCTGGGGGTACGTGTAGTGTTTATACATCGTACCAATATTGCGTTGAACAATGATGGTAAAAACTTAAAAAGTGTGCCCAGCCAATCATGCGCCTGCGTTATCTTCTCTTTGCCTTGGCTTACACTGTCATTTTCTGATATCTGGTAATTCTTGTAACATTGGAGCAAACATGTTGGAATATATCCGTAACATGCGGAATTTGGAATTGAGTCGTTGGACCTTCTTCAGGTTACTAATTGTAAACCTTCAAGAAGCCTCCACCATTTAATTCTAGTATCAACACCAGTACCGTAAAGTACCGCCAGAGCGCCCCACCATCTCATCCTTTCGTGGCCGCCTTGTGGAGGTGGATTCCTGTCTGTAGGTCATCCGACACGGACCTTGTACAAACATTGCACATTGTGCAGTCAATCCGTACCCAGTTTACCTTCGAGCTCCATATAAAAGCATACCAAGTGTGACCTTAGTACACGTAGGTTCTCACATCGTACAAACTTAGGAGCATTCTGCCATACGATTTTCTTCCCTTGGCTGTAAAATCAAAGTGGGGCGCTCTGGCGGTACTTTACGGTACATGCGTGTCAGGATTTCGACCTCTTTTTTGTGTTTTTTGCTATTGTGTGTTGCTGCAATCTAGAAATCGGGAGTGCCCTACTTGCCGTAAGAAGCTAGTGTCCCGTCGCTCACTCCGTGCTGATCCCAACTTTGACGCTTTGATTGCAAAGGTAAGCAATGGTGTTCAGTATTCAGCTGTATTCTTTTGGTGAGTCGTCATGCTCGTGTATTCACCGCTTGGTTTCAGATTGCATGCGGTCACATTGCGGTGAGTTTGCATGATGCTGCTGCTGCTGCTCGGTGTGCTTGCTGTCCTGGCCTGACATCTTCCAGTAACACGTTCCTGTGTGTGCGCCTGTATTTGTGTACATGTGTGCCTGTATGCATACGCGGTTTGTCTGACGTATTGGCAGATTTATCCCAGTCGTGATGAGTATGAAGCTCAGCAGGTAGGCGTCAACAGCTTGATTTATTTATCTGGGTGTATGTTTGTATACTACAGTCCATTCCGAAAAAGATGAGCCTTGGCTCTGGCAAGCTTGTGTATTTTCGTGATTTTTGTTGTACACGGTGCAGTTCCGCGAGATTTGAAACTTGAAAAAGAGTCCAAAAAGGTACCTCAACTTGGGTTCGAACCGCACAATGTACTGTCATGCAAGTGGTGTGAACGGCCTGGATTTCCATGGTTTTCCCCAATTTGGTGCTTTGGTGGCAAAACCGCGCCGAAACCCTATTCTTGTTATTGCTTGCTTTTTGGAAAAAATAGACTTCAGAAATATAATTGGAAGAGCATTTCATGGGGGATTGCCGAAAAATATTGTGAAAAAACTCAAATTTTGACCCATTTATGGCCAAGGATATCTGACTATTACTAGTAGCAAGAGTACATAACCCCCCAGAGTGTGCAACTCCACTATGGGTGCTGTCCCGACAGAATTTCAAGTTGACGTCATTTTGATGATGCAATGCGCACTGTACACGGATTATCAGACGAATCCGGAACCTGTGGTTGACCGAAGCCGATCGATCCTGTACAAATTATTTCAAAGAAAAACGTGTGATGCGTTGACACCCGTACACATGTTGTAAATCACTGCTGCAAGGAGCATTGCGTCATAAATAATGACGTCAACTTGAAATTCTGTCGGGACAACAGGGTATGTGGGAGTTGCACACTCTGGGGGGTTATGTACTCTTGCTAGTAGGGCTGGGTTTGCTAGTACAAAAAAATCATCTTTTTATGAATGGACTGTGGAAAGGTGGTTCTTGACCAGGGAATTGTACGACTCCTTGTTCTCGACCCGCCCGGTACGCGAACCCGTCGAAATTTTATTTAATAATTACTGTAGCACATGATCATGACTTGATGATAGAGACACATACAGCACTGGTGCCGGGACACCAGTACAGTTCTAACGGGTGTCAGCAGCTGACTGTATAACCACTACTGTGGACGTAGTTGCCTGATTCTTGTAGTCCCGTGCATGTCTCTTCGTGTAGAGCCAGTGCCCCGTTGATACATGTAACAGGTTTGGGCCTACCTGGGTCATGAGTCAGCCAAGATGAGGTGGGATATTCCTGAAATGTGCCCACTGTTTTTCATCACGAATAGCAGCATTAGCTGTGAGGCAGATTGTTCTTTTCAGGATCCATCTCGACCCAAACCCAGTGTTTGTTAGTCTTTGCCCGGGTTACATTCAGCACTTTTCTTCTCTCTCTCTCTCTCTCTCTCTCTCTCTCTCTCTCTCTCTCTCTCTCTCTCTCTCTCTCTCTCTCTCTCTCTCTCTCTCTCTCTCTCTTGTCACAGTTATGGCATGTGCACATTATTTGTGTGAAACTGTTTGTTTATCTCTCCTTCATGTACACCCAGGAACATATGATGATGCGCATCAAGGAGCAGCACAACACCAAGGAGTTGACTGCCACGCTTACGGAAGGAATTCGCCTGCAGAAGATGAGCAATCCGCTGCGTCCGGTAAGAACAGCTTGAACTTATTGATACTGCTTCTTGGTTGTTTTGTCTGATTGGTTTGGCCATCATGTTTGATATTGTTTATTGTTCTCTCAGACATGACCCAGTGTTTGGTGCTGACGGCTGGGCAGCCCAGCCATGTCCAGACCTAAAATAGGCTCTGGTATTGTTTTCTAAGCCTTATCCACGAGAGGATATGCTTTACTTGCCACCTGTATGTACTATTTATTCGGCTTAGTGTGTGTCTGTGTCTGTGTGTGTATATGTGTGTATGTGTGTATGTGTGCATGTATGTGTGCGTGTATGTATGTGTTGGTTGGTATTGTGCTGCAGATCAAACGCTTTGGAGAGGATGATGACGAGCTAGTGCGTAAGTGACACATGCAAGGATCTGTGCACATGTGTTTGCGTGCCTTGTATCAAACTGTGTTGCCGATTCCATCACCGCCAAGGTTTCAGATGAATTCCTGCGATAGCTTCGGGACTGCAGCAAGTCAAGCTACGCATGGTGTGCTAAAATGAGAGATGCCAGGTTTTAGCAGCATGAGCGCAGGCTGCTGCTGGGCATGCAGATGGCATGTTGACGGTAGTGCACTGTGAATCGTGCCTCGCTTCACAGCTACACGTGACTTCTGTTTTGGGCCGTATGGCATTGCCTGGTGTCGGTGCTTTCTGTCTGACCCTGCTAGTATGGATGTGAAACTAACTGTGCTTCTACTCTGCTGCTGTTGCTGCTGCTGCTTCTCTGTTTTGGTATGTTTCTGTTTTGGTCATCACAGCCAAGCGAGCACGCGATGCAGGTAAATACTTGATATGGTGCCGATTGTTTCTATGGGGTGGTGATAGAGTGGGCGCTGATTTTCGCCTTCATACGTGCTGTAAACCGGTATAGTTTAGCCGTGAATATATTTAGTGAATGGACAATTCTATCTAAATGCATGACATGCACCACTAGGGATTTGCAATTTTAGCGAAATCAGTCCATCCGCTATACTCTAAGGTTTCCCTGTCGCTGAATTTTGAAGGTTTTCAGTATTTAATTTTCCAGGTTTGTAAAGCGCATCCCTCTTGTTTCTTACAGGTAGTTCTGAACTTCTGACAGTGTTACTGTCCAGTATCCACGTGCTGTGTCTCCTTGGTGTGCGTTCTCATAATGTGTGTGTGTGTGCTTGTGCGTATGTGTGCTTGTGTGTGTGTGTGTCTGTGTGGTGTTGCTGTTGTGTGTCTGTGTGGTGTTGCCGTTGTGTGTCTGTTGCCGTTGTGTGTCTGTGTGGTGTTGCTGTTGTGTGTCTGTGTGGTGTTGCTGTTGTGTGTCTGTGTGGCGTTTCTGTTGTGTGTCTGTGTGGTGTTGCTGTTGTGTGTCTGTGTGGTGTTGCTGTTGTATGTCTGTGTGGTGTTGCTGTTGTATGTCTGTGTGGTGTTGTATGTCTGTGTGGTGTTGCTGTATCTGTGTGTGTGGTGTTGCTGTATCTGTGTGGCTGTCGTGTGGCTGTGTTGCTGTGTCTGTGTGGTGTTGTATCTGTGTGGCTGTGTGCTGTTGCTGTATCTGTGTGCTGTTGCTGTTGCTACAGAGGGAGGTGACTACAGTGACTATACTGGTGAAGGTGACGTGACCCCCCAGGAACAGGTACATAAGTTACTCATAAGTCCCTCTTCTGTGTGTGTGTGTGTGTGTGTGTGCATGGTGGGCAGGTAGCTTTGCTCGTCATTGAGATATCCGCGGTTTCTGCCAGTTTTCTTGTCAATAGGTTGACGGGGAGACTGACAGACAGACCAAGTATGCCTCCATCGCCAGTACAGTAGAACTCTGATAAGCGGCACCCGCACGGGTAGCAGGAAAGTGTATTGTACAATAAGTAATTTTAAATGTACGTGGTAAATTTTCGGTGTCAGTGACCTGCCAGGCTTCAGGTGTAATGTAGAGTTAGGGGACCAGCGTTAACATGTTGTGATTCTTGGCTTCTTCCGGATGCTTTTCTTTTCTCACCAGGAGGTGGACTTGGTACTCTATCCTCACCCAGAGTGCATTGAGAAACACCTGAAGAAGAGGTTCATCAAGACTACAGCTAATGCTACAAGTGAGTCCACTATTGGAGCAGACATGCCCTGCATGTGTATGTATTTTTAATATACACCGCGGGCACACACACACACACACAGAGAATGCATTGCATGCCGTATTCGGAACATTAAATCACCATGCTGCTGGTGTACATCGGCTTCCACTAAATGCTATGCTGTGCTGTGTTTCTGCTCGGTGCTGCCAGTGTTTCATCTTGCCAAGTTCATCTCACTACGGCTCTGGTTAGAGTCACACCACAATGGGGATGGTAAGCTGATGCATGCGATGGTTGTAATTCAGAACTCTTCTCACTCCATCGTGAGGTTTCGATCACATTGAATGCTGAATGAAACGAGAGAGAGAGAGAGAGAGAGAGAGAGAGAGAGAGAGAGAGAGTAAAAGATTATACGAAAAGGACAATGGATAGGAGATGATTTGCCCTCTCTCTCTCTCTCTCTCTCTCTCTCTCTCTCTCTCTCTCTCTCTCTCTCTCTCTCTCTCTCTCTCTCTCTCTCTCTCTCTCTCTCTCTCTCTCTCTCTCTCTTTTTAATGTCTGAACACAATATGGCTATGTAACTTCAGTTATCCAAACTATTTATATACTGTATCCAGTAACATCCAGTACCGAGGGTACCGGATAACTGACACACAACTGCATGTTGTATAAAGAGTACATAACCCCCAGAGTGTGCAACTCGACTATGGATGCTGTCCCGGCAGAATTTCAAGTTGATGTCATTTTTATGATGCAATGCGCACTGTACGCGGACTATCAGACGAATCCGGAACCTGTGGTGGACTGAAGCCCATCTGATCCTGTACAGATCATTGCAAAGCAAAACTTGTGATGCCGTACACATGTTGTAAGTCACTGGTGCACGGAGCATTGCATCATAAATAATGACGTCGACTTGAAATTCTGTCGGGACAGCAGGGTATGTGGGAGTTGCACACTCTTGGGGGGGGGGGGGGGTTATGTACTCTTGGTTGAATTGATGCAGCTACAGTGATGTAGTATGTCTTGTTACTGTCATTCTACTTCAGCCACTGGGAAGCCACCACCACAGCCTGACGACACCACCAACGAGTTTGACATCTTCGTCTCTATCGATGGAGAGTTCACGGTATGGAGTAGCAACGTGTGTTGCATTGTGTTCCTGTACTTCAAACTCAGTTGAAAGTGGATAACTGCATCTGTTCTCGGTAGCGCAGTTCTGGCTATTTCCTCTGTCAAGTTCAGAGAAGTCTCGAGGCTTTTGCAGTGTCCTCTCTTAACCTACGAGTACACACAAACACACACACACACACACACGCTGTGAACAGAATGAATCAAGTCACTTGTTACACCAGCAAAAACACTCTCTTTTGAACCTAATAAGCTTGCATGTTGTTTCGTGGACCCGTGCGTGTGTGTGTGTGTGGTGTGTGTGTGTGTTGTGAGTGTGTGTTGTGCGTGTGTGTGTTGTGCGTGTGTGTGTTGTGCGTGTGTGTTATTTGTTCTTACTGTTTATGTGCTTAGGCATTGGATGGTGTGCTCACTCTTGAAGAGATCACTGGGCGGGTAAGTGAAGAGATTGAGATCACGGATTATGCCCGCAGATCGAATTGAATCGATTCGCGCTATTCACATCACCCAGGGGCGGATCCAGGAGTTTTCCAAGGGGGGTTCAATTTTTTCCCACCCTACCCACAATGACGAAATGATGACATACACATACATGTACATGATTGTATAACAAGTTCACACGTTCGCGTTATCGGTACAGCACCAAATAATACTTGAACATGCCAGCTGCTATACAAATGTAACTTCAGTACCCTGTTTTCAACACTCTGCAGCTAAAACATTATTGAAGACACGCAGCACAAGGAAGAAATTTTCAATTTCTTTACCGCAGAATAGCTGATTGGTACTTTCCGACTCCAGCAGCTTGTCTGTAATACCGTAAAGTCGCGGATAAAAGCCGGGTTTGCATACAAGCACATCGCGGATAGAAGCCTGAAAATCAAACGGGTCAAATGCATATAAGCCTGTCGCGCGTAGAAGCCTGGCTTCTATGCAAGCGCGGATCGGGTAGGTCAAGAGTGCATGCGCTATGTACGGTGCATAGTAAAACTGCCGCCATACCAGTAGTCAGTGGTAGATCTACGCGTGTCGCGCGCAGAAGCCTGGCTTCTACTGTAAAAGCAGAAATTTTCGGTGGTGTAATATTTTCGGTATTCTCCAAAATCGGCGGTTCGGTGGAGGGAAATTTTCGGTAAAACCCGTTTCCAGGTAAGTGTACTAGTACTACATGTATACAGTATTGGCTGTACCGAAATTTTCGGTGCGTTTTATTTTCGGTAAAAAGTGTCGGCACCGAAGTTACCGAAAATAAAACACCACCGAAAATTTCTGCTTTTACAGTACATGTATGTGCATACAAGCCTGGCAAAAATATCAGTGGTGCATATAAGCATGGTTTGCATACAAGCCTGGTTTGCATTAGAGCCTCGTTCAGAAAGCGGCTTATGGTTATAACTTATATAAGCCCGGCTTTTATCCGCGACTTTACGGTAATTGTCCACAATTTTGTACTCCGAGCCGCCCGATGTTGACTCCACTGTACAGTAGGTTCCATAAGGCAGGCTTCCTGCATCTTTCGTGTCTCAGTCATAATTGTCCCCAGTTCGGAGAAATTTTGATTATTGGATGATAGGACGTTGAACTTGAAGGTGATTTTCAAACTTTCGCTCTTTGTTTTACCTTTGATACTAGTGGCTACACTTTTCTTTGGAGTGTCACCAAAATTCAATGGCAGCTGGTCTTGATCCTGTCTCTTTTAGACGCTTCGAACTCTAAGAGCTCAAAAAGCATGAGCCGTGACGACAATTACAGCACTGCACGGCCACTATTCAGGCTAGTTTTTGAAACTACTTTCTTTCGAAGTTTCCGCAGCAGCTCAACAAATGCATGCACCTCTTTCTTCGAAGCGAACGCGTAGCTCTAGATCTACATTCAGTGCAGATCTACTTTATCTACAGCTACGTACAAGACAACAATGTTCAATGTCATAATTATAGATCTACCAAGCTGCATAGCTAGTGGACCGCTCCGGCCTGCAGGCGCTAGGCCATAGCATGGGGCGAGCACGTTGCACGGGCATGGGTTCGTGGTCACACCCGAACTATAGTCGGAAAAAATCAGGGGGGGGGGGTCGTTCGAACCCCCCCCCCCCCCCCCCCCTGGATCCGCCCCTGTCACCCCACGTGGATAGGGTGAATGGATTCCGAATCGATTCAAGTGCATAATCGAACGCTGACTCACTGATCATTCATGTTCTCTTTCTATTGCGCTTGCCTACGTACTGGGTTCACCGTGACCTAGACCGGTCTAGTCCTAGGGCCCATTTGAAATTTCTCACTTTTACTTGACACATGTTTGCTAACATGGATTTTTTGATCATTCCTGGATGGTTTTTGCCTCCTGAACACGATGGCATAGGTTTCGATTGCCGAATTGTGTCCGAACATGGTGAAAAACATCAAAATAGAAAAGGCCGTTATTACCATGGCAACCTAACTAGAATTGCTCCTATATCCATTTTTACTGACATGTATATGGCCAAGTAGCACCTCATTTTGCTCAGAATAAGCAGTAGATACAGTACGGCGACAAGTACTGTACTTTCACAGTGTCAAAACAAAATTTCCAAAGTGCGGTGAAACTTGGTTATTGGACATGTACATGTACATTACATGTCGCGTCGAATGTTAGCATTGAGGTACGTGTACATGTACATAGTATGTGCAGCTAGCAGGTACATGAGACTATTTACAGGCATGCATTACTATAATTATCAGACTGCAAACACGAGAGAAGCGTCAGACGGTTCGGCGTTACACTTCAAATGAGAGAATAGGTATTGTAACCCAAGTACTAACAGGAGAAGGAAAAGGTGGTAGGAAACTGTCAGAGTCTAAGGAAAGAAGTGCTATAGGACAGTTTCAACCTGAACTAATTTACTCGAAGTACGTGTAGACAATACGATAGATCTCGCAGCAATGTAAGAAGGACAACACTATTTGTATGCGATGGCAGTGCTGTAACGAAAAAATGATGAAAATGAAAATACCAAAATCCTTTGCATACTAGTAGATATTAAAACAGTCCAAACACTGGCTAGCTTGCCACTATACTTAAATGCTTTGAAAAGACTTCAAGGCTGCAGTTGGACAGCGCTCACAGGTGATTAGCTGCAGGTTGATCCCAACATTGTGATGCGAATACTTTCGCTTCCATGTGTTTCACTTTAACTGAAGTTGTTCTTCCGTCTGAGCTTTGGAAACTCTACGCCGTACAGCTGAGCCCATCTCTACTCCGCCATCTACACCATCACTGTTGGCTTTGCAGTCAGGGACAATTCTTTAGCCACTAGTACATGAGGTATTATATGAACTTGTTTTCCCTCTTCACCGCCGCTCTTGAATCGCATCAACTACGTGCCGTGATCAGTTCAGGAGAGACAAGCCATGACATTGGACATCGGACTCTTTCTTGCAGTTAGTGTTTTATAAGTATAACGGTAGTTTCACACTGCCTAGGCCCAGCCATCAAATTCTGTGACAAGGAAATGATTCTTCTACTGCTGGTGTTGCATATTGGGATAGGTTACCTCCAGGTACTCGGATTTCGTTTTTGTAACACTCCACACCACATAGCTACTCCCTCTCACTGCAGCATGGCACTCCTTAGGCAGTTGTCCTAGAGCTGTTGAGCTGGTAAATAGGCTTTGTGCAAATGGTAGCTGATCACCACGGTCGGTGTGTTCAAATCATGGTACTAACACTAGCCGCTCTTGTAGATTCGAATCAAATGCTCGTCCACTGTAACACCTCCTGTGCAGCAGTACTCACAAAGTAAATGCCTTCATTCCAGCCCGATGAAGTTAGCTAGGTCTGAAACGTTCCACGGTTGTAGATTAGTCCTATGAATAGTTACAACTGGCTTGGCAAGCTATGATGACTTTCCCCTGCTTTTCACACATAATTGTTGTGCTGCTCCTTGTTGGAATCATGCCTACTTTTCCGGGGAGCCAAGATTCCATTATAAAGAAGGTTCTGCTGAATTTAGCATCGATCCATTCGTGGACGTTCCGACAGCAAAAGCGCCAGCGAGTCAATGCAAAACTTTGAAGAAAGTGTCCAAACGAGGTAACACATTTCTCGTATGTCACAACTACACGACTTGATGTTCAATCTTTCCAACTCTCGCACAAAATCAGTGTACGCGTCGGTTCGCATCCTGTGTATGTACGGTGTTACTATAGCTCCTGGCACATAAAAGGGTAAAAACTCCCAGGTCCAGTCAATATAGTACCGAGAAAGTCTTGAAAATGCTTGAATATAGCCGATGAGAACTTAGTTTTTTCGGCAATTTGTATTCCTATCGAGGGTGATTTCGGGACCTTTGGACGCGATTGGACACGCCATACTGGGCCAAGATACTCTTGAAGACATTATCTATCAAATAACACCGAAAAATCCTTGTTAGCCAACATGTGTCAAGGCATGTATTTTAGAGGTCGATTTTTTGAATTGGCCCCAGTACTAGTCCTATTTTCATGTACTACAGTCTATGCACAGTTGAGTCGTCGTGTATACATTGGTATGCTGTTCTCGGTGAAAGTCCAAGCTGTTTGTTCTTGCGCTTCGTTCTTCGCCACCCGTCAGTACTGTATCATACTTTCCTTAGCAAGTCCACCACAGTGTTTTCTGGGCGGCAGCCATAGGTCTCCGGCTGACATAGGAAAGTACTGTGTGACACATTGACAGTCTTCTCGGTTTTCTCCTTTTCCTTGCCTGTTGGCCTTTGGAGGCTTCACTACAGCCAACTAAAAATAAGAATACCACCAGCAAGGTAATAGGTGCTGCAATTCGGTGAGATGTTATCTCCCAATTTTCGCCTTCGGTGCTTTATTCTACGTGTCTATTTTTGTGCCATTGCTGTACAGTATTGGAAGAACGTCTCTGATATGAAGCCAGTCGAACTGTTCTACCTGCGCATCTAGAACTGCCTTCCAGAGACCGCTCCTTTCCCCAGCATCATCATCGGGAGAAGTGCGTGTGGTGCTGGTGGTCATGCTGAAACAGATTGGCTAAGATGCGTGTGCTGATTTGCATGGTTTACTCTCATATGCTAGGAGCGTGTAAAGTTTGTATAGAGCGTAGTGACGTTGCAAATCATCTTGCTGGCACTGTTCCTTGGCCGGAACGAAGTGAACATACGTTATCTTGCTGGCACTGTTCCTTGGCTGGAACGGAGTGAACATACGTTGTTAAGACTGCCAACTTTCATGTTGTATGTGTGTGCTAATGCTGAAATGTTTGTTCGTTGCTGTATATACCAGTCTGCTGCTTGTAAATACTACTTATACGGAGAGGTTCTTTTTGTAGCCATGATTACGCCGTGTGGATATAATATACAGTCATATGTACCTTATTTCCCGGTCTAAATCTTTATTGCTTACAAAGCTGCAACAATGGGAAATTCATGAAATATCAACAAAAAAAATTCATGTACTTAAAAAACCTGTTTCGCCTAACTTTCACATACTGCTTATTAATCTCATTGTGTCAAATATCTGAGTAGTATGTGAACATTACATTACATTACATGTCTAGAAGAGATCTAGACGACGTGGTATCCAGTTTTGCGTGTTTGTGTGTGTGTGTGTGTAGTGGGTATGAAAGAATGTTGAATAAATGAAATGGGATCTAAATATGGTCTGTGCACACATGCAGCCAGACAAAAGACTAGGGATAGATAGCAAGCACTGATAAAAAAAGGGACAGAATGTTCAATGGTTGTACCCAGCAGCCAAGAAATGAAATGGGATCTGAATATGGTCTGTGCACACATGCAGCCAGACAAAAGACTAGGGATAGATAGCAAGCACTGATAAAAAAACTAGAACTAAAGCGAAAACTAACAACAGACGACTAACAGAGATGGGGCCATCGCAAGTAGCTCTCGCCGAAGTTGTCTCCAGCCGATGACTCTCTTCGGGGACACACAGAGAGCACTTTGTGACGTGGTTTGTTTAGTTGGATGCTGCTGCTGCCGCTGCACCAGCTGGTGGGGCTGCTTCTGCATAGATCTGACAGATGATGTCATCGTAGCGCTTTGCAACAATGTTACGCTTCAGCTTGAGGGTCTCCGTAATCTCGCCGCCATTGACAGAGAAGTCAACAGGGAGGATGACGAATTTCTACGTGCACACACACACACCGTAAAGCCGTAAGACCGAAGCCATGAACCAACACTTGCCTATTCAACAGAGAAACATTCCTACAGCTTGCAACGGCAATCAGTGAACGTTTGAACAGGTGCCGAATTTCCCGAGTTTCATTGTTTACTACCCAACCACACACGCACGCATGCGTGCGGCACATGCGTGCGGCAGATGGCGACGCGAAAAGAACTGCCATCTTACCGGCATGCATAGCATGCAACACTTAGTACAATGCAAGACGCGCACCACAAACCGACAAAGCACATACCTGAATCTTCTGTGCATTGGACACGGCAAACTTGTTGGCCTCGACACGCCCATCCTCCAGGTATTGGCGGATCTTGTCACATTTCTGTGCTTCCTCCACTATATATATACACACAGGAGCAGTGAGACACCAGCGCAACAAAAAAGAGTACATATTAAAATAAATCTATGGTTTTAGCATCGGAAATTAACTTCACGGTTCGCGTTAGACTCGGTTAGACTGAGTTTTGACTGAGTTTTTCACCCGTAGGAACGCCACCTCCCTGCAAAGACCAAAGGCGCAGATGCAGCTCTTTTATAACGGGAAAAGCACACATAAGTAGCGGATGGACCTGCCCGACAAATTAATAGGATAAATGTTCACTGTTCTACTCATACTTCAAGTAGGTGAGAGAACGTAGTGTGTGTGTGTGAGTGTGTGTGTGTGCGTGTGTGTGTGTGTGTGTGTGTGTGTGTGTGTGTGTGTGTGTGTGAGAGTGTGCAGGATGACTGGTTTTAGTAAGCGCGGTCCTGAAAAGGAGAAAGTGAAATGGGGCACGCGTGCTTGTCATGCCGTACCATTTGCATCATAGAAATGACGTAAACTTGAAATCCTGTTCGGACAGCACCGTACGCGGGAGTTGCACACTCCCTTCTGCTGGGCACCTTTTTTGACCTCTTTTCAACAAAACAGCCCTAGTGGCATAAAAAAGTGTTTGCTTTCATGCAACAAGTCTGACTGTTGTATAGTTCATTACGACTGCACTGACCTGTTGTTGCAGCACTTCCAATGGACTGCAGAACTGGCTTGACGTCATCAGCTAGGTCACTGGTTGGATTACCTTCTTCATTCAACTGAAATGGACGACAAAAACGGCAAAAAAACATTCAGCAAAATCAATGTGACTGTAGACAAAGAACAGCAAGGGAACACCTGATGATTGCATAAGCATGAAACTAGCCTTGCCAATGTCATTCTGTGCAATACGCTCTGCCTCCGCGGTATTGAGCACTGTCAGCACACTGGGTACATCCTCCGGTGCTACTGCAGCCATGTACATGTATGTACACGTGCCACGCACCGGTGGAAATAGAGCATGGCAGTACCCAATGGGACAGGTGGCGAGTAAATTCGGCTGCGGTCACACCTTTGGACTTGTTATCACCGGCGCTCAGCTGGCTTGTGTGCTCCCTGTCGAGCGGTCACACCAGACATCGAATGCAAAGCTTGAATGGCTTGTTTTTTTGCCCGCCAAAATTTGAATATCTCCAATACACCAACGTTCGCAAGAAATCAGAAAGCAGAACAGTGGTGATCTACAACTTGTGTTCAGTTTTCATGAAGTAAAAATCAACAGCAACAAGAATGTCACTTTCAGCCACTTGTACAAGCTGTGGCTGAAACAAGCGGGAAAAAACGGCTGAGAGTCCACCACGGTTGAAAGTCGTTTGCAGGACATTTTTCAGCCATTTCCATGGTAAACAAGCGCTTTTTCCCGGCTGAATGGCTGAATCGAGCTCAGTGTGACCGCGGCCTTAGGCGTGATTTCATGAACAACAGTCCACCAGTGCTTGTGAAATCATCAGAAGAGCAGAGTTGTTGCAGCAGCAGTAGCTCACCTTGACTTTGAGCGTGACCAGCATGGACAGGAAACGCTGCTTGTCACCAATCACCATCACGTTCGACAGCAGCGGCATCACCTCCTTCATTTTCTGTGCTCGCACACACATGCACACAGACATACACACACAGACACACGCACCACACACACAGACACACGGGAGAACCGCAGCAGCAGTAACAGTACTAAGTAAGATGTAAGTTAACGGCCGCCCATCCACCACACACAACACAATATTCCAGAAACATGCCAACTGTGGACAGGTGGCTAGTCTTGATAGGAGCAGGGACTACTCCCTGGTCAGGAGGGCAAGCAACATTGGCTAGGTGGAAGCTAGGTGGTTGCTAGGTTTTTTACATGGCAAATCTAGCAAAAAAGCGCAACACAGTCTACCACAACCTGCTAGAAGTACATACGAAAAGTACATTCTGTACGCACATGGCCACATCACCAGAAGTCACCAAAAACAACTTACATTCTCGATTGGCACCGGTGCAACGTTCTCACCGCCAGCAGTGATCAGCAGCTCCTTCAAGCGACCTGTGATGTGCAGAAAACCTACAGGGAGTACACACACACACAAATACACACACACACCAGCAATAGTAGGCACAACTGAGTCACCGTGTATACATTGGTATGCTGTGATTGGTGAAATTCTAGCCTGGTCGTTCTTCGGCACCCCACAGTACTGTACAGTGGTCAGTGGTCAGTGACTGTGATGACCAGAGCACAGTGCACAAGAGGTACACAAAGCCCTGACTTTCCTGTGTGTACCTCTTGTGCGCAGAGCATTTCGGTGATACATGAGCAGAGGCGACGCACTGGAGACTATTACGTGTACATCAGGGCAGTGTAGTCTCTCTGGGGAAGCTGAATGTGCACACACGCAAAGAGCAACAGAACATGCTCCCCCCCCCCCCCCACACACATACTCATGTGCTAGACACCCGTACCAATGAAGGATAAGACTCACCATCTTCATCGACCTTGCCAATGTCCCCGGAGTGCAGCCAACCCTCTTCGTCAACGGCCTCTCTAGTCTTCTCCTCGTTGTTCAAATAGCCGAGGAAGATGTGGCGGCCGCGGTAGCAAATCTCACCATTGCCATCCCTGTACGCAACAAGAACACGCAAGGATACAAGAATAGTTTAGTACAGTGGTGGTCCCTCCATGATCCCACACCATTCTCCATGATCCCACACCATTCTCCATGATCCGACACCATTCGTGTTCAGAAAATTCTGCTGGATTAGGGACGGTGCTGGATTGACAGAATCTGATTTACTGCTGCAATGTGCATGAAGTCAAGAGGACACTTTGGCTATTGACAATTATGGTGGTTTATACAGGTGCTGGTTGATAAAGTGCTGGATTGCAGAGGGACGACTGCAAGAAGAGGACATTTCGGCCACTGGAATCTATGCTGGTTTATAGAGGGTGTTGGGACGACCGTATTCTTTCATTACACGTTACTTTTGAAGACAAGACGCAAAAGCACTAACGTGCACATGTGCTAGGACCGACATGATGAGATGATGGCTATGGCAATTCAAGAGAATTGCTGTTGCTGGTGAGCCAATTGCTGTCTGGTTTCATTACATGCTGAGTGTGTGCATGTACGAGTGTGTGTGTGCGTGCGCGCGTGTGCACTCACTCGTCTGGGCTCAGGATCTTCATCTCTGTTCCGTTCATCTTGGCTCCGCAAGACCCAAGGCGATGCATGCCTGCAGTACACAGCACAACACACCAACAGAACAAACATGATTACATGCACATCATCGGAATTGGTGATTTTTTAAACGAAGGCCTTTCAGCCCTTTTTCAAAAATTCAAGAACTTTTGAAGGGGTTTTCAAAATTCAAGCACTTTCAAGGCTTTCAAGGCCCTGTGCGAAACCATGGGTGATAGCACAAGAACAGAGAGTTTTTAATGAACTACAAGCTACAACAGCTAACACACGCTACTCACTCCAACCAGAAAGCTAACACACACCAACAACACAACAGAGATGGTAGGAAATCCAGTGGCAGCAGCAAGCACATGCACACATCATGGAGCAAGTGTAGTAAGTTGTATTATCTCTCTCCTAAACCGAAGCCCAAAGTTGTATTACTTGCAGCAGCAAGAGTCCGGGGGATTATGGACTCTTGCTTGCAGTCATAGGACTATCTCCCTTTTAAATTAGATAATAGTCCCTCTTCCTGTGTAAGAATAGACCAAATGCTTTGATACAAGAGTGCATGGGGGTTATGTAATATGGCTTGATAGGATAAGCCTCTCTTCCTGTTGTATTAAAGTCCATATTTATGTTGTGAGAGCATATTTGGAGAACCCTACTGTGCATGTAACGTCGTTGACCCTGTATTTAGAAAAAGTGATCCTGTCTGCTTTAATATATCCTTGGCCTGCAACACAAGCTAGAGAGAATGAACTGGTGCTGGTGCTGGTCAGGTTTGATTGCAGGGAGCCCAAACTTGGAGAACACCAACAATACAGGCAATACCCTCCTGAAGACTGCATGCATCTCCATCAGCCCAGGAGAGCAGACCAAACGTACTGGCTGCACAGCATACGCTGAACAACATCCGAGAGAGAGAGAGAGAGAGAGAGAGAGAGAGCCCTTGTTCATATGAGCAAGAAGTCGTAAGAACGGAGGAGAACCAGGTGCAGTAACTCACTGGGAGTTGCCACAGGCAGTCTGCAGTGCGGTCCTTACCTTCACGAGATATGGTCTGCGGCCCGGTGCACTCGCTCATGCCGTACACCTCGAAGATGGGAATACCAACGGAGAGGAAGAACTCCAGCGTTGACTTGCTGATGGGTGCTGCGGCTGTGTACATACCACGGCACTCGTCCAGTCCCATCTTCTGCTTGATAGTCTCAAAGACCATCTTGTTGGCAAACCACCAGCCGAACGGAGTCTCGCCACCCTTCTGCTTGGAATAGCCGCCCTCCAGACCAATTCCACGTGCCCAGCGGCCAATAGCACCCTTCACACCGCCAGTCGCATCCATCTGCGAGCGCAGGCCAACCTCGATCTTCTCCCATACGCGTGGTACGCCGAGGAAGAGCGTTGGATGCACAGCCTGCACACATGTGTGAGGGCATACACACACAGACAAGCGCATGCACACACACACAAACATACACACATTGTCATCTAGCCTACAAAACACACCTGAGGGAAAAGCAGAACACAAAGAATGAAGACGTATCCATCATTGTCTAGAGACAACACCTTGCCCCCCCCCCCCCCACACACACACGCGCACACCAAGAACCTACATGCAGAGTCTTGCGCAACGAGCCCTTGAGTGCATCTGGCTGGGCAAAGTGCACCGAGGCTCCGACTGACAGCGGCGAGTGAATATCCTGCAGCGGAAGAAGCACAACATTCAAATGCATCTTAGAATGGATTGATAGAATTCATCACCCAATGATACCGACCACTGTGAAAGCAAGGGAGCAATAGCTGGTCACAGCAAAAAAAGACGCGGGGGAAAGACGGAATGATCAAGCTACGTTCCGTTTGTTATACGGTGGAGCCCGGGGGATAATACCACATGAGGGTTGGCAAGAGGTTACATCACCCATCCAGCGTCACCGCCCACAAGACCCCGGAGTCTACAGCTGCTGGTTGAGACAAAGCGGGCTATGAATAGTTGATCAGTTGACATCAGCACAAGTAGGGTGCTAGTTGCTTGCAAGGACGACACTTGCAATGTACTGTGTATCGCCTAACGTTACAAGGTGCGGTAAGGAGTCAACTGACTAGAGTTCTATGCCAAAGGTCCCAGGCAATCGTCAGACAAGGTAAAGGTGCCTAACGTTTGCTCCTACAGCACCTACAGTGATCTGTGATCACCCGACAGTCTGTCATGCACAAGAAATGCGTGGGCAATCCTCCCGCTTCTCACTGCGCTGGCCCATTCACCCTACACTTACGTTAACTTGTGCGGCGACGTGACTGAGTGGCAGGTAGGTGATAATCCTGTCAGTCTACTCAATGTGAAAGAGCACACACACACACACACACACACACACACACACACGCACAGACACACACACACACACACACAGAGAATGGAGGACAGTAGCACAATGTTTTCACAAAAGCCTACCTTGCAACCTAAATATCTAAACACACAACAGCATAACTAGCTTGTACCCTACAGTAGTGCACAGCTCTTTACGACTCCTAACGACACATGTGCCAAGATGCTACCAATCTCCATAACACAACGATACACGAAGACAAAAACATAATTATATACTGAGTTGAGATCAGAGAAGCACATCGCAACGGACAACAAGTGAAGTCTGGTTGTGCAACACCAGTGGGAAAACCCCAGTGGACAAACACCAGCCCCAGTACATGCCAGCGCTCCGAATACTCCAAATGCTTCAAACGGCGGCACATTGTGACTACTCACATGGGAGACATCGGCTGTTGCCGCCAGTGCACGTCCAGTCCAGGTGATGTTGTCATGTGTTACCATGACAGCCTGTAGACACGACGACAGTGGTACAGTGCAGTGCAGGGGTGGATGACGGCAGCACAAACAATACAAAAAGAGGCAGACATGGGAACAATGGCGGGAAGCCTAATTTGGCTGCTACTCAGAACTTTCATGCAGAGCCTAAAGATATTGCGCACAACAGCAGAAACAGCAGAGACACCCCACGGAAAAAACCGTGACATACTCGTATTTCTGTAGATTCACCAGCAGCATAGTAGGAGATAACTATAGCCCAATGGTGTCTATCACAAACAGACACACACACACACCAGCATGCAACAGACTTTGGAACTCTTTCAAGTTTGCGACGCAGATGAAACTATGTATTTTATTCGCATGATCGTCAGTGGCAGACAGAACTCAGCCAGGGTTCAATAGCATGCATGAACAGCCTAATTACTGACCTTTGGGTTACCGGTTGTGCCCGACGTGTAGATGAGGGTGCAGACATTCTCTGGTTTCTGCGCCTCAATTCGCTCATCTAGATCTGCATCTGTCACATCCTGCACACCAACAGATAAGGAAAGGGAAAGTTAACATAACATACGGCATTAGACTATAACCAGTAACAAATTTGTACTTCGGATTCGTTATTTTAGGCTCACTGCACTGCCCTGCCCCCCCCCCCCCCCCCCCCCCCCCTCATCTCTTTACTCCAAGTATGTAGAGGTAGGTTGCACTATCCTTTGCCTTTGGCAAATGTAGTTCATGCAGCCTCATAGCATCCTGTATGAAGAGATTCTCAAGGGGCATGTCTGCTCAAGCAGCTCAGACAGACTGCACATGACTTTGCTCTTCACCAAGTCAACAGCAGAATGCATGCACATGTACTGACAGTACTTGAGCTAGCAACCCCCCCCCCCCCCCCCCCACTAGCACTCAGGTCACATCACATTCCTACTCACATACTTATGCTGCAACCCTCCTCCTCCTCCACACCTACTTACACGTATACACAGCTATAGAATGTGCAGGTACCTAGCTACATGCATGTGTGCAGTCTCCAACTCTGCTTCAAGTACACATGGAACAATCACATACTTCATGACAACAACAACTGTCAAGTGGTTCCTTGCAACAATGCACTGTTATACCCGTAACCCCATGAAGTGCATGAAACATTGTAAGGCCCACCCTCATACTATGATTAGATAGTAGTCCCATCAGGGGGGGGGGGGGGGGGAGTCCAAGTACCCCACAGTTGCTGTGCTGAGCCCCGGCATTACACATGCTGTGCTGCTACAATGGGACAGCATGCCTCCATGACAATGATCAACAATGGGGACACATATCAAGAGCAGGAGGAGAGCAGGTGCAATGGTGCAAGTTAGTCTTGGGCACGCGTTCACATGCAACACTGACCTTGCCCTGCTCAAGGAAGTCGGTCCATGTGAAGACGTTCTACGCAGCACAACACATCAAAGAACAAGCCACCACACATCATGTGAACACTGCAAGCATAGCAGCAGCAGTAGCAGCAGAGTACAGGGGTGTTCTTTGGGGAGGACTCCAGCAGTCCCCATGGCCATGGCAATGAGTACATGCTTCAGAACCCTTACCCGGTACCCGGAAGCACCATAGCACTATAAATATTCCGGTGTTGAAACTCATGGGAGAACTGGTATACTTATGTACAGTGCCACCACCACCACCATGCTACTGGTATACATTGTACATATAATATTATGTGCTGACGGCACAGTGGGGCATACGGGTAGTCTAGGTCGGACGGGGAATGAAACAGGTAGAGGGCGCATGGGCCCTGTCTGTACAAATACACAGTGACCCCTCATGTAACCCCACCATGTACCATGGCACACCAATGAGAGGTAACAGCAAACCAGCATGGTGAGATGAGCACACACACACACACACACACACACACACACACACCACACACACACACGTACACACACACGTACACACACACACACACACACACAAGGTACATGTATAACCACACTGATTCATCCAAACAATGACATGGCCATACGGCGGCCAGTCACATGCTGCTTACATCTCTCTTCTGCTCCTCCTTCACTTCTCCCTTGTACTGGACAATAGCCTTGACCTTCGGGCAGGAGTCCAGGATCTAAAAAAAAAGCACACATCCACACACACATGCGCGCGCGCGCACACACACACACACACACAGATAGGCAAAGGTTGGCGCCAGGGATAATGCAGTAGCAGAAAGATCCAATAAAACCATGCAGAACATAGCTAACTTAGGAATTGGGACAATGCAGAAATGGCTGCACTTGCACACATCGTCGTTGACTCACCTGCAAGATCTTGCCCAGCTGGTGGGCGTTCTCCACAATCACCACCCCAGTTGAACTGTCCTCGATAATGAACTGACATGCCTCTGCAGGGAGAAGACGAGGAGACGAACAACCATCAACAGAACGGCATGCGTGCAATCGACTAACTTGCAAGCAACAACGTGAGATCTAAAAATGTCCGCAGGCCCTTCCATGGGCGGTCTTGTCGTCTTGTCGTACACAGTTGCCTGGGATTGTGAATGTTATAAACAAGACAGTACTAAATGATGTACTATTGGCACCACAGATCATCATGTGTATGCATGCAAGCAGATACCATAGCACCTGCCTTCAGCACTACTCCACAAGGGTGAACTGCCTAACTACACGGGGGGGGGGGGGGGGGGGGGGGGAGGTTGAATAATTGGTAGAGAATGGTGCTGTTGTCACAAACAAAAACTTCACAAACAAAAACTTACGTGGGCTGTTTGTGCTGTAGATTCCGGAGGCAACTCCGCCGGTCTGTAATCAAAAAACAGACAGACAGACAGACACACAGACAGACAGACAGACAGACAGACGGACACACACAGATAGTAACTAACCAGCACAGGATATCATTTCAAAGAGAAAAAAAAGGACGGCCACAAATTCTCTGATGCAAAATTCACTTTCACATTCGTGCACATTAGAACTGAAAAACACCACCAATGCACCAGGCACAGGGGGAGGGGAGAGAGAGAGAGAGAGAGAGAGAGAGAGAGAGAGAGAGAGAGAGAGAGAGAGAGAGAGAGAGAGAGAGAGAGAGAGAGAGAGAGAATGGCCCAGCATATCACAATCAAAAACGTAGTTCCCGGCTCAGCGGAAAGGCAATTATACACACCAGGATACTGGCGAGGTCGGAGATGAACCATTCGGATGAGTTGAAGCCGATGATGCTGACGGCAACGCCCTGCTTGACGCCAAAGTGCATGAGCGACTTGGCGGCGCAACGACACTGGTCATAGTACTGCTGGTACGTGATCACGTGCTTCTCGTCGCCCTTGTACTCCACCAGCGCCGGCTGATCACCATGCAGAGATACGGTGTTCTTGAAGACCTGAGACAAACCAACAAGGTTGTTAACCAATAACACAACATGAGAAGAAGAGAGATACACGGTGCAGTGCCGTGAGACTTGAAACTTGAAAAAGGGTTCAAAAAAGGTACCTCAACTGGGGTTCGAATCGCACAATGTACTGTTATGCAAGTGGTGCGAACGGCCTGGATTTTCATGGTATTTCCCCAATTCAGTGCTTTGGCGGCAAAACCTGGCCGATGTCCTATTCTCGTGATATGGCTTGTTTTTCGGAGAAATAAACTTCAGAATCATAATTGGAAGAGGATTCCACGGAGATTGGCAAAAAATTGTGAAAAACTCAAAATTTGACCCTTTTATGGCCAAACGCTAGGATATCATCTTTTTATGAATGGACTGCAGACCGAGTATTAGTTGCTCTACATGTACAATACATGTTTTTCGATTTTGACAGCATGTTACAAGGCGAGGACGCGTAGTGCTCCTGACTACAGCCATAACCCGGTTGGCAGAGTCCCGGTCTTGCGACCATTTGAACCGTATTGGGAAAACCCAGGTTCGGACCCTCGTTACTCTAGGGGTTGGTAGGATTTAGAAATTTTCTTTTTTTGTTGTAGAAGTCGTCGTGTTGCCGCCGCAGTATTGTTCACGTTGTCGCGTTGCTGCCGCTGTAGGGATTACGTCTGGAAAGGAGTTTGTGATTGTGATGTTGTTATTTTCTTGTCTTGAAACATGCTGTCAAAATCGAAAAAACATGTTAAACTACCAGGCAAGGCTTCTGTGTATATACCATGTACAATACATGTAGAGCCAAGCTTGGTCGTTTGGGTGTCGTGAATCAAACATAGGCTTGACCAAATATGGCAAATAAAAGTCCCCATCTGTGCATGCAGCCTTTGCCATGTAGATCCTAGCAGTATTAGTACTAGTACTAGTAGTAGACAAGGCAAAATATTCCATGAACGGGACCCCGCTTTGGCTCTATCCCCTGGTTCATCACCAGTGCACTATATCTGATACAAATTCCAGAAATCCGCCCTTACCTGATGTATTGTGATCGGTTCAGCTGCTTCTATACCTTTCTCGCCGACCTAAAAAAACCAAATCAACCGCCAATCAATATTCAATTCATTGCGAGAAAAGAAGAGAGCACTGGGCGCAAGATACCATGGGCTAAATTGGTGGGAACTGACCTTGATAGGCACACAGCCATCAATTTCTGTACAGCTGTGATCGGTTTTCATGATCGCGATGGCCCAGCGAAGCTTGGACTGGTTATGGACAGCGGATTTCTTTCAAGGTGACGCCTGGGAATACTACAGCGATTCTTGCTGGCACAGGCTTCAACAGTCAACAAACTGGTTCCAGGCCTTGCAGCTTGATCAGCTCGAACTCAAAATTCAAACGCGCGTGCCAAAATGTCGTACTTCCGCGTACAAATGCACATGACCTTTGACAGCAGACTGTATCGAGAGTCGAGACAATCAATCGTAGATCTACGAGATCGCGTACAGTACTGACTGCATGCATGTACATAAACGTTTATGACTTTGCACTCTTGCGAAAAGTAACGTTAGTTGCTGCTTTTGGCAGAATCGACGAGCACATTGCTCGCGTGTATGGATATGCACAGCGGAGCGGGCAAAAAATGCACGTGGCCGCAGCTAGCTCGCAGATCTGCAGAGCTAGAGCGGATCGGCGGGCAGAGAGTCTACCAGTACAGTCTTCATGACCTGGACTGCTGCCGGAGTTGTACTCATTCGTTGTCCTTCAATGCTTCATGCAGCTTCAGGCTTCATCATGCTTCGCTTGGCGCTGGCTTGCACAGACCAAGAAAGTTAGTTAGGTAGTGCTCTACAAAGAGCAGTCGAGTCGGCGGCTAGTGCAGTCACGATCACTGCCAGCCAGGCACAGCGACTTTTCGCTCTGCTGTATGCACGAGTGCTCCCGGAGACCCGGACTCCACCACTAGTGGCACTACAATAGCACTGACACCCACACAGCGGTACACACGACGGCCGGTGTATTGTAGTGCTGTGTGGGAGTTGTCGGTGAGCTAGCTACCTGCATGCCGATGTCATGACATGAGAGGAGTGAAGTGAAGTGAAGAATGAAACTGAAATAGTGAAATGCAGAGCCAGTCAAAGCCAAAAGGATAATGATTGTCAATGCCATTATGATAGTTGGCAAGAATGCACACTCCCCGGCTGAGATGCCAGCATCCATTCCCCACCACCTGCCTGCATCTTTCCCGCTAGTGCTGGCCTGGCAATACAAATGAACAGACTCGTCAGAGTCGGTCAGACAGAGGACGGTCACGTGGTTCAGGTTACTCCGTGAGTTTCATCCTGCATCGTGACAGCGACATACATGTAGTATTGCAACTAGCAAGGCAATCATCACCAGACAACTGAAATACGAGCACTCTACCGAGCCGGAGGACTCTCAGTTGCAAGGCAATGTACATGTATGTTCTGGCATAGTACAGGACTAGTAGCAATCCTAGGTCAGTAGGTGGTCCTGGACTGCTGGAGCCTAGGCCCTAGGTTGTGGAGGTTAGTAGATCTACATGTACTTGTAGAATTATTATAATATTAATAGGCGTGCTTGACTGCCTTGAGTGCAGGTAGCGGTGGGTGGCTTCAGTAACCATTGGTAACACTTCCTTGTTATGGGTGAGGTGCAGGTGAAGAAGAAGGAAGGTCCCGCGGTGTCAGCTATGCGGAGGAATGGCACTCAGTCCAAACATACTAGTAATACATGTGTGTTTGGACCAAGTGCCATGCCTCCTCCGTATTGCTGGTATGGATGACATTGGAGCTGTGAACTTACTTGCGACAAATTCCTAAAACATCCTTTGTAGGTTGTGCTTTTGTTCTTTTGTGTGTACAAGTGTGGGATCCCGGGACTAGGCCAAACCATAAGTTTGGTGGTGATTGGTAGCAAGAATACATAACCCAATGATTTACTCGGGTTGGTAGGTATTGATTTGGCGCAGAAGAAGTGCCATGACACAGCGGCTCTTTGTGGGTGGTCACTTGGAGTCGTACCCAAACCACTCCAGGGAGGCAGGGAGTACTACTGTAGCAAATACAATTATTATTATTATGGTACTCCCTGACCCAAACAGTCTTGATCCGGCACAGTACTGTGCACTGTACTGCAAACACCGCTGAACTACATGTTTGACATGTATCGGCATGTGGCCTGGGTGGTCACATACTGGAGGTACAGGTACTGCTGAGACCCTGGTGCACATCATAGACTTCCTGTCCGAGCCTGCTCCTCTCCTGTTACCAGTCATCGGGTATGTAGGCTGTAGCCTAGCCGCTTACTTATGCAGTTACGCATGTACATCGCCGTTGTACAATGCAGATAGCCAATAAGCCCGATCTTTTCAACAACTCCACCTCACCAACCCGGAGGACATGTTTAAAAAGCTCCTCGTCTTTGTCCGTCGTTGTTTGTTCTCCCGAGCTAGCTCCCTCTTCACCAGCTTCCTCCTGAGGGTTACTGGCAACCGCACTGAGGGATCGGGGAGCAGCACATTACCTTCTACAAGTTCCATTTTGGCCCGGTCCTGCAGGTCAAGCGACCATGCAGTTCATCGGTGCAGTCCTGTGGAACCAGCTCCCGCCTAATCTCCGTTCCGAACTTCAACACCAATACAATGAATCAGTAGCACCGGCCTCTTTACCTTGATAGAGCGTGCGCGGAGCCATATAGGCCATGCAGGCCGTATTGCTCTGAAGTACAAAACACATGCATCTTGCAAATACCACAAGTCCCTTGGATCCCTGTGGAGAACGGAGGTGTTGCGGACACTGCTTGTTCTACCCCGCACGCATAAGCAACTAATTTACTTACCTATCGTGTGTACGAGCTTGAGAAGAGGCAGTTCGAGCTACGGAAACTAATTATTTATTTGGATGTCTGCCTTTGTCTTGCGCCTCCTTGTGTGCACGAGAAGTCTAGGCTGTCGTGAACCGCTAAGTACCACGCAGCTCAGGGACACCACTCTGGTATGCATACCGCGCAACGATGCCGCAGACCACCTTGTCCTTGACCTAATCCTTGCCCTGCATGCCACCGATAAGTGCATACCAGCCACTCCGCTCTGTAGAATGCTCGGTGGGCATGCAGGCATGTTCGGCTTCGGTTCGGTCCACTGTGCAGCTGGTCCTTGATACCACCAAGACAACAGAATTCCTAACTCTAGTACATACACTGCGAGTAGTTCTAATACAGTGTACTAAAATAGACACCGGCCTGCCTACACCTGGAGTTTTAAGCGCGCTTGCAACGGTATCACGAACTACTTTCCGAGGTGGAAGCGAACGTAGTCGGTGTTCAAAGCCTATTATAATACCAGCCTTTGCAATACAGTGCCGGAAACTCACGGGAAATGGTCGGCTAGTAGTGATATTGCCGCTAAGTAATATTGCTTGAAATGTACAGTCAAAGTGCTCACCAGGCCCAGGGGTTCAAACTAACGAAGATACTCCGTTTCCAGCACGACAAACACCTAACTTACTTGTAGTGAAACACAGAACAGCAACGCGAGTCATTGTCGCCCATGGATGTGTAGACCTCAGCCCGAAGCATTGAGGACTGGCCGTTGGCGGTGCACAACTAACGTTCGCACCTCCATGCCCGCGGTGGGCTCAGTCCTCATCGACGCCTCAACGCTCAGTCGAATTCCCCGTGACAGTGGCCGCCAGGATTCCCTCAACAGTTTCAGTCCGTGAAACCTCCTTATCACGGCCAGTCTGGGAATTTTAGCCTGCTTTAGGAGTCCACAACCGGGGCAATGGACGCTTGCAAGCAAGACTGGATACATACGCCAAGGCCTCACCGCAACTGCCGTTTCTGTGCTGCCTTCTCGATACATACAATGTACGTATGTACACTGTATATCACGTGCACATTCACATGTCTGAAGGTTTGTGGTTAAAAAATACAAGCATCTGTCCTGATTGCAAAATGCAGGATTCCAACTAGTTGTTGCTTGATTGGGAATATGTTACCTTTGTTAGTTAGTTCAGAGGTGTCGGATCCGCTCAGAGAAGCTCTATTGTGATAAACTTTTCTAATTTCTGGACAAGCTCTATTGTAGTTCATGACTAGAACATACGACACATTTCCTCCAAGGAAGGATCTTGTCAGACCGTTTCCTGTGACATCGGTGTGTCTCGGCCATGAATAGTTGCTGTAGAACCTCTGCCGTCGTTCGTAAGCATTACTGGCCGCTCGTTCGCTTCGTTCGTCGCGCACTGCTTTATAGTCCGATCCGCCTCCTCACCTGTAGATTGCGGCGTCCACCGCCTAGCCTGAGCTATAGCCGCTTATAGCCTTCGCTCTATTGCTGAGCTGTTGTTCCCGTTGCTTGTGCTTGCTACTACAATGTAAAGTGAAACTTTGTCGTCTCGTGTGGTCAGTTGAGGGTGAAGAATGGGTATACATGTATCTGGACTCCTGGTATACATGTACTTCCAGAAAGAACCTGGGAATTAACTGTCGCAAGCATCTACATGTACAATGTAGCACCATTACCGAGATTTACTGAGATTTACGGGTACATGACTGTACATGGTATTCGATAAACCTTGTTTTAGTTCACACAAAGTCATGTTGTTGGTTTACAGCATGAAACAAGGTGGAGACCACTTTGTTCGGAAACAGTGACCTTTCTACAACCATCCACGGTTGGTACCCAACAACATGACTGTACATGTATGGTTAAGGCTGGTATTAGTGGAGGTTGTAGTAAGGGTCACTGTTTCAGAGCACTGTCAGTACGTCCTCAGCCTTGTAACAATGTCAATGCTACAAGGCTGAGGACGTAGATCTACTGTGTTCGGAAACAGTGACACTTACTACAACCTCCACTATTACCAGGCATACACGTGCTGTCAACCAACAATATGTACAGTACATGTATGTACCGGACCAGTACTGGTATAATAAAAACGAGAGAGCTTGGAAGCTCAGGGCCCTGCGCTATGCTTTGTTGCCTAGCTCATCGTGCATGTTGTTAGAACTGATGGAAATGCTTTTTCCTTTGATTAGCTAAATCATTGTTTTGCAAAAACGTTTCAATGAGATACTGAAGTACAAGTAACGTCTTCTGCATAGCTATGGGACCGGCGCTGACTCTGCCGATGACGGGCGTTCTGGAGTCGACGGGATGTCTGTCCTGACGTTTCCTGGGACCGGCGCTGACTCTGCCGATCACGGGCGTTCTTCTTCTTCTTCTTCTTATTATTATTATTATACTGACGGCAACTAACATCCATTCTGATTGCATTTACTCGTCTCCCTACTTCGTATTTCTTTCCAGAAAATCTCCCCATACAGCAGGGAGTCGTTTACATAATATGACTCCCTGCTATAGATCTACATGACTGTATATACGTTATAATTATTATGCTATCGGCCTACATGCGATTTCCGGGCTGGTCGACAGGCGGCCCAGCCAGCCCGCTAGTGGGATCTCGGCCTCGCACACAAATCCACACAAAATTTAATGTTACTGCACTGAATGCATTCCCCCAATACACTTCGCATATATACTCATTCTCTTGATGGTACCGTACTCTTGATGATACGGGACAGGTACGGGATAGCGCCAGGCATGTCGATGGCACAAACAAACAAAAATATTGTGGCCAGCTGTCTTTGCTGGTACGGTACAGTACGGGATAGATACAAAATAGCGCCAGGCGTGACACAAACAAACAAACACACAAACAAACACCAAATTAAAGCTGTGTGGACCCTGGCTAGCGCCAGACGTTACTGAAGTAACGTCTTCTGCATAGCTACGGGAATAAATGTACTGCACATGGAGCTAGCCGGAGGACGTTATAATATCGCAACAACAGCACAGTCATGATTGATACAGCACCGTGGTAGAAATCTCTGCACATGATTTGCTGTAAAAAAAAGAATCTGCATGCATGGATAAAAAGTAAAACTCGGCTTCGCCTCGGTTTTTTAAAGTTATCCACGCAGGTCTTTTTTAGACATAAATCCTCAGTCTCAAGTTGAAAAAGGGTTGAGACTCCCACCCCCCTTTTTTTCTTTTTTTACAAAAGAACACAGACCCGGCTCGTGACAAAAATTAATAACAAGAAAGATAACAAAGATGCATGGAGGACGATGATACGACTACAATATAGAACAATCTTGAATAGGGACTGACTATCTACTAGCACAGCTGTGTAGGTGGGGCGTCATCATCATGACATGAATAGTATAATTATACAGAATGTTACCAATCCTGCAATAGCAGACATCTACCCCCGCCATCCCGTCGTTCTAAATATGCATGGTAGTGGGTGGTTTATGCTGCCTTGCTTGTCTCAGACTCCTTTATTTGGTCGTTTGTAAGTCTGTCTCTTTCTTCAGTTCTGCACGAGGCAGCCAATTCACCCGGGCCTGCAGCAGTGCACTGTACATGCGAACTTGAGGCCCAAAGGTTATTATTTCCACCAACTAGGACGGGTCCATATTTTATAGGGCTGAAACGATTATACCAATTACTCGGTAATCGATCGATAATTCCTTAGCAATCAAGTAATCGTTACGTTATAGATTACTCGTTGAGGGATTTTGAGTCCAAAAAGTACTGAAAACCCCGTTTTTGTGAAGTTTGAATCAATTTCCGCTGTGAGTTTGCAGTTGCCAGGGGTATGGTGCATGTTCTGAGGTTTAATTGACTTCAAACTGCCATGTTTTGGAGCTACCCTTTCACTAATGCAGATTTTTTGGTACTATGAAGGCATAGCTTGTGGAAACACAGTAATTTTGCACAGAATTCAGACACTATTTGGTAACGGTTATAATCGATTACTCGATCGTTAAGCTAAAGAGTAATCGATAGGTGAAAATCCACGATCGTTTCAGCCCTAATATTTTATCATTCACTGCTGTATCTGTAGCCACTGTGCTCTCCCCCCCCCCCCCCCCCCCCCCCCCCGTCCACACAAACAAAATACCAGATATCGTAAGTGTACCATTTTATTAGAGTAACTCAGTAAGCTGTATAGTGTAAGGTAGTAGTAGTAGTAGTAGTGATGTAGTTGAAAATAACTAGTCAGACAACTGTAGATAGTGACCAGCATAGTAGCACACAGAGATCCAGCTCTGTGGAAGGGCGAGGGAGAGAGAGAGAGAGAGAGAGAGAGAGAGAGAGAGAGAGAGAGAGAGAGAGAGAGAGAGAAGGGGCGTAAAAATAAAACTGAGTATAGGCGGAGAATCTCGTAGGTCCACCAACCAATTGCTTCTTCTCCCCAACCTTTGGGAGTACAAAAGAACAGTCACTGATCAGGAGAAGAAGAAGGAGCCCAGTGAGTCATTTTGAAAACGCTAATCAAGTCCACTCAGAACGCATACTGCTGCTGCTACTGCTCATATACCGCTCAGCGGCTGGTATTCACAATCGTTTCGCCTGAAGAATGTACAGATGGCGCTGAACTGACTTGGCCTGGGTGATGTCCCGACGGCCATTGCGAGACCAAGAGCAAATCTTTGAAACGTGACATAGCCTTGCAGCTTGTGCTGTATCGCTTCGGGAAGAAACTGCAACACACCAGGGTGGTGCAGCCAACATCTCCATGATACGACAACCCAGACCTTGATACAGATCTTCACGAGGGACCCATTTCTTACCAGTGGCAGTAGCGGTGGACTGAAGCCATCATTTCACACCAACGAAACAGGCTGTCTTGGACCTGTGCATCGCACTGGAGTATTAGAGAACACGAGCAATGTGATCCGTCAAGCTGGTTTCTAGCTACGTCAAGTGTCCCTGTGCATGTGCAGGTGGAAAGTAGGACTGGACAGAGGGATCATGCGCTGCGGTCATGCCATCACTGGAGATGGTGGAGCCTGACGATGTGGAGGAGGCACTGGCCGGCAAGTAGGGCGTTGGTACAGCACCATAGGGTAAGTGGAACGTAGCCGCCGCTGGCACTGCAGGAAACGAAGCCGTGGGGCCGGCCGACAGGATTGGCGGGAACGAGGCCGTCGGGCCTGTGCCGGAGTTCTGCCGCGTGAACTCTACAACGTGCGATTGCAGACTGCCCACGGTACGATTGCCGGCTAGGCCAGTACTGCTAGTGGCCTGACCGGTGACGGTAAGCGGTAGCTGTGATGCCACAGCACGGCCGCCACTGCTACTGCTGCTGGTGTGACTGTGGCTGTGACTGTGGCTGTTCGTGGGGATAGTGTTGGTGGTGGTGGACGACGGGATCGACCAGTCCTCCTTGAACGTCTGAATGGTGAGATGCGACACGACGGCCGATAACCGAGTGATAACCTGGGCAAGAACCTCCTATACATGGTAAACACACAGACACACAGACACATTCATGCACGCACACAGACACATTCATGCACGCACACAGACACATTCATGCACGCACACAGACACATTCATGCACGCACACAGACACATTCATGCACGCACACAGACACATTCATGCACGCACACAGACACATTCATGCACGCACACAGACACATTCATGCACGCACACAGACACATTCATGCACGCACACACAGACACATTCATGCACGCACACAGACACATTCATGCACGAACACAGGACAGATGTGAACAGATCTTGTGGATGTGTTCCTACTTTCCCATCTTCCACATACCACTCTGGCCCATGACCCACAGCATGGTTACAAGCAGAATGACAATATCCCAACAACATGATTTTCAGGGACAATTGCCTTTCCCTTAGACAGGGGCAGCCACGATCGTGTGCTAGACGAGAGAAAAGAGATACAGTAAGACATGTTATTATAACGAGTCGCAAATTTAACCATTGTCCAAAAATTCATAGTCTAACGAGAAGATTTGTTAACGATGCTGCAGTATTCCGGCATACCCACACACAACATATAAGAAGCAGAACGGCCTCAATGGATCTTATTCTAACGAAAAATGTCATCCGTTAAAATGTTAGATTTACTTCCTTGTTATATATACATGTCTTTCAGTAGCATAAGTACCACGTGGTCATCGCTTGTGTTTCAATGCAGGTACGGGCACACAGCCATAGCCGGACATGAGCAAACAGCACTGCACGTACCCGTAATGTCGCGTATGAAAGCCGGGCGTATTCCTGTAGAAGCCGATGTCAGGGCTAGGCTTCTATTCAAACCAGGTAGTTCTATGTATGTCAACGTTAAAACCAGGCTTATGTGCCGACAGTACTTCCTCCGCGTCATTAAAATTGTCGCTTCCCAGAGCAATTTTTCGAATTTTATTTTGTCCACTCGAAGGGCAAAGAAATCAGCTAGAAATTGAGGCAGAGCATTGTCGACAGCCCGAGCTTTAGTTTGTGGTCAACCGCTTCGCTGCACTTGCAGCTAAGGTCGACGTCTTCATCCGAGTTTGAGGCAGACCCTTCAGCACTCAACAATACGCTGAACAAGACGCGCGTTCAAATTCAGGCCAAGAACCTTTGTTTTCAAGCGATCCATGCCTCCAAGTGGCAGGCGATGAAGGCATGCTAGCATTTTTCAAGTACACTGTAACGACCATCCAGCAGGATAGGGTGAGCAGTTCCGCACCTTCTTTCCTTGGCAAACGCTTCGCTAATTTTGTTGGTGTTTTCAGACCTCTTTAGGAGCTGCATCTGCGCCTTGATCCTTGAAGGGTGGTGGCGTTCCTACGGATGCGAAAAGCCCGGCTTCCAGCCGAGTCTCACGCGAACTGTGATTTTTTCAGACCTCCCTACTTCGCAGCAACATGCGCCACAAGTAGCACATTTTAGGAATTTGAGACCACTTTGTTCTTGCCATCGTCAACATCAGCATTTCGTATTCAGGAAAGATACCAGGAATCTTCTACCCGAGCTTGCAGTCTTGATAAATGCCCAAGCGAACGACGTGGGACGGCCCGAACTCCAGAAAACGAAATGCGCTCTGGGACGGAATAGTGCGGAGCGCGATGAATTTGCTTGGTGCGTAAGAGAGCTCCGACAAAGTCCGAGACCACCACGGCTTCAGTGACAAGTAGATATTGCGCAAGAAGAGTCGCACCAGTGTTCGAACACAGAAAACAGCGATTCCGACAGACTGACTATGACGAGCCAGGTCACAAATATTGCGATGTGCGAAGCGACAATTTTAATGACGCGGAGGAAGTACATCTTGAAATCAGGTTTCTATACGAGACAGGCTTTAACACAAGACACTACTGTATATAGAGGCACCAATGGAAACGAAAAACATTTGATGTCTGACTGCACACCTGCTCATTGGCATCACGGCGAATTCGTACATGAAGAGAGCCGGCCTGCATGGAACAACAGCAATCCAGAGCAAAAAAAGGGCAGGACTCAGAGGCCAAGCGACAGCAGCCGCAGCAACCCAATACACACGGCACAGTACGGTCGGGCACCGGAGATCGGAGCTGAAGAACGAACAGCCTAGAAAGTCACCAAGCACAGCATACCAACGTACATACAGTCATGGGAACTCAACTATGCCTAGACCGTAATATATGATAAGAAAGGTCTAGGCTATGAGGAAGACACCCCCCGGACTTGCATGACGCTTGACAGAATGGTATGAAATACTGTGAATGCTGCTTGATGTAGATGTACATGACATGTGCAAAATACAGTGTTGCAATGGGAATTGGTCCTGGGGAGCCAGCTTAGGACTTTGCTTTCCACCTACTTGTAGCGCAACTGTACAAGTACAAGACAACAATGGTGACGTGCAGAAGTTACTTCATGGAGATGAACAGTGTCGATGATGACCTCATGTGCAGTATGTGTTATTTCAATCACTGTCACTGGGCATTAAGAAAATTTGCTGTGCACGTGCCTTCTTGGTGGAGACATTGTAGTCACCCTGGGGCCACCTCCTTGGTGTGATACGGGATCCACCACCGAACCATATCGGGCTTGAAAGGGCTACATCACAGCCAGCCCAGAGTCATGACACTGCTGACTTTTGGATGCACTTGGATCCAGTGTTTGTATGGGTCCATGCACGATTGGGTGGTTTCCTTCGCAGCACAGTGACACATCCACTGGTAGTGGCTGGACTGGGCCCTCCTGGTCAGGGGACCCACTCCTGCCACAGAAAAACCTCACACCTACATGTACGTGCAATACGAGGGGTCCACCCACCAAGTCCTATACTTCGCCATGGGCATAGTCAAGAGTACATGAAAGCCAGAGTGTGCAGCTCGGATGGGCTGCTGTCACGGCGGAATTCCGTGATTACATCATTTTCAGTGGCGGGTTTAGGGGGGGGGGGGGGGGGGTGTGCGGGGGGAGCCCCCCCCCCCTCAAAAGTTTCGACCTAGGTTTAGAAAAATAAAAGGCAGGGCTGGGGGCGCGCGCGCGACCTGAAATGATCGTCCAAAAGCGGTTGCACGGTAGAGGCGACGGTTCGATACCAGAACGGCTTGACAGCCAAGTTTGTATAGACCCAAACCGATCATCAGCGTTGATTCCGTTGATTGTTCACTCGAAATATGTTTGTGGAAGGAAACTGGCATGTTGAAGTTTGCTCTGAGGCTAGAGTCAATCGAACTGAGCCACTCCTTTGTGTTGACCCATTGCCTCCAAGTTGCCCAATTTTTCGCTTCAAATCAGAGGTGGCTCCAAACCGGAAAGGTTTTAGAGTGCACGTCAAATTCACTCTGATTTCAGAAATTAGGTAATTGCTATCGCTCCACGACGGCCAGTACAGAGTAACAATAAGCCTTGTGTGTGATTCCATTAGTTTTGATTGGTATGCGGTGTTTTATTGGCAAGAGGCGAGCCGCTGTTTACCTGCGACAAGAAGTTGATTTTTCGAAAGTCGTAAAACTCAAGTCGCAGTGCGAAGCAACACGTCAAAAACTCACCTGCTTGGTATGGCGATTCTGGTCATCGCAGAGCCATGAAATTTTGGCTCGGAGTATAACACATCGTAGTCTCATTGTGACATAATATTATGTTTTCTAATCAAAATACCAAGAGAGAAAGTGAATATTGAGTCCATTCCGGTTTGCAACCTATATCCTATTTGAAACCGTCGCCTCTACGGTGCTCGAGCTGGTGTTGATTGAAGTACACACTACAGAGTACCAGTGATCATGCACGGCTACAGAAACACGGTGCACCGGTGACCTGACTGTGTAAACTGTTGTACAGTGTGATCCCTGCTGGGACGCGCTCGAGGCGTCTTGAGACTTCTTTCCGCAACTTTCAAGTTTGCACAACGATATTTTGAGGTCGAGGATGATCGCCTGAGCCCTCGGCATTCGAATCGTGTTTTGGTTGACTCGAAGACTTTTCTTCGATGTCTCAGCGACATCCCAAAAGCCAAGCTCTAGCCAGCAGAGCCTGGATGGATTTTTGCAAAGCGTTCCTGTGGCGGCGCAACTCCTGCTGCCGCTCCAACAGGAAACAGTGGGAGTGATGATGTCGCTGTTATTCCAGCTGAACTTTCGGAGCGGACTGACAGTCACACTCCGCCAGACGTGGAAGCACCTGTTGTCAGCGAGCAGCCAGAACATGAAGAACAGCGCACAGTGACAAGTGGACATAGTACTAACGCTGCCTATGTAAAGGATGCTTTGAGCGGTGAGAAATTGTTGGACTCGCATAAATTGCAGTTGATTCGCTCCAGAAAACCAGTGCCCGGTTGCTCGCTGCCGTTCTCGCTAATTGCTGACAAGAGAAAGCAGTCAGACACATCGAAGCGATTCCTCCAATTGTCTTTGTTTGAGAAGCACGAGTGGTTGGCGTATCACGACGGTGAAGGTGACGTATCAGCGGCTGGTGTGTATTGCTTGCCCTGCGTTCTCTTCCCCAGTCTTCACCGAGGTGGTTCTAGAAGGGCAGACAACCTGATCACCAAAGTGCACGGAAATTTCAAGAAGCTTGCAGAGGACTTAGATGTCACATTGCCAGCATAGAGGTAGCCTATGCCTTTGACCTCCCAGACAAGATCAACTTCGGAGCTGAAGTGGAGCTGTGGAGGAAGAAGTGGGAAATGTGTCCAGCAGGAACACGTCCAGATTCTCTCCCCAGTACTGTCAAGGAAGCCAACACCTTGCTCTTCCCAAACATCTCGCGCATCTTCCAGCTTGTTCTTGTCATTCCTGTGACATCTGCTGGCGTCGGACGTGCTAACTCCACCCTGAAGTTCATCAAAACGGAACGTCGCAGCACCATGACGCAGTCACGACTGAATGCCCGTGTGCTTCTGCATTGCCACAAGAGCATTCCTCTGGATCTGGATGCTGTATTGAACAGGTTAGCTTCAGCTCATCCTCGCAGAATGCTGTTGGTTAACCCTGTCCAGGAGGAGTCCGAAGGCAACTGCCCAGACTTGTAACTTCTCTCTCCTGTTGACATGCCCTGCCGAGCTTTGAAGCCAAGCTGTGTACTTACCATGTGCAGAGGCAACTGCTGTGTCCTTTCTATGTACTTAACTATTTGTGATGAAAGCTATGGAAACAAACTCTTCTACCAGTACAACGTAATAATGAATCGTGCCTAGTTGTTGCATTTTCTGGCAGTATAATTATAGTGTCTAGTTACAGTGGTGAACTCGTATCCATAAGTTCCTATCCTTTCTCTATATAATACTGAATCAGTTCACATAGCGGCAAATTTGAAGTTTACAATGTACAATGTTGCTGTGTGTACATTTAAATACAATTTGTTCGTGGTGTGTGAGATTTACGGCTCCTTGACATCGGTTTTCAAAATGGCTGACCTGGGACAGTAGCATGATGTCATTTATCCCCCATCCCGGCCGCACCCCCCCCCCCCCCCCCCCCTCAGCCAAATCCTGGACACGCCACTGATTTTAGTGATGTAGCGCGTACAAGCAGGATTCAAGCCGGTCTCTTTCTGCACAGCTGCAGCTCAGTTGTACGCACTACGCCATTTCCCGCCTCAGATCTGCGCCAAATATGATGTAATCACGGAATTCCGCCGTGACAGACACCCATAGTAGAAAAGGCCCCAAGCTGCACACTCTGGTTTTCATGTACTCTTGGCATAGTGGATCCAAAAGTCGGTATCTGTCATAAGATTTTGACGATTTGTGACATTATTGCTTTCAATCCCTATCAGGAACATCGAGTGAGTTACTGGAACGTACACTGCTACTATTAACACCATGACTAACCATTGTGCCAAACGACAGCATCCAGAAGTGCTCCTTGCGTATTTCCAGCACCCCGTCCAGAGTTGCAACCTGCGACCACAGAATCAAGTGTGGTACACAGTCCCGCACGCGCGCGCACACACACACACACACACACACACACACGCACACACACACGCACACACACGCACACACACACACACATACACAAAAAAACACAACACAATGAAGTGTCTAACTATGCACATAAGTAGGACAACGCTTTCCACTAAGATTCATGACTTAGTGTTGGGATTGTCAATCAGGGAAAAGAGTATGGCTTTGTATTTACCGACTGAACATTGCAGCCAAAGTGGCATTCCACATCAACACCAATGGAAAATCAATTCATTATGGCATATGAGAATGAAATGATGAACCGGCTCTCGAAAATTTCACCGAATTTACAAGTACAAGCTACAAAGCAAGTTGTACCCCAGTCATTGCCATTCAATATCTCCCCTTAGCTTTAGATCTCTAGAACACTGGCGAAACAGGTAACGGATTACTGAAAGGGTTGCAATTTAATCTATAAGCGAGTTCTAAGGCCACCGTAAGCATGCGAACAAAGAAACCAACACTAGTGGAATCATCGACTACGTCAGCAGATCGGCAATGGGGAACTTACCTCACGCAAACACTTGTCAAGCTGTACCATAACGTGCTCCGGCGTGGTCTGCACATGCCGAGAACAAACACAGCTGCAGCCTGTCACCCAGTGGCTATCCACATACACTAGTAGACTACTTCAGTCAACTTGGCTAATAACGACTAAGAATATAACAATTTGCGAATAAGGACACAATTTCCATGCCCAGAGCAAAGTCCCACCTAACTGTAATACATATAATGAGACTTCGGGTATAACTATAAGGACACTTCGCGAATAAGGACACTTTTCTGATGCCCCGCCGAGTGTGGTTATAGGCAAAGTTGACTGTACATCTGTACAGCTGGGAGTCAAGTACTGCGTGCAAACGTGTGTATTGCAGCTGTGACTCAAGTAATGCGTGCAGACATGTGCATAACAGCTGCGAGCCAAGTGATGTGTGCAGACATGTGCATAACAGCTGCGTGTCAAGGAGCGTGTGCAATCATGTGCATAACAGCTGTGTGAGTGACCAGGTGAACATCAGTGTAGAGATGATTGTGTACACGCATGAGTGCATACACCAGCACGAGCACAGATACGCACAGACACACATGCACTCACACACACATGCGCGCGCACACGCACACAGACACACACACATGGACACACATACACATACACACATGCACACATACAGACACAGACACACACATGCACACACAGACACCCACCCCCACACACACATACACACACGCACGCACACACAGACACACGCACACACACGCACGCACACACAGACACAGACACATACATACACACACAGACAATGCAAAGAGAAATAGGACTCTGACCTGTAACAGAATACGTCCGGTGTAGGTAGCCAGCGGTAGCATGGTGCCAGAGACGACCATAGCAATACACATTGCTGCAATGGGATCCGCTGTCATTGCACCACTGTGCAAGTATAACCACAGCACCACGGGAGAAAGAACAAATACAGACACATGCACAAATATACAACTCAGTTAAGTATACAGGTGTACAGACAGACAGACACACACACACACACATACACACACAGACACACACACACACACACATACACACACACACACTCACATGCACAGAGACAGACAGACAAACAGACAGACACACACTCAGTAAACACTTAGCTGACTTAGCTGTCTGCAGCACCGAGTACCCATTCCAGTGCAGTGGTGGCATTGAAAATTCGAAATGAAATCCACTGGGTGATTAAAGCCTAGCCATGCTCACTGCACAGCGCAGTGGTGGCAATGCTCACTGCACAGCGCAGTGGTGGAAGTGCACTCTTAAAAATGGCCTCTTTGCTGCATGGATGTCTTTTGCTCTTAAAGACCAAGCAAGGTTTGTTCCATGTTTCCAGATGTGTTTTGCTCTTAGAGACCAAGCAAGGTTTGTTCCATGTTTCCAGATGTCTTTTGCTCTTAGAGACCAAGCAAGGTTTGTTCCATGTTTCCTGATGTCTTTTGCTCTTAGAGACCAAGCAAGGTTTGTTCCATGTTTCCTTCACTTCTTCCCTTCGCCAGCCATTTCCAAGATCATCTGGCATAAGAATCAGCTGCATACACATGACTTACAAGTGATCAATGGCAAGGCAGGAAACCAGTACAGCAAAGCTAGCCGTCAATGATACCAACGCCAGCGGGTTGAACTGAGGAATGAGGGAGCGGCGTAGCATAGGCACGGCGGAGCAGACACTGCAAGTAAATCAGAGTAGGAAGGTGCATGCACACACATAAATGCACACACACACACATGTACACATACATGTACACACACATGTCCACATACATGTACACACACACACACACACACAGACACACACCATTGGACCATTGGATGCCCATCGCTGGAGGCGATGATAGCAATGCTACAGCAGAAGCCATAGCAGCTTGTGCTGGGATTGCACCATTCAACAGCTTGCAAGGCTGAAGAATTGACCGCCACTATTCAGCCTGGTCTACACCACACAGCTATGAAGTGGCTTTTTCTGGCCAGTGAATCCCTACTTTTTGGTCTTTTTTCATATTTTTTCCGCACACACACATCACACCACATACTCCGGCATACACTGGCTGTTGGTAACCACCCAGGAGAATGAAAGAAAAGCCAGGAGGAGTCTGAGAAAGAGAAGAAAGACGTGTGTGACCATAATCGTCGGGAATCGAACCCGCAACCTATCGATTGGAAATCGCTGCACATACCACTGCACCATATGGGACACACACACACATGCATAGACATGCACACACGTACACGCACACACACACATGCACACACAGCGACAGACAGATAGACACAGTAGAAATATAGTGGATTTGTCAATACACCATCTTCAGTTGAATGGGCCAGCTGTACCGGCACACTACACACCTGCTGCAACACAAATATGTCTGCAAGAAGAGAGCTGCTACAAACTGAAAGACACAGCCTGACCAGAATATGCAGGCAGCCAGACAGTACCCTCACCTGTGTCCCATATCGGCCACCGCATCCTGAAGCCAGCTAGCACCAGCCGCTAAAAAAATAACAACAATAGACAGAAGACGCACATGCACGCGCGCGCACACAGACACACAGACACACACACACGCACACAAACACTAATTATAACACATGTAACTTCTGATGTAAGGGGCACGGCGCATGGTAGAGTATCAAGTGGCTTTCTAGCTGGTCATCTGATAGGCCCATCCAGGTTGGATTGGGAGATTCGCTGAGTGACCCTGTCCAATATGGACAGGCACACCACTAGGCTTCCATTTGAGTCCAGCCATAATTCTACTGTCTGCAGCATACTATTACACCATGCCATTAATGGTCCAATATGACCTACAAGCATACCACTTTAAGGGACCGTACAGAACTGAGCATTGTATCAACAGCTGACGTTCAGTAGGACCTGCCTGCAGCACTACCAGCCAGAAACATGTAATTCTTGCAACTTCTCCATTGCTGGAGAATACAAGGTCAAGACAAGGGCTGAAACGATCGTGGATTTTCACGTATCGATTACTCTTTAGCTTAACGATCGAGTAATCGATTATAATCGTTAGCAATTCTGTGCAAACATTACTCTGTTTCCACAAACTATGGCTTCATAATACCAACAAATCTGCATTAGTGAAAGGGTAGCTCCGAAACATGGCAGTTTCGAAGTCAAGTTAACCTCAGAACATGAACCATATCCCTGGCAACAGCATACTCCCAGCGGAAACTGATTCAAACTTCACAAAACGAGGGTTTACCGTACTTTCTGGACACAAATTAAAAAAACGCAAAAATAATCGTAATCGGTAATCTAAACGATTGCTCGATCGTTAGAGTTATCAAACGAGTACTCGAGTATTCGGTATAATCGTTTCAGCCCTAGTCAAGACACATGCCCATCGTGTTCTCCCCCAGTAGTGGCCTACAGTCTGTCCACAAAAAAAAGAATGTAGTGTTTTCTGAGCTATACAGTTATGGTTCACCTATTGCAAAGTTATCGAGTCACAACGTCGTCTACGCGGAATGTCTCCGCACGTATTTATAGTAAAAAAAAACTGGTATGCTCGGGCCTGGTTTAAATCTGGCTTTGGAAAATTTATTTTCCATTGCTATCAGGTTCGGCCTCATTTTCTCTGTGCTGCGCTGATGGGTCCACAAATGACGAAACAGTTCTGTCCGCAGATTGAGTGTAAAAAAAAAACTATGGATGATTTGACGTCAAGATCTGAAACCGCAGGAAAAATCTCGCAGGAAAAGCCACGTGGGGCATCCTTCAACTTTGGTTGTTTGCTGTCTTCTTCCTCGAAGGATGATCATTGAACTAGTATGGCCAGTAGAGGTCGTTGGTTAGGATCCACTGACCTGGTGAGTGAAGAGAAGAGCCTTACCAATAATGTACATGATTTCTTTAGAGAGGAGAAGCTGACAAGGAAAAACATTCACGGAAATAAACCCGCTTTGTAAAGAGGATGTGCGGCCCATAGAAACATCCTATACGGCGGTAGGGAACAGCATCCAGCACCCCTAGCAAAGTGGTGACCCAGGCTGGCAAAGAAGAGCACTGCCATACTACATAGCACAGCACGTGATAAGGCCAAAACTGGCCAGAGATAACAACAGACATCAGAAATTCGGACAGCTACATTTCACGTCCGCATGGGTATGCGCGCCCAAAATAGCACATCCCGGGTGTAAACTACGTTACTATAGTCCCACCAAAAGTGATATAAATTTACCTGTAGCGACATGGTGGTATGCTTTGTTCTCCAAACCATATGTGACCTGTAAGTGTGTGCCCAGACCTAACAGGACTACAAACAGCATCCTCGACCTGAAAACACAGGCACAGGGCAAACAGAAATCAACGACAGATCACTCTTCACGAATCGTAAGCCACCTAGCAGTCTTGAGCACCAAAAAATGTTGCGCGATTTCCCAGTACAGATCAGTTTGTAATGACACCTGTTTGCGGAGAAGAGATTAGATCGTATTAAAGCGCGAGCGTGCATGTACGCTCTTGTAGCAAAACTCATGGTCTACATTTTTTCAAAGCAAATCGTACGGTTTACAGTACACAATCTGGATTCGGGAAAAAAAGAAAAAAAGCCAACGGCTACACAGAACAGCACAGATGAGGCACTGTGGTGCTAAGCTGCCACAGGCACATGTATCCATGTACACCCGTCACCAGTACATGTATCCATGTAACCATGTACACCCGTCATCAGTATATGTATCCATGTACACCCGTCACCAGTACATGTAGCCATGTACACCCGTCACCAGTACATGTATCCATGCACACCCATCACCAGTACATGTATCCATGTACACCCGTCACCAGTACATGTATCCATGTACACCATGCACACCTGTCACCAGTACATGTATCCATGTACACCCGTCACCAGTACATGTATCCATGTACACCCGTCACCAGTACATGTATCCATGTACACCCGTCACCAGTACATGTATCCATGCACACCATGCACACCCGTCACCAGTACATGTATCCATGTACACCCGTCACCAGTACATGTAGCCATGCACATACGTCACCAGTACATGTATCCATGTACACCCGTCACCAGTACATGTAACCATGCACACCCGTCACCAGTACATGTATCCATGCACACCCGTCACCAGTACATGTATCCATGTACACCATGCACACCCGTCACCAGTACATGTATCCATGTACACCCGTCACCAGTACATGTAGCCATGCACATACGTCACCAGTACATGTATCCATGTACACCCGTCACCAGTACATGTAACCATGCACACCCGTCACCAGTACATGTATCCATGCACACCCGTCACCAGTACATGTATCCATGTACACCATGCACACCCGTCACCAGTACATGTATCCATGTACACCCGTCACCAGTACATGTATCCATGTACACCATGCACACCTGTCACCAGTACATGTATCCATGTACACCCGTCACCAGTACATGTATCCATGTACACCCGTCACCAGTACATGTAGCCATGCACACCCGTCACCAGTACATGTATCCATGCACACCCGTCACCAGTACATGTATCCATGTACACCCGTCACCAGTACATGTATCCATGTACACCATGCACACCACGTACACCTGTCACCAGTACATGTATCCACGTACACCCGTCACCAGTACATGTATCCATGCACACCCGTCACCAGTACATGTATACATGTACACCCGTCACCAGTACATGTATCCATGCACACCATGCACACCCGTCACCAGTACATGTAGCCATGCACACCCGTCACCAGTACATGTATCCATGCACACCCGTCACCAGTACATGTATCCATGTACACCATGCACACCTGTCACCAGTACATGTATCCATGTACACCCGTCACCAGTACATGTATCCATGTACACCATGCACACCCGTCACCAGTACATGTATCCATGTACACCTGTCACCAGTACATGTAACCATGCACACCCGTCACCAGTACATGACATATCCATGCACATACATCACCAGTACATGTATCCATGTACACCCGTCACCGGTACATGTATCCATGGACACCCGTCACCAGTACATGTATCCATGTACACCCGTCACCAGTCCCATACTTACGTTTCAACAGCGGGCGGTGCAAGAATCCTTTCAAGCCTGAGCCACGACAACAAGAAGCAGAACGCCACCAAAGACGAAAACAAAACACACCAAGTTAAGCCTAACTTCCCCGGAGACAAAACAATACACAGGTAAATGCAGAACATGATTGATGCATTCGTCAAAAAGATCCGTGCATATCAGCCGCACAAGTCGGTGTAGAGCATCAACTGTAGGACAGCTATGTTGTTGAGTGTGACTGAAGTGAAGAGCGGTAGACCTCACTTGCATACTAGTCCCAGTCATGAAACGCACAACGACTTCAAGCCAAACCAAGGTTTAATTGGCATGACTCTGCCACAAGCACTACTGTGGCCGTGTGTAAAGGTACATCGTATTATGTACAACACACCACCCACTGCAACGCTGGCAGCAAGTTAGCAGCAGCACCAGCAGCAACAGAAGCAGCCGCAGCAGCAGCAACAGCAGCAGCGATCGGGAGCATGCTCTCACCCTTGCTTCATGATGGAGACACCAGACAGGAGAATGATCATGGTGGATGCGAAGATAGCCAGTACTTCAAACCGTTCAAACCTTTACACAGAAGAGAATAAAGCACAGGAATTTAGAAACCAATTTGTCGAGGCAGTTCGTAATTGTCCAATCAGCCAATCACATGCATAATTATGTGCATACTAGTAACACGTAAATGGACAGCTTGTGCAAGACGCTTGAGCCAGAAAACAAACTTCTGCAGCGACTATACGTTGTCCTCGTACAAAACAAAAACACAAGTACACGTACACAGGTATGCACACAGATACACACACACAGACACACACGTACACACACACAGACACACACGTACACACACACACAACCACACACATGATACACACACATGATGCACACACATGATGCACACACATGATGCACACACATGATGCACACACATGATGCACACACATGATGCACACACATGATGCACACACATGATGCACACACATGATGCACACACATGATGCACACACATGATGCACACACATGATGCACACACATGATGCACACACATGATGCACACACATGATGCACACACATGATGCACACACATGATGCACACACATGATGCACACACATGATGCACACACATGATGCACACACATGATGCACACACATGATGCACACACATGATGCACACACATGATGCACACACATGATGCACACACATGATGCACACACATGATGCACACACATGATGCACACACATGATGCACACACACACACACACACACACACACACACACACACACACACACACACACACACACACACACACACACACACACACACACACACACACACACACACACACACACACACACACACACACACACACACACACACACACACACACACACACACACACACACACACACACACACACACACACACACACACACACACACACACACACACACACACACACACACACACACACACACACACACACACACACACACACACACACACACACACACACACACACACACACACACACACACACACACACACACACACACACACACACACACACACACACACACACACACACACACACACACACACACACACACACACACACACACACACACACACACACACACACACACACACACACACACACACACACACACACACACACACACACACACACAAACACACACACACACACACACACACCTCAGACCTGCCCATCGCAGAAGCGATGATAGCGAACAGCTATGTTAGACATAGCAACTTGTGCTGGGATTACACCATTCAACAGCTTGCAAGGCTGATGAATTGACCGCCACTAATTTTAGCCTGGTATCCACAACACAGCTGATTGAAGTGGCTTTTTCTGGCCAGTGAATCCCTATTTTTCATTTTTTTCATTTTTACACACACACACACACACACACACGCACGCACACACACGCACGTACACTCAAGCACACTCACACACATGCAGAAAAAAGCCCACACAAAACAGGACTCACCCGAAAGAGAATGTACTGGATGGCTTCTGCTGGGATACCCACACTGACAGCAGACTTGTTAGAATACTAACCATTGCAAACAGGCCGCACACACCAGCAATTTGCAGCAGACAAAGAGAACAAAGCAAGGAAAGCATGGAAAGGAAGTCCGACACACCACTTGCAACAAGGACAGGAGCAGGAACACAGACAACACATGGAGAAAAGATGGGGAAGGAGAAAAGACCGTCGGTACAAGACTGCCTTGACCGGACAACGTTCTTTTCTCCTCTCTCCGGTGGTGAGAATGTACACAATACCACACTCTTTACTCCTCTCTCAGGCAGTAAGAAATTCTAAGAATGTACACTACACAACATTCTTGTCTCCTCTCTCAGGGAGTGAGAATGTACACAATACAACATTCTTGACTCCGCTCACAGGGAGTGAGAATGAACACCATACAACATTCTTGACTCCTCTCTCAGGGAGTGAGAATGTACACTACACAACATTCTTGTCTCCTCTCTCAGGGAGTGAGAATGTACACCATACACCATTCTTGACTCCTCTCTCAGGGAGTGAGAATGTACACCATACATCATTCTTGACTCCGCTCTCAGGGAGTGAGAATGTACACTACACAACATTCTTGACTCCACTCTCAGGGAGTGAGAATGTACACTACACAACATTCTTGTCTTCTCTCTCAGGGAGTGAGAATGTACACCATACACCATTCTTGACTCCTCTCTCAGGGAGTGAGAATGTACACTATACACCATTCTTGACTCCTCTCTCAGGGAGTGAGAATGTACACTATACACCATTCTTGACTCCTCTCTCAGGGAGTGAGAATGTACACCATACATCATTCTTGACTCCGCTCTCAGGGAGTGAGAATGTACACTACACAACATTCTTGTCTCCGCTCTCAGGGAGTGAGAATGTACACTACACAACATTCTTGTCTCCGCTCTCAGGGAGTGAGAATGTACACTACACAACATTCTTGTCTCCGCTCTCAGGGAGTGAGAATGTACACTACACAACATTCTTGTCTCCGCTCTCAGGGAGTGAGAATGTACACTACACAACATTCTTGTCTCCGCTCTCAGGGAGTGAGAATGTACACTACACAACATTCTTGTCTCCGCTCTCAGGAAGTGAGAATGTACACTACACAACATTCTTGACTCCGCTCTCAGGAAGTGAGAATGTACACAATACATCTTTCTTGTCTCCTCTCTCAGGGAGTGAGAATGTACACCATACAACATTCTTGACTCCGCTCTCAGGGAGTGAGAACGCACACAATACAACATTCTTGACTCCGCTCTCAGGGAGTGAGAATGCACACAATACCAGGGTCTCGCCAAAGCGACATTGCGGGGCGCTGCGCCCTTCTTCACTTTTCGACCGCCCCCCTTTCAAAATGAATGCGCCACCCTTCAGAGTGCGAGCGACACCTTTTCGTAGGTATGATGAGTACACAGCATGTACATATAGTAGTACAGCATTGTATGAGTTATTGCATCATTATCATCACTTACCTCTACAATCATATCAATAGGGGGTTCCAGTGGCCGGTTCATAAATACATGGTATGGAAGTACAATACTAGTTGGTCGGTTGCATACGGTGCTCTCACAATACGCGCAAAATGACGCGCAAAGGGAAGTGACCATGGTGATTGGGACGCGTGCCACGAAAATCAGAATCGCACCTCGAAAAACAGAAACGCATGATTGGGACCTCGAGAGGGGGTGATCAAAGATAAAAGTAGGCTCGCTGAGCATTTCTGCATGATGTACGATGCACACCAGATACTGTTCGACTGCTTTTTCTGCTCGAGTACCAGTCAGCTGGTTGTTGTTCAGTACTCGGATCGCAGAGTAGTGGAGTACTCCGGGGATACGTAGAATCCAGGTACACAATGTAATGTACACAGTACGACATTCTTTACTCCTCTCTCAGGGAGTGAGAATGTACACAATTCTAACCTGAGTATATCGAAGAATGTCAAAAAGGCAAACGTGTGCAGAGCTGCAGCATAGCAACAAGAAAGAAAGACATTTGTCATGAGAAGGACAGCAAGAGCAAAGACACATCAAGCACTACCGTATTCTCTGGAGCACAAGCCGCACTGGCGTAAAAGCCGCATTCAGATATTTTGTCACGAAAGACTGACATCCGCCCTGCATTTCGTGACAAACTATCTGGATGCGGATTTACGCCAGTGCGGCTTATAACTAGTTTATACTCAGGAAAATACGGTATTTCGCAGTGGGTCTGACACTACCACGGCCTCATTTTCAACACGATATGAAGAAGAAGGCTTAAGAACAGTTCTGAGCGCGCACATGAAGAAGCGATCAGAAGTTGTCACTGCCTGTAAATAGTTAGGTTCGTTTACATCCCTTATCCGGTTACATGATTATATTTCTGCGCAGCATATCAAAGCAAGAAAATTGCACTCTAACATGCTTGTTTATGGATAAAGGCAGATCGTTGAGGACATGCACAATGCAAGCATGCAATACACATTGTGGATAAAGACACGTTGAAGAGGACGTGTACAGACAATGCACACACTGCACACTGGGTAGCTACTTACCCAGGCTGTTGCTTGCCATTACCCAGTAGACCATGACAAGGCATACCAGCAGGTTGACGCCCAGCAGGATCAGCGCACGGCGAGACTGCGCAGCAGCAGTGAGAGAAACACACACATGAACCGTTACAAACACACGCACAAACACACACACACACACACACACACACACACTGTACTGTACTGTACTTGCTCACTGCCAAAATTGGTCACGTGGGTCTCCCCGGGAGAGGAGAAAGAGACTCAAAAGGAATCTTGAAAAGAGGACTCAATTGGCTATTGCACCGCCCAACGGCTGACACCCCTTGAAATAACCAAACTCTGGGTGGATTTAGAAATGATCTCACTTACGGGTTCACCACACATCTAGTCCGCAGGCCAAAGTGCTGAACGGTGTCTAAAAAATTTCGTCCCCAGGGTGGTACCAAGTTTCGTTGGCATGTACCGAGACTCGCGAGAGCCAGCTCAGGGGGTCTTTGTGAAATAATAGAGTCGGTGCGGTGGTGCTGAGCCTCACAGTGGGTGGTTTTCTCTTCGGCTGACGAACGCTCCGTGCCTGCACAGATCTCGTGTTTTCGCATTTTGAGCATGCGTAAAAGTCGCACATAAATTTCACGCCGTGCACGTGGCGATTTTCGAATTTGGCGAGCTCGAAACAAAGTTGAAAGCTGACAGATTCTTTCACAGCTCGTCTTCTTTGGCCACTCCTTAGCGTTTCTAGTGTCTGCAATAGAGTAGAAGGATGGTGGAAAAGGAGCCTGCAACGCCAGTGCAGCAGAAACGTAGCACACGGCAAACTGTTCGAGCTCCCTTGATCCAACCGGGATGTAGGAATTGCATTTTTTGTGGTAGCTTGTCGAAGAAGGTCCCCAAGAGCACCTGCAAGCAGACGACATCACAGCTCCAGACAAAGGATGCTGAGGCTAATCTTCGGAGAGCTGCAGCCATCCGGAAGGACGAGAGAATCCCGGTTGCCATCAGTGGAACCAGCAGTCTTATAGCGCGTGAGGTATTTTACCACAAATATTGTTACTTGAATTACGTGCGAGAGATTACACTATGCAAGCTCGTACAGGAATCCTCATCAGCCACGAGTGCGACTGTCACTGATACGAGTGCTGCCATGGAGGTATCTGACCAAGCACTCGGAGACTCAGAGTCAGCAAGTATGAAGTATCGTGATGGCCGGTTCCATTTCGTTGAGAACATAGCAGTCCAACTCTTCGACGAGTGCAATGTTCTCTCAGCATGAACGCAATTGTCTCGCAGAACATGTCCACTGTTGGTGAGTGTGCTCGGACTGATAAAGTGAAGGCGCTGTTAGTCAGCAAATTCGGTGACATGGTCACTTTTGCACGCCCATCTGCCCCGGAATCGATCGGAACTTGTTTATGCAACCGGCAAAGCTAGTGACATAATTCCACGGTTCCATGGTAGTAGAACTGTCCGCAATGCAGACAGTGACGAGGACTTTGTCGAAGAGGTGAGCCACTCCGCAGCTAAAGTAACGCATGACCAGCAGGAGCTGCACTGCATCTATCATGCTGCAAGATCATTGCGTGTTGCTTTGCGGGGGTATCGGAGGACGAGTAGCGACCTGTCACTGTGTGATGCCAAGGATTGCATTCCGGGCGTGCTTTTTAACTTCCTTGTGTGGCTCCTCAGTGATATGTTCCATGATGTCCTATTACAACGGGGCGCAATCGATATCGGGAGCAGTCCCTTCAACCGCCGCGTATGCTCCATTGCCCAAGACATATTAAATGTACTGTGGCACTAGAGTCGTCCCACCCAAACATGTTGTCCTCGGCATTGGAGCACACCATCTGTTCCGGAGTGAGAGGCCCGTAATCAGTAAGTCAGTGGGTGGGCGAGGACAAGGTGCAGAAAAAAGGATTGACAGCATCAGGGTATCCATCCCGGGATCCAACTGCAGTTACCCCTGCCCCCCCCCCCCCCCCCCAGTGAGGGTAATACTTGCTACTAGTGCTAACTAGCCCCCCCCCCCCCTCCACACACACACAGAGGAGAGGAAGACAAAAGCATACTTATCTATTGACTTTGAGGGAACGTAAAATAGCATAGACGTCGGAAAAAAACCCAAACCCCACACCATTACCCAGAGTACATATGAACCAAGAATATGTAACTCCTATCTTGAGCTGCAATGGACTCACTCACCCCGGAATTTCTTTACAGTCATACCTCGCTTAACCGCACACATCTGTTTTCCACAAAAACATCCGGATAGGCGAGGTAACCGGATAACTGAACACACATACTGTACATGCATGTGGCATGTGAAAAGCAGTGACATCATACATACATGTAGACAGGTCCTATGCAGTACAACTAGCGTGCCCAGTATGTAAAACAAGCGAGAAAAATGACAAGTGCATGCAACTGAGTGCTGTCCGCACACACCCAGCAGGTCAAGGACCTCATTTGCTTGTACAACTCCTTGATACTAGCTTCTGCAAGCGCTAGCCAGCCACATGCAACCGGATACGACGAAGCATTTTGTACACATTTTAACCAGTTTGTACACAAAATCATGCACCGGTATGCGGATCGCGAGGTCCGGTTATGTTGTATGCATAACATATGCCGGTTTTCTTCCGGATGGCGAGGGATCCAGATAAACGAGGTCTGACTGTATTGCATCATTTTTTGGCAGAAGTCGGACCGGGCATTGCAACTAGCCAGTCTTATATTAGTGTTTTGAACTTTTGATACACTAAGTTCAGTCATGAGGGCATGTATGGGCAGGGGTAGGCATGTGTGGGCAGGGGTAGGCATGTGTGGGCTGGGCAGGGGTGGGTATGTGTGGGCAAGGGTGAGCATGTGTGGGCAGGAGTGGGATGGGTACGTGTGCGCATGAGTGGGCTGGGCAGGGGTGGGTGCCTGTGCACGGGAGTGGGCATGCGTGGGCAGGGGAGGACATGCGTGGGTAGGGGAGGGTATGCGTGGGCAGGGGAGGGCATGTGTGGGCAGGGTATTTGTGCACATGAGTGGGCATGTGTGGGCTGGGCAGGGGTGGTTACGTGTGCACGGGAGTGGGCATGCGTGGGCAGGGGAGGGTATGCATGGGCATGTATGGACACGTGTGGGCAGGGTAGGGGTGTGCTGTCCAGTGTTGTCCTGCATACAGGGACTGGGTATCCTGCTAGCGTACAACCTGTACTCTTGCCATGCACATGGCATTGTAGTACGACGGCCATGACTGCCCCACTGTTCACCTGGGGTCATGGTTTGTCTGATGCCTGCACGCACTGGTGTACAACCTTGGGGCGATCTTGCAATCTCACAAGTAACACCTCGAGCATGCACGGAATTTCTGCAACTTGGAATCGCAAAAAAAAAAAAGAGGACACCCACTCCCGAACTAGACTCGACTGAAAGCTCATGAAACTGTTTCACAAGACAATGTAGGTTTGCACTATCATTCTGCACGTAAGCTCCAGGTACTCTTATACCTTTATCCTTTTCTGAAAGAGTTATGGCACCATAGAGGTACAAGGAACATGGCCAAAATTATGTTCCTAAAGCTGTCCCCACAGGATACCGCGATTCCGTAGTAAAGTGACTTTCACTCCCGAAATTTCCCCCACCCTCAGATCTGTCAGTTACCAGAATAACTTCTTCTAATGCATGCTTGTGTGTGTGTGTGTGTGTGAAAATCTGTGGGTGCACATCCAGTGCATTTGCAGATTTGCGTGCTTCTCTTGCGACGGGCGTATACATGGTACATGGTGTGTGGTGTGTGTGTGTGTATGTGTGTGCATGAGCACGCATCTCACTTGTGTGTGTGTGTGCGCGTGCGCGCGCGCGCGCGCGCATATGTGTGGAGGGGACGCCTCCGATGACTAGAATGTTTACACGGGTGCTTTTTACCTTCACACACATCATCCTCCATTATTTTCAGCCAAATTTCCTGATAACATAGAGTACAGCTTACTTTTGCAGGTGAATACTAGTGGCCTGCATGTACAGTCGACCTACCCTCATAACGATATTTGCGTCACACCAAGAAATATTGTTATATGGGTAACTGGTTCATTTCATATACATACGTCATAATGCATGGATTCTGTTCATTTTTTACACTCTTCATAGCATTAAAAAACTGACATCCCTGCACATTATGTGCACAGCAAGGTGCCCACTGGTGCCATTTCGTCATGTCCCAGCGACTTATCAAGTGAAACTTGCCCTACATGTACTCGTATTGTACTCTCCCCGTACCCCTTGAACTTTAAGTACTTCACACCTGGCTAGTGATGATCAGTGCAATGGTTTGATCTACAGGCTATCACCAAGATAAGGCCAATTCTAGGCCAAAGCATTGCACAGGGGCGTGAAAATAAACACAAGGAGATACTCCTGCATGTTCATGCACTGGGCGACCATGGAGACAGTAGCTACAACCCAATATATCGTAAGCAAGTACATTTTTTTACCTAACTAGGCTCATCGCTAAAGTGATTCGAACTTACTTGATCATCTTTCGCAAACATCTGCAACGCTGTTTTGAATCCCATTGCAAGTAGCAAGTACAAGGCACGACTCAGAAGATTACTGGTAAGATTTGGTGGGTCGTACTACAAGAGACGGCTCATTGCACTTCACAAGGGACAGACACCACGGATATGAACAGCATTACACAAGCTCAAGACAGACTGCACTGAACTAATTTTCTTTGTGAACTATTTCCAAGTCTGATAAAAAGAAAACAAAAACAAAGACTGAAAAAATCATACATGTCGCCGTTGCGATTTGAACGACGTCATAATTATGCCCGCTGCAAGCATACGTCATGCGAAATCCATGAAACTAGAAAGACCGCGGTTTTGGAACGATATTTTAGACGGTTTTAAAGCCCGGCACAAACCCGGGTTTGGAGGTGGTACTGTACATGACGTATAGTACACCTGGTACACCCAGCGGCCTGGACTGGCCCATATAAATAGGGCCATATTCATGATGCATTGTCGACAGTTACAGGCCGGGAGGAGTAAAATACCTACACTGACTGTATTGTGAGTGTATACATCATGCACATGTATGGTACTTTACGACTCCCTGGTTACAGCTGTCTAGTACACTGTATCGGGGAGAAGTAAAAAATACCGGGATTATACTCAGTCCGGCTCCCTGATGAGTTATGGTCAGTGTTGTGCCACGGCTATGGGGGCGGGGAGGGGGGGGGGGGGGGGGAGGCATGGTGCACAGGAAGGGAAACTACATTGTACTTTTTGCGCTGACTGCCGGTGCATCTTACTAGACACCGCCACTCCTCCTGAACACTCCACGGCGTACACAGTGGGAGTCCATAAATGGGTGTCGGGGGAGGAAGCCGCCATTGCCGGATTCGGAACCCGCGATGCAGCCATACGCGATTCCAAGTCACCCCGTGTGAGCCTGAACTGGTCTCAGGAATATCCAGCGAACTTAAATCTCCAACGAACGTATATCGCCGCCAACCGCTTCTTTCGTCCATGCCATGGTATTGTTGGTTCAACTGAGCTATCCAAATAACCGTGACTTGTTGCACGGAATCTGGGCCACGTCCATTTGCGGGCAACAGTGACCCAGAAGACGGGTTTTCCAGGTTGACAGTAGCGGTCTCAGTGATGGCAGGGATAATGGAATCCGGAAGTGCACACTCCTGGAACATGGCACGCAGCGCTAGACATAGTCACGGAAAGCAAGCATTATTCGACACACGTGCATTATCCATATAAAAATCGCTCTGTGAGCGGTTCTGAAAAACCTTTACTGGTACTGCCCCGTCGTAAAAGTAAGAAATTAGAACTGGCCCATTGTCCCCCCAAACGCGAACTGATCCACCTAAATCGCGAATGACGGGACCCGAACGCACCAGTAGCACGAGGTCGGGAGGGCACAGGATCACGGCAATTATCATAGGGTAACACCAGTAGTAGTAGTAGAATTTATTATTTTGATAGGTAAGTCTACCGCTAGTACAGCACATGGCCTATGGTCCGGACCAACGTCCCCATCTGCATCCACAGGTAGGAACCTCGTGCTACTGGTGCGTTCGGGTCCCGTCATTCGCGATTTAGGTGGATCAGTTCGCGTTTGGGGGGACAATGGGCCAGTTCTAATTTCTTACTTTTACGACGGGGCAGTACCAGTAAAGGTTTTTCAGAACCGCTCACAGAGCGATTTTTATATGGATAATTTCCGCTCTTTTTCCGTTCCCTCCCCACCCCAACCCCGAAGGTAAACATGATGACCACGCGCGCGATGTACTGTATGTAGCCATGCGACTGCAATAACACACTGATACATACCAGCCCTCCCCGCCTCGCTACCCCGCACACAGATACACAAACATGTGTATGCACACGGCACACACACGTGGCCACGCACACATACGCACATGCACACGGCACAAACAGGAAATTCTTCATGTATAATGCCATGCAAAGCAGTGACCATCGTACTTGAGGAAGTCAGTTGTGAAACAAAAATAATTCAACTACAGCGTGTAGACAAGCTGACGGCCAAAGCACAACATAGCAAACATGACATTTGCCCAAGGATTGCAGTTTGCAGACCATGCCATGGAAGCAGCGAATACAGAATGTAATATCATACAAAGTGACAAGCAAGGACGTGGCCATCATACACCAGAAACTTGCAGAAAGTCACATATCCAACAGATAGAGAAGTGAACAGCAATCTGATACAGCCCACACAGGACAAAGCGGACCTGATACTCGTCCCAGGATCGCAAGTGGCAAACCCTTTTCAATGCATAACATGCAGGTGTACGTTAGACGCATGAACATCTGACCGTGTCGCCAGCATACAATGTCATCACATGTTTACTCCACAAGTTACACACATGCACAGTAGAAGCACAATAAAAGCAATGGAAAAGTACGATGTGGTTGCTGAAGCATCTTCACACTTCAAATTCAGACTTCAATGTGGTCGTCACGGGATGATATACCTGCAAGATACAAGTGATGAAGAAAGAAAGCAGAAGGTCGTGAGGTAGGCTATGAGACACCGCAAACGGTTCACCTACATGTCTGTTCAGGGCTAGTGCACTCACACGGAGAATTGTCATAATCGAGCATTTCCCAAACTGAGAAGTGCAATGAAATCCACTTGCATGCACAGGAGCAATTTTGCAATATTATGATGCGCAATTCAACACGATCTGCGATGCTGCGTGCGATGTGCCCTGCTGTCATGATAGTGACAGTCACCGCGGTATGTTTTGTCAACGTCGCCCGTGCACTCTTCTGTCAAGTCCAAAGTGCTCACATACTTGGCAATGTTTTTGCAGTGATTAACTTTTATCCTAGTTATGTCACGGGTAACTTTAATGAAGTACCCGCAGACCGTGTCGATCTGCACATCGTCCACTCTCTCATGTACTTGGCCTGCTTTGTCTGTGTATCCATTTCATGTGCGATCCACAAAATCGACTAGACAGTGGGTGCAATACGCTCTCTACCTGAAGACGTTCTTCTGGCGACATCTCGCCATGTACTTGGCCTGGCTTTGTCTTTGTATCCATTTCATGTTCGATCAACAAAATCTCAATGCACTACAGAGACTAGACAGTGGGTGCAATACGCTCTCTATCTGAAGACGTGAACCATTAATTTTTTTTGGAAAAGTTATACGTACACCTGAAACGTAATGAAGTACAGGAATAGAGAGAGTGACTACAATACGCTCTCGACCTTATATAGTGATAACGTGAGTACAAGACACTCTCCACCTGATAACGTGTTAGAAGGTAACATGGCTACAGTCCCACCGTACCCTTCCGACACGACTGTGGACCATTAAATTTTTTTGAGAAGTTATACGTACACGCGATACCCTGGCACACACTGGCAACATATCAATGGGGTGCCTTACCGTCGTCTAGAGGAGACGTCTTCGCAGCAATATTTTCCCTCCTGCGCATTCAGTCGCCGACGCGACAGCGTTCACGGGGCCGTTCCAGTTGCGGAAGACATTCGATTCATCGGGCCAATTCAGAAACAGGGCCGTGGACACACAGGGGGCAGAGGAGAGACATTGTTAGTGGACAAGAAATATGCAGTGGCAAGTGGCGAGTGCCGCATGGGTGTCAAGTTGTCATGCACAATTCAGCTATTACTTACGGTCCAGCTAGTCCTGCCATTGCTCGCTCGTCCTGGTTCCTCCTCGTTCGTCTTCCTGCACGTCTGCACTTCTCCTTAACCACCGTTGGCTTTGCGGTACGGGGGTGCCGGAAGGAATTCCCACCATGTATCCATGTACATGAAGTCCCACCATGACTCTCCATGTACATGTCCACGGCCACGTCAGCAGTTTGTATAGTACCGGAAGGAGTTCCCACGATGTCTCCAAAGGCCTAGAGCGGACGTCTTTGCAGCAATTCTTTTCGCCCTGCGCATTCAGTTCACCGACGATGTCTCCAAAGGCAAAGGCCTAGAGCCTAGTAGAGGGGACGTCTTTGCAGCAATTCTTTTCACCCTAGTACCCTGCACATTCACTCCGCCGACACGACAGCGTTTACGGGGCCGTTCCAGGTGCAAAAGGTCCACGTCAGCAGTTCTCAACTATTTCGCGTACGGGATAGTCGCCGCGACAGCGTTTAAGGGGTCGTTCCAGGTGCAAAAGGTATCCATCAATGGCACTTTGCAGTATGGGTTACGAAAAGGGGCCTCCTCGTTCGACTTCTGCAGTTCTCCTTCCCGTCAGGGGTACGGAAAGGGGCCTCCTCGCAGTTGTCCTTGCCGTCAGGTACTAGGTCCACGTCATGCAGTTCTCAACTATTTCGCGTACGGGATAGTCGTCTTTGTCGTACGCGACATCGGTTACCGAGTGTCATTGGCACAAAGCAGACCGTTGACGGGGTCACGTGTCAAAAAAGTATCAACAACGTGTCGACTACGTGTCGACCACGTGTATAGCGGTACACTCAGCGGTACACTAATTCTCGTGCCATTCTCGTGTCACAAAACTGGAACATCGAGTACCAGTATGGAAAGGCTTCAGACAGGCCAGGAAGCCTTTCCAATACGACACGGTCGGTTGCACGTCAGCAGTTACGTGGTCACAGGCTATACAATGTCACATGACAGCTTCACACACACACACACTGAGAAGCAGTCACTAAACCCAATCACTGAATCGGATCTACACTTTGCTGGAGTGCACCGCCAATTTTCCGGCTTGCGTTCTTCCTACTCAGTGGTCTACAAAGACCAGGGGCGTACATAGGGCGGTTCCCGGGATGCCCGGGAACCAGTAAAACAAATTCGATATGGGTACAGAGAATTTTTTGATCCAGTCCCAGCGCTCACAGACTCACAGTGCAAGTGCATGCAGTGCATGTCTGGAGTCCGCCTGCCGGTCCGAGGACGCGTCGACGGTGACTGACCACTAGCCCAGGCGTGAAAGTGGTGCTGGGAGTGGGACACAGCGTAGATCTACTGAACTGGGCCATGCCTGAACCCATCCATGATGGGTTCAACAAAGTCTCTAGTCTAGTTACATCGCCGGATTCCTCGATCTCAGAGTCAAATTTTCTTTTGGAGTTTGTTTTGACAAAGTTGGTCGTGTTTTGACGATGCTTTCGCTTTGTGGAAAAGAAAAATGAAGCGTCGACATCCAGAGGGCCAGCGCTCTATTCAGAGCTATTTTGAGCTGCAGGCAAAGTGTGTAGCCAGTGCTAGTGGCGAAGGTCAAGCGATAGATGAGAATGCAGACGCACCTGACGTGCAAGTGAAGTATGCATGCAACGAGCAGCGCTGAGGAAGAAATCGTCGGCGAAGCTGTAGAGCGACCGTTGTTGGAAGCTGCTGGATCATCCAAAACTTACTTCAATGACATGGGAGGGTGTTGGAAGGGATGCTGAAAGTCGACGTCCACAGTGGAATCCAGTCCCCCGAAATTTGCTGGACACGGAAAAGATTTCCGTCATCGACAATCGTTGTGCGCCACCGCAGGCGAAGGATTTCATTTCCTGTGCGTGTCCAGATGGATGGCAAACAGCGCCACTTTCAACTATCCTTGTTGGAGGAGTTACCCTGGATATTCTTTTGACAGGCATGCAATGGTGGCTTCTGCTTGGCCTGTGTGATGTTTGCTCCAGATGATTCGAAACTTAGGCAGCTTTCAAGACTGCATGCAATCGTCATGCTGACCAAAACATCCATAAAACGGGGAAAAGTTCAGTCTTTTAAAATCATAAATGCGTAGCAATGACATCGTCCAGCAGCTTGTGGATGGCAATTTCACCCAGTCTGAGGAGAATATGCAGAAACTCTGTGGGGTACGAAAAACAGCACTTCAATTGTGTGTAATGGTGGTTCATCAGTTGGCATGGGAACCACTCCTGGAGGCGAGCGGCGTACGCCCCTGAAGACCTGGCTTTGAATTTTGTTTTTCACTGCTATCAGGTTCGGCCTCATTTCCTCTGTGCTGTGCACATGAGTCCACAAAAGACGAACAGTCCTGTCTGCAGATCAGAGTAAAAGAACATAATATTGCACAGAGAAACACACTGAGTACTGCTGGTTCGGTGCAGACCAATATCCCTGCTGGTTCAGTGTAATTTGAACTGTCCACCACTCCACACTGCGCTCTTGGCCCACGTTCATAACACCATACTCCATAGCGAGGAAGTCCGTTCTTGGGTAGATCAGTGCCGCGGCTCCATATCTTCCAGACAACTGTTTTGTTCATTAATTAAGAGCTCCTCAGTGGAGGTAGGTAACACATGAATAGCAGATAAAGGAATGGTTATATTCACATGCAGGGGCGTCGGAAGGTAATTTAGTGTGGTACGGTCAGCCATCTGAAGTACAATTCACTCGTGTGGGAGGGATGGCTGAGCCGAACGTTTTGGGAAATTAGAGCCCAAATCAGTGCATTTTATTGATTCACAGGGTACTTGGGGCAAATAGCGGTACGGTCAATACCGTAGTGACCGTACCGTGTCCGACGCTCCTGACATGTATAGGGTAAAAGTGGCGCAATTGCGCACTTTCTACATAGAAAAGTGGCATACCCAAAGAAGTTGAAGGTGACGCCAGTTCTAAAGGTGATAACGAAAGGCACAGTGCTGCTGGGACATGCATACAGATGGCGTTAGAATTTAGACAAGCGCGTGAAGCAGACAATCTATTAGAAATTCGCAGAGGCTAACGTTGCCACACGTACACGCATAATGATAGATTGAAGTAAAATTAATGGTCCCATAGTGACGTGACGACGAGGTTATTGAGTTATCGGTTCAGCGTAGTTCAATTAAATACTGAATCGCGAACCTGCCAAGTAGTGCACAGTTACCCCGGTTGACTAATGTTGCTGAGCCGGGAAAACCAACGGCGCAGCTGATTTACAGTTTGCTTGCCTGGTATCCTCAGCAGCCGCCGTATGGGAAATCAATGGCAAAGAGCTTGGTCTTGCATCTGTTCTAAATCACAGCACATTGTCACGGTACTCAACGGCCCGGCGACTGGTTGACTGGGTAGATCACGGTAGCACCGTCGAAGACAAGTTGGCGGTTTTACACAGGGAGAGATCACTGCACAACCTCACCACGATCCCAACACTCATGATACTCCATATTCTGCGGTCAGCTAGTCTGTAAGCTCTTGCTGACACTCGATATCCATCCCCGCAGAGGACGTCACCATCAGCTTATACTGCGGTGTGTGGCATGTCGTCACGGCAACCGTAGCGTACGGGAAGAGGCATGCTATACGTTTATAGCTCCGTTTGATCCACTTTCTGCGTAACATCCCTGTTAACTGGGTGCTCGTCACCGCTCTCATTCTCTGCTTCCGGTGCCGCCGGGTAGACACTATGCACTCCAACAGGCATGCTGGCAACATTGCATACGTATTCAATAATGCTGGCTTGCTGTATATTGTCCTGGTCGGTCTTCTGCATCAGCTGCATGGAGTGTTGCACGGTGCTGTGCGTAGTGCTGTCAGTCCTGCGCAGCCCTTGATCGCTAAGCCAGTCACCGCCCGGCTCCTCGCCTCCAAGCATGCTGGCACGTTCTCGCATGGTGGGAACACTGCGATTGCGCGCCGTATCATCCGCTGAAGAGCATCCTGAGAACAAAGAGGACAGCAGATTTCTCTGTAAGCTAATGCAAGATGAGAGGACCATAAGTTTACAAGTTATCCGTTTTGTCCAACGCTAACGATTACAAGCATGGTCCTTATGGTCCTCTCATTTTTTTAAATTTTTAATCCTTGGCTCTCCATCCGAGTTAAATGCAGGATGGACCAAAACTGGACAGAGTGGGACGAATCCTTATTGTTTACGAGGATTTTAAAGGCTGAAAGAGCTATACCAAAGTACAGTAGTCATCAGTTAAAACTTTGCACTGGCTAGTTGTATTGGCAAAGCACGGAAACGGTGATGTCAGATATGCAGCCGCAACCCAGCAGCAGTAGCAATGGTGGTGGAAGTAGCAGTACACGCCAAAGCAGCAACATTGCCCACAGCAACGTTAACAGCAGCAGCACCACCACCACAACCACCACCACCTCCACCACCAGCAAAGCTAGTGTCTAAACTTGGCCATCTATTCCTTTCAAAATTAACATCCATACATTTGCCGCTTAGAGAATCCCTGTTCAGGTATTCAAGAATGCCGAAACTAACCTGGAAGGAACGGTGAAAACGCCGGGGGTTTCAGTAACTGCTCATCGCAGCTGAAGCCATTCATCTCCACGTCACAACCCCTTCCAGGTCTGGCTGTGATACGCATGCCTGGTGAGGGCGGATGGTGGAATGCATAGCTTGTTTTGTCCGAGGCTCCATCATGTCTCGGTCTGACTCCACTGTGGTGTATACTGGCTACCTGTACGGGACGATCTGCAAGGAATACCACAAGTGCAGATGCGTGCTACAATGTCATGATAATCGAGGCCTTGTGGCACTGAGGTCTCCACTGTGACCATAAGCCCAAATCTCTACCTGGGTTTGCGTAAGAGCACCCCCCCCCCCCCCCACCCTTCCCCTCCCCCCCCCCCACACTAGGCCTTGGCGGATAATGCTCGAAAAGGTGGCAGATTCTGCTCGAAAAGCAGTGAAACTGGCAGAACCATACAAACCTTATGGCGGGCAATTCCTCGAATTCTGCTCCATTTCTTTATCCACATACCAAACATGCATGAAACTTACCCGAAAAAGTACCGAATTCTGCCAATTTTTCTGCCGGCATTATCCGCCAAGGCCTACCCCACACACACATACACAGACCCACGCAGCTCCAAACGGACACGCTTTTAAATCACATGCAAAACAGCGCCGATGGTGGTCACATAACTCGATGCTTAGGTAATGCCTGTATTCCAGCCAGGCTCATTTTCAAGCTGTGATCTTGAGCAGACATGCAAAAATACAAGACTCTACGGTGTATAATGACTGAGCATTGCAATCTAATAATAATTATTATAGTATTGGTCTTCTCTGAAGAAGGGCTGAGGCTTCCTGCAGCTTCATCTGTGAAAGGAATTCAGGTGGACACACCCATTCCCATCCTAGTAGCGCTGCACATCCGAACCAGTTCCGATATTTTACAACGTTCATTGTTCTTATTACCTGACGATGGCCAAGTGCCGAAACGTTGTAAAATAACGGAACTGGTTCGGATGTGCAGCGCTATGGGAATGGGTGTCTCCACCCGAATTCCTTTCATTGGTCTTCTCATGGTTAATATCGGGTTTTCAGTAGTGAGTCTAGCTGTAGCTATGGAGACCAGACCGGCGGCTGGCTACTGTAGTACGTTATTTTGTGTACGCCGTGTGTACGTGGTGTTGGTGCACGCGCGTGCTGCATGCTGTGGTGTGAAAAGCAGTCTTCATCTTGAGCTCGTCATGCCTAGTTGTGTTTCCGTCGTCTTGTCACACATACAGTCTTTCAAATGTAGTTATCTCGTCGTCCATTGTTTGAGTGTGGAGATGGCATAGGGCTGGGAACAGGTGAAGAAAGTCGAATACAACATTGGTGGCAGCGGTGGTAGAAATTTGTTGCTGTGGTGTGAAAAGCAGTCTTCGTCTTGAGTTCGTCATGTCTAGTTGTGTTTCCGTCGTCTTGTCACAAATATAGTCTTTCAAATGTAGTTATCGCGTAGTCCATTGTCTGAGTGTGGAGATGACACAGGGCTGGGAACAGGTGAAGAATACAACGCTACTTCCTGCAATCTCGCCATGTGAAAGACGGTAAACTCTAGACGTCAAAAGGAGATTGGCAAGAGAGATCAGCAGCATCCTTGGCCATGGAGTGAAACCTGTCTAAGACGGCCTCGCAAGGGACCTTCAAAACGTGGTCTCTGTTGCCAGGCGGTCGCCTTATCCAGCGTCATTTGACTGGCAATAGCATCCCTTGGTCCTGATTTCAGTGGTCTTTTAGGGCAAGTGGTCGGCATATCCGAGTGGTCGCTTTGACAGGCTTTAATGCAGTTGCCGATGCATCTTCCCCGGCCTCAGAAAGAAGGTCTAGAATTACTTGTGAGCACGGTGTGTTCCTGCTCCAAAGAGTCTCTCCTCCACAGAGAAATTCAAATTTTAAATTCAAACTCTAATTCCCGGATAACACCTACTTGTAGTTGTCTCCTTCACCGATATCAGCGTCGCTCGACTCTCCTCGCATTCGGGCACTGCTAGATGATCGGCTATCCCAGAGAATGCCACGCTACGCTCTGCGGTGGCTGGCGCTTGTCGGCTTTGCTCTGCGTAAAGGAAACAAGGCAAGCACATGTACAACGCAGCAGGTGCTGAACAACAAGGAGCTTTCCTGGGTATTGCAGATCAGTTTTGCTGTTTATATGCATACTTTGCTGTTCATGCTAGGCCTTATTAATTTTCATATTAGGCCACACCGTTTTTTATCTGTGTTTCGCGTCCCCCGCGCGCATGTATTTCACAGCCGGAGTTAAAAAAAAAACGGAACAACATTTTTTTTTTTGAAAATGCAATACAAATTTAGTGCAAACCCAGAAAACCGGAAAATGTAACCCAAAAGGAAAAAAACCCGAGAACATGATTGTTACACGTAACTATTATGTTGGCATCAATTAAATATTTTGTTCTATTTATCGCATGAGTAGTTACTCGCATGATTGTACTCAGCTCACATGTGTGTGTAATACGCTGGGCTGCAAGTCACACAATCATCATGCCGCCTGTGTTTGGACAACAAGCATGGCAGAGGGGATACACTCATGTATTCATGTACATGAACAGTGCCGCGTCGCTTCACTGTACACAAATGCAATGCACGTACACTGTTTTTTTTGGATGGCTTTTTATTTTTTTCGCCCTCCCTCATTGATTTCATCGGATAAGGTGACGCGAAACATAGAAAAAAACGGCGTGGCCTTACTGTAAATATACAAATTTTCGGCAGCTATTTAATTTCGGCTATATTCGGCACCGGCCCAAAACGCCTAAATTAAAACGCCGATGAAATTTTTCACAGCATCTGTCGCACTATACCATGCCCTCTACCCCACGCCGAAAATAAATTGCCGCCGAAATGTCAAAAATCGTGAAGTGCCGAAATTTTGCAACGCCGAAATTTTGTATATTTACAGTACCTATTTTTTAAGTGTCTGCAACATTGACGTTTGCGTCCAATTTAGTCAACTCACCGCCATCAGATCATCTGTAGGTGTGGGCGGGTCCTTGTTGGAGATTGTGCCTACATTGCCTTGGAATAAGGGATTGAAGGTGATTGTGTGATAGTATGGTAGTTTCAACTAGCCGCTTTCACTTACTGAGCAGTGAGGGTTACCGGTAACTAGTTCTAAGATAAGGATGGGTAACATACAGACCCATTGCATCCCTTTAGAACTCGTCACAGTACGCAGTAAAATCAAGTGCCGGGGTAATGGAGTCATGCAGTACGTTGCTTAGCCATCTTAGCTCTTCCTGTATTAGATTGTTTCCACAGCCATTTTAGCTCCCTCCGTATCAGACTGTGCTCACAGCCATTTTTAGCTCATCAAGTTTCTTCCTGTTGAGGTTGCGTTTGTGTTAATTTTGCCCGTACAAGAGACTTGGGACCTTTCTTACCTTGCTTTCCACGATTCTCCACAGGCAACACTCCGTCAGCGAACAGAGTCGTGCTGTCTCCCCTATGCCGACTAGTAACACCATTCCTCTGTCCGGATCCTTTAGATTTTCTGCCTACACACGTAGCAATCAAAAGACCACACAAGACAAGTAGCGGTATAAGTAGAACGCTGTTGAAATCGGCTAGAGATGCATTGTCAGCAATAATACCGACCTGTGCATACAGGAATCAAGAGACCGTGAGTGTGAGCTGCTTTACCCCCTCCCCCCTCTCCCCTGACCTAACATCCACTACAAATGGGTACGAGTAACTAGGATGAACGGGAGACACGTTGAGCTGTGCAGTAGAGTATAATCATGAATAAACAAGTGCACCCGCACACACACAACCACCAGCAGCAGCAAACTTAGTGTTGGCTGTGCACGGTTGTTACACTCATGCTTATGGGTTGAAGTCATTGCTTTATGTGCTGGAAACTATCATTTGCCTGTATCAGAGGGTGGATGCATCACAGAATGGAACGGCATGCGACAACGTTAGAATTCCACTTCTCCTTACGTGGTACAACAATCTCGTGAGACACTGGAGCATCGTCAATCTCGTCATCGGAATCTGAACACACAAACACACACACACACACACCGCAGCATCAGGGTAAATGATTATCACTTGATTGAAACAGCACACATGCACACATGCATACACACACACATACATACACACACATGCTTACCGAAATGTACGCAACACAGACACAGATAGCACGGTAGACACACAGACACACCCACGTATACACCCACACAGGCACACAGAAACACACACACACACACACACACACACACACACACACACACACGCGCGCACTCATTCACCCTCTCTGACATATACCAAACACCACTCTGGTATTATGTAAGCCTTGTTTGATAGAATAACATGAATAACATGAATAACATGAATAACATGGTGAATATGCTGTCAAGCGACCAACAAACACCAAGCTGTGGCAGTGGTGCTGGCTGTGCTAGTAGGCATGCAGAGCTTTTCAAAGTGAGGAGGCAATTCTTACCGAGGTGACCGACGAGGTCCAGACTTTCACTCTCTGTTTGTGCTGTGGTGGTATTCTTTTTCCGATGGCGAACTGTGCGCATGGTGAATAGAAAAGAGTACAAGAACGATTACTGTTAAGTTGAAAAGAAATGCTGTTGTCTCCTCGCCGTTTATGAAAAGAAAAAATTTCGTTTTTTACACAGCATTGAAGTTTAACCACGAAGAGGGATAGGGGCAGACAGACAGACAGACAGACAGACAGACAGACAGACAGACATACAGGCAGGCAGGCAGGAAGGTAGACGGATGGACGGGCGGACGGGCGGACGGGCGGGCGGGCGGGCGGGCAGGAAGCAGGCAGGCAGGCAGGCGGGCGGGCAGGCGGGCGGGCAGGCAGGCGGGCAGGCAGGCAGGCAGGCAGGAAGGTAGACAGGCAGGAAGACAAGCACTAGGCAGGAAGACAGGCAGGAAGACAGGCAGGAAGACAGCCAGGAAGACAGGCAGGCAGGAAGGCAGACAAGCAGACAGGAAGACAGGCAGGCAGGAAGACAGGCAGGCAGGAAGACAGACAGGCAGGAAGACAGGCAGGCAGATGGAGATAGAGAGAGAGGAAACAGAACACACAGAGGCGGAGAGGCAAAGAAAAAAAAGAGAGTGGAGAGAGATGAAGAGAGAAAGAGAAGGATAGAAAGGTGAAGAGAGAAAGAGAGGGGGGGGGGAGAGAGATGAAGGGAGAAAGGGGACGGGGAGGGGTATTAATGATGAAGAGAGAGAGAAGGTCTACTTTGAAGTACCTACCAGTGATCAGTGTAATGATTAGCAGAAGGAAAGCAAAAAACACTCCGCCACCTACTCCAACCATCTGCTGAACGGTCAAGTGAGATACTGGTGTGCTGTCATGAACTAGCGGCGGAGTAGAGACCAGGCTCTCGAAGCACTGCTCTACCGTGACACCACCAGTTTCCCCTGTCCAGCAGATGTTGTACGTGCCTCCAGCAGGCATGGCAGCTCGTTGACAGCAGTGCGGGCTGTCGATCATGGTCGTAGTGTTGTCGGTTGGAAAAACGGTGACAATGGATGTGTTAACATTGCGCAACAGCAACTGTAATCCTGTAGTGGCCTGTGTACAAACAGGAGACAATGCAGTTCAAGAATTTATACACTGCCAATCATCGGAGGATCAAAGTTGCTCTCACCGTGTTTTTAAACACGTCTCTTTCACCTTCCAGTCATTCCCCAATGAACAGCTTGACATTCTTAGTCAATGGTGTTGTATAGTTCCCATACATGTATACCTCCACCACCACCACCACTGCCGCCGACGCCACCACCACCACCACCACCACCACCACCACCACCGCCGACGCCACCACCACCACCACCACCGCCACCACCACCACCACCACCGCCGCCACCGCCACCACCACCACTCCGGGCCAAAAGAGGACTTACTTACCCGGCACTGCCAATGCCCAGGCCAGCACGGTATTAGCCTCCTGGCAATCTTTCTACTTGCCACCACTCATGGCAGGCAGGGGTTTTTTACAGGGCTCGGGCCTCACTAAGCACTCAGCTTCTACACACATGTACTTGAAGTGCTCTAGAGAATGGTATTGGCATGTGGCTCGTCACAAGTGCTACACTAAGAGACATATCTCGGAAAACCTGGCGTCTTAGGTCAGCTACTTGTGCGTTATGTGCGTGTTTCTTTCTACAGTCCATTCATCCGAAACTGTCCCGCTGGCTTTTGAAAGTCGGATTTGGGCCGAATTGAGGATCAAAAACCCACTTTAAATCTCAAAAATCTGGGTTTAGGATCTGCTTCTCCATACATTTTGCCATGGCATACCTGTCCTAATTTTGTAAAACCTGGCTGAATTTCTTTTTCCCTGTTCTTGGACTTTTCTGGCCTCAAATGTGGAAAGGAGTAATTGCATGGTTCACACAATGCAGGATGTACTGTTGTTGTCACGATATCTGCAGCTATGTGTGGGAGACACCAAAAAGTTAGGGTGCCAGTTTCCAATGAATGGACTGTAGTAATTCCGCATGCCGGGTACAGGCGCACTCACCACAAAGTCAAAGTAGAACGATGCGTTCTCCACGTGCTCACCGCCAGCAGTGATGTTTGCTACATAGGCCGGCTGCTGAGAGAAGGGTCCCAACAGGACAGGGTTCAGGTCGCAGGTAGCTGAACAAGTGACCCAGACATGAAGAATGATTAGAGTAGACTTGTTTCACCACCGAGCACGTCTCAATAAGCAAACACTAGGAGGAGATATGGACTTTCTTATGATCACATTTATCAGATTGTATGAACCATGGATTCCCTTTGCCCACACATACTCTGGCATACGCGAACTGCACTGTCCATCTACTATCTAGAAGCCTGCTTTGACTACAAATAGAAGCCAAAATTTGGTCAAGATGGACCATCCGATTACATACCGTATATTCTCTATTACTAGCGCAGGTCTCCACTAATAGTGCAGTCTCTAATACTAGCACACTGTGAGCGCCTTTCGAAACATTATAAGCACAGTCTCCATTATTAGCACGGTCTCGGTGGAAATCAGTGCTGCATGCATGACATCTAACATGTGCTAGTATATTTCTTCTTGCTCTGTATGGAGTTGTTGGCTGCAAATACATAATAAGCGAGGTCTCCAATATAAGCGCGGGTAGAGGGGTGTTGAAAATAGATAAGCAGAGCGCTTATAAAATCGGTTGTGGCGACAAACGCGATTAGGCCGGCTGCAGGGACGCCGTAATGTCGCACTCGCCCCAGCACCATTCAAACAATTCCCTTTGGCAGTTCACGGCACGAACTTCAACAAAGCCCCGTGAATGCGTACCAGGGGAAGGCTAGACAGCATGTCTCTAGACATCAATAGGCATCGTATGAAAAGCCAGTCAATAGCACTAAAGAGCGAAAGCCTTCGTCACGGTTCGGTTTCACTTGCGCACGGCCCGAGCTGGCAGCACAAACAAACGCCGGGCGCGAGCTGGCAGCACAAACAAACGCCGTACTCACACGAGACCGTTGGGCCAACGGATGGTCACAGCCATCAAAAACAGGAACAAACCCATCCACGGCTCTTTCTCTTGCTAGATGTGCTGCTGCGTGCATCCAACTGTTTTGCAATTTCTCCCTCCCACCCACGCCTCCTGGTATTTTATCGCTCTACACTATCCTACGTCTCACAATGAGTGCTACTCAGCATGATGGTACTCCAAGCTACATTGTATTTTGATCTGTCCTAGCTCACTATTCTGGACAAAATATTAATTCAATTGCAATGAAGCGCCGGGGGCCGGCGGGGGCATTCGGCGGCTTTGTCTGATTCCTAGCTTGTTGGTAACCGGCTTGAGATTTCCAAGGTTGCTATGACAACGTGCAGTCATGCGCAGGGCCACCCAACATGCATTTGGGGGCCCAGGAAAGACAGAAACGCGTTGCTAGGCAACAGCAAAAGCGCTCGGCGAGTATCACGCTACTCATGCAGCGCGCGCGTTGGCTTAGGGTATCACGCTACCCTTGCGCTGCGGGGTACCACATTGCCCCTCGCTGGAATCAGACCCACGCCCCGGATACCTTGCGCTGGCCTCCTGACGGCCAAACTCAACCAACTTGTGCGCTGTGACTGGGGTTGTGCATGTATTAGCAACATAATGTGGCCGAGGTCGGCAGACTTTCAATTAGCCAAGGGAGCTACTCAGGCCAGGGTGCATGATCACTATTCGCAGCACTTATCGTCCATGCAGCAGTCGGGATAATTATAGTATTACAGTACAGAATAATTATAGTAGAGAATAGACAGTACTGTACAAGCAGAATAATTTCATCCAACCCCAAAGAAAGGGAGTTCGTCCAGTCGAAAATTTCGTCCATGGATCGTAAAATGAGTTGAAATGCACGACAAAATCGACATCAGTCTGGCATTTAATTTAGTCCGAACACTCCTTGGACGAAAGAGACGAAACTGAATTCCGGACGAATGTTTCCAGTCATACCGAGTACCTGGTTTAGGTGTCAGTATGCATGGACTATCTGACGTTACATAGACGCCTGACTTGAATACAACCCTAGTTGACTCACATCGACTTCTTGAAGCCTGCCGCTTGCACATCATGCAGCCATTACAGGGACATGCAGAGGTCATGTGACCTACATGTAGACTGGAGACTGTGAAATGTTACTGAAATGAGCATGCACAGAAAGTGCATGGGTACTATTGGCAAGCCTGGCTATCTGCTGCTATAATATTATTATTGTTTCTATCATTGACGTATCTGCTTCACTTCTCTCTTTCGTTTGAACATACATGCATTTTGATTTGTTGTGAACGTGGTTGTGTACTGTTTGTGCAATGATTGTCCACTGGCGATGTAATGTTTGTGCAGTGGTTGTCCATTGGTGATGTATTGTTTGTGCAATGGTTATCCATTGGTGATGTAGTGTTTGTGCAATGGTTGTCCATTGGCGATGTAATGTTGGAAAGAATGTGTGTACTGTTCACATTATAGAACCTGACACTTTTTTCAGTTTGGACAAGTAGCAGACTACTGCTCAGGCTAAGATAGAAGCTGGGTACACTGTATACAGATATGAAGGGATGGCATCATACCTTCATAATTATTAATTATGCTTTTAAGCACCAAAACTGGAATTAAAATTCCAGTTTGGCTGAACAGCAAGTAACACCGGCATACACATATCAGTTGGATGAGACAGAAAGCACATGCTCAGTCATATTTTGTACATGATGTCATCATATCTGAACATGATGTCATCATATCTGAACATGATGTCACTACTTACATGAATTGACGATTATGTGCACCATGATGCACGTTTCCCCATAGCCATTCTCAACACACCCTTGATATTGACCTGAGCAGCTGGAGGTAACGGCAGACAATCACACACCTGGCTGCGTTTTTTTGTCAAAGGACCATGGTTTTAACATGGCTGGCAGAAACAGTTTTTGATTGGCCCAGACATGCCATAGCACTTCATACTTTGGGCATGATATGGCGGGTGCACATGATTCCCTCAGCAGTGAACACACACATTGATCAGTGGCCAAAGAGTTCGTCCGGCCATGGCCTGACCACCCGACCGGTTCTTCCGGACCAATTGCACAAGGTTGGCACTGGTGCAAAGGTAAACTAGGAAAACCCAAACTGTTACACAGAGGGTATCAGCAAGTTTGGCTGCCAAGCAACCAAAATGACCTGGCGGATTCAACCAGGGCTAGCTACAGCACTTACTGTTTCAGATGCACGACGTGAAGCTCTTCAGGATCGCTCTTCAGCACACAGACGTCCTCCCCTGGCCAGCCGCATAGCTCCCCAACAGACATGGCACGCCACCTGTACACAAGGGGTCCGGGTCCGAATGTTTTCGTCAGGTCCACGTCGATCCTGGTCACGAATGTCTGTGAGCTGTTGTCAACGTGTATCGTTTCCTGCTGGCCAGGCATCAACACTGGCTTGTCTGTGAACAAAGAAGAGAAAAGAAGCAACGGATGGTACTTGGAATGACTGTTGCACTGTGCGTACACCATTCAGCAATGATGCCATACAGTGTTTTTTTACATTCCCTGGGCAAATGGAAAACAGCAGCCTGGATGACTTGACAATATGACTGTGCTGCAAAACAGGGGAAGTATAGCCTGAGCTCACTTTGCAGTTTCCACCGAAGGTTCAATAATGGAATTTTTCAGACAACCAAACTGCGGATAATAGCGTATACAATCTACATTCATGAAAATTCTGACTGGTCAAACTTCCCTGAAAACGAAAGGACAAGCCAATCCATAACATTACACGTCATCACCCCTAGTGATAACATCAAGATCAACGGTTAAATAATTAAAAATCATTGACACGTACTAAATATGATTTCTCACTTGCTGTAAGAACAGAAACGTGTCCGAGAACATCACCCGTATCCTTGTCCAAACACGTGTAGTGAATCGGTCGTCTCACCACACGCGAATAGATATACGGCCATGTCTCGCTTGAATGGTATTTCGGCATCAGGAGGGTCTTGGGCTGCCACACCACGGACTGGTTAGTTGCGTTGGAACAGACCAAAAGGACGGCGACGCTTCCGCAGTCGGTTGGAAGTACAATACTCCTATTGACTGGAGTCAGCATGTAATCCTCTTGGTCTGGGCATTCTGTGTGCAGAGAACATGGCAGAAGTAAATAGTCGAGCAATGCACATGTCGCACCGAAGGCTATAACCGCTTGAAACAGACTGAAAGAGACAACGTTCTCCCTGCTATTGTAGCTACTCAAGGTACAAGATTGAAAAATCTAAGCTTGTAACTCTGATTGTAACTCTAAGATTCTACCTCTAAGATTGTAACTCTGAGTTTCACACATGACACGATCATCTGACAACAGAAGCCGATATGCATACAGCGTGTACAAGCTGCATGGGTATCATTTAGCTCGGGACATATCCCATGGCATAACGTTTCGCGACCTTGAAGTGGCAATTGATGCTGTAGCTACTCAAGGTACGGGGTTGTTCATATCTGCCTTGGCTCAGTCGCCTTGTCACACGCAGTCACGTTGTCATACACGTACTTCAAATCTCCTGTGCTGTCGACGTCAACTGGCCGTTCAGCCAGAAAATCACACCTCCAGGCATGCCTGGGTGACTAGGACAACAGCATCAAGTGCCACTTCAAGGTCGCGAAACGTTACACCACGTTATACGTCCCGAGCTGATTGATATCCATGCAGCTTGTACACGCTGTATGCATATCGGCTACTGTGGGCAGATGATCATCTCATTCGTGAAACTCAGAGTTACAATCTTAGAGGTACAACACAATCTTCAACCTCTTCTTCTTGTTGTATCGGCTACAGTAACAGTCGTGGAAATATCAAAAACCGGCCTAAAAGCAATGGTTACACGCGTAACACTAATAGAATGTCATATCACTAGTACAATGTCATACCGCTAATAGAATGTCATATCACTAATATTTGAAACTCGGGCATTGAGCCAATAATAAAAGCAGAAAGGAAAAGGACATATGGGAACGAGTTAAGAGTAACTCTCCACCACTGTAATTAGATACTATTATACAGTCAGAAAGTGCAAAAACTAGGCACACAACTGACAGAGTAGACATCCTTAGCAAAAGTACGATAACGCTAACTTTTACGGTACTCACTCCCAGCCGTGACAAAATACGTTATCGGATAACGGAAAAAACGTTACAGAGCTCAAAATAACGGGCCGACGTTCGTTATGGAAATTCTGCAAAAAATGCAAAAACTCGCATTGTTTTGTAACTGGCGGGAGATAAAAAGCGCGTGCAGATCGAGATGAGAGTCGAGATTGCTTCCTCTTGTGACATTTAGCTTTTTTGGCGAGTTTTGCATTTCAGTTGACAATGTCTGCGTCCTCTGCTTCGTGCCTTTCTCCCTCTATCCCATCTGGGAAACAAAGGACCAGTTCCACGGCACTCCTGAGGAAGAAATTCATCAGCCTCTCCCAGACGTGCTGGAGCTGGAGAACCCTTACAGTCTTCGGTGCTGCGTTTAGGAAAGGTTTTCCAAGGACCTGGGAACAGCGAAAACTCATTTTCGCTGTGCTTTTGCTATTCCAGAGTAAAAGACCTCGCCAAGGTATTCTTTCGGAACGACAGCAAACTAATCCCTGGTTCAAAATTTTGAATTTCCCGCACCTGTTTCCACGAAAATTCATATCTCCATGGTTGTCACGACTACTTCGTCTCAACTATAACGTACTTTGTGCTAAGGGAAAAGTTAGCTTGAACGATCCGAAGTACGGAAAGGTTTGCGTTTACGTTAGCGTATTTTTAGCTAAGGATATCTAGTTTTTGCACTTTCTGACTGTATATAGTATCTAGTTACAGTGGTGGAGAGTTACTCTTAACTCGTTTCCATAATATGTCCTTTTCCTTTCTACTTATATCACTGATACAATGTCATAAGTTCATATCACTAATAGAATGTCATAACACTTATAGAATCCTACATTTCAAACACCAATACCTCACAACACATAGTTAGAAGTTGACAACGGCAGTGAGCGTTCCTTTATTACTTTCGGCCAATCACTCATGAACTCATCACGCATGTAACACCGGAGAGCTACTGTGAAATATGTAATTTTAGGTGCATTAAAAAATTTCGGTGCCAGGTTTCCGGTGTAATGTAGAATTAGGTGACCAGCTTTCCCTTCATTTACAGTGCAGGCTCTAGTGTCTTTTAGGTGTAATTTAAGTTCAGGTGCCTGTTTTCTCTACTGAAATCACAGAAAGTAAAGTAACATCGAAAATAACATGTTTTACAGTATTCACAACTCACTATATTGACATGCCTTGCCCACGTAGCCGCGCGCACAATTGCACATCGGCTTGTTCTCCCAGTCCATGATGCACTCCTTGTCAGTGCGGCACGGTACAGGTGGCGAGATGCCGGTAGGGCAGTTCCGCTCTGCGAACGGAAAGCAACAATGACATGCTCCGAGAATTATACCTGCCCTGCCTTCGGCAGTGGCGCTCTGCGAACGGAAAGCAACAATGACATGCTCCGAGAATTATACGTGCCCTGCCTTAGTTAGGCAGTTGCGCTCTGCGAACGGAAAGCAACAATGACACGCTCCGAGAATTATACCTGCCCTGTCTTAGGCAGTGGCGCTCTGCGAACGGAAAGCAACAATGACATGCTGCGTGAATTATACCTGCCCTGCCTTAGCCCTGGTGAACAGGTATTCTAGGGGGCCAGGGCTACGCAACAAGGCAATAGTGACAGAATTCTAAAGAAATATTCACAAGTTTGAGGGAGTTGAAAACGGGAAAAGTATGAAGAATACATTGACTATCACCACCAGGACTCGAACAGTAGGGACCCTCGCTTATAGTGTCCTAGAGGCTCTGCCACTAAGCTATGGTGTAGTCGTCATCCATGCGGTGGCTGTTCAGTATTTTCTTCAGATTTCGAAACTCAAGCTCCTAATAAACTAAAAAAAAGAACCAGAAAACTACCCTTCTATTTTCATTTTCATAGAAATGTATTTTCATGGTGCCAGGATCGGCCATAAAAAAATTCACGGTTCGCGTCAGACTCGGTTTCTCTATAATAGAGGCCGAGTTTTCCGCATCCGTAGGAACGCCACCACCCTTCAAGGATCAAGGCGCAGATGTAGCTCCTAAAGCGGTGGGAGGTGAGTAGATCAGCTCACCAGCATGTGGTCAAAGACCGAAAATCGGCCATAACAAATAGCAAATTTCGTATTTTGGGGTGCAAACTGAAAAGTTGTATGGGATAAGAATTGGTAAACCCAGGGTGGGTGCGTGCATTCACGAATGCAAAATACGCGTGTGTGTGTGTGTGTGTGTGTGTGTGTGTGTGTGTGCGTGTGTGTGTGTGTGTGTGTGTGTGTGCGTGTGTGTGTGCGTGTGTGTGTGTGTGGGTGCGTGTGTGTGTGTGTGTGTGGGTGTGTGTGTGTATGCTATGACCTCACCGGTGATGTGCAGTGTCACACTCTCGAAGTGGCGGTTAGTCTCGGATGTCACAAATTCGAAGTAGTACGTTCCTCCTAGTGAGACAATTGGTTTGACGATGCTGAATGTTATGCTAAATACGCATTGCATGTAGGAGATGGTGTTGTTGTACAATTCACTGTTTGAGAAAGACAGACAGAGAGAGCAAGAGAGATAGAGAGAGATAGATAGACAGAGAGAGAGAGAGAGAGAGAGAGAGAGAGAGAGAGAGAGAGAGAGAGAGAGAGAGAGAGAGAGAGAGAGAGAGAGAGAGAGAGAGATAGATAGAGAGAAAGAGAGAAAGAGATAGAGATAGATAGAGAGAGAGATAGAGAGAGATAGAGCGAGAGAGATAGATAGATAGATAGATAGATAGATAGATGGATAGATAGATAGAGAGAGATAGATAGAGAGATAGAGAGAGAGAGATAGAGGGAGAGAGAAAGGGAGAGAGAGATAGAGAGAGAGAAAGAGAGAGAGAGAGAAAGAGAGAGAGAGAAAGAGAGAGAGAGAAAGAGAGAGAGAAAGAGAGAGAGAGAGAAAGAGAGAGAGAAAGAGAGAGAGAGAGAGAGAGAGAGAGAGAGAGAGAGAGAGAGAGAGAGAGAGAGAGAGAGAGAGAGAGAGAAGAGGCTTAGCACAATGGGACAGTTGAAGTTCACTGTCAGGCATTGTATGTGCAGCATTGTACGCCACTTGATGAACCATCACCGTCGGGGTCCTCACTGAAACTGTATGTTTTTTCCCAGAACCAGACTGTTCCGATAATGGTTGATTAATATGGTGGTAAAGACACACCTGGCAATATGGCGGTAAATGCACGCCTGCCCACACACGCTACGCTCTCTAGACTGCAAAGTTCACCACAATTACAGCCGCAACTTCATTCTCCTGAGTCAAGCTCCGTGTGAATACATCCAAGAAGAAGATTGCCTGATGAGTCCAGCGGGGACGAAACGTATGTCGCAATCGAGCTATGTCATTGCTGTGTCATCTTCTATGTGCCATGCGCTTACTGATGTACCAGCCTGCTATGTCGGATACCGCCAACCATGTATCGACTAACGTTAGGCGCAAGTCGCGAACTGGTGGTGGTGGTGGTGGTGGTGGTGGTGGTGGTGGTGGTGGTGGTGGTGGTGAGAAGGAGAGCTCTGTGCCAGAACTCTGCAGCCTAGAGAGCGTGTGTGGGCAGGCATGTATTTACTGCCATATTGCCAGGGGTGTCTTTACCACCATATTCATCAACCATAATTACAGCTGCAGTGGTGTCTTCAACTTCATTGTTTCGATCATGGACGAACCTATTTCAATGTGTGTGTGTGTGTGTGTGTTTGCATGTCTGTGTGTTTGTGTGTGTGTGTGTGTATGTGTGTGTGCGTGTGCGTGTATGTATGCTGCTACTGGATAAATAGAGCCGTTGTTCAATTGTTGAAGTTGGGATTCAGAAAGGGGTTGGTGTAAGAATGGAAGCAATACAAGTTTGCATACAAAAGAATTCAACTTCAGCCATAACTTCCCCATCACCCTAGGTCACGCACTACTGTGCATTGATAGGAGAGTGTCTACTTGTTGCACTCGGACATACAGCTAGAAGCAAGAGTACATGAAAACCAGAGTGTGCAGCTTGGGGCATTTTCTACTATGGGTGTCTGTCACGGCGGAATTCCGTGATTACATCATATTTGGTGCAGATTTGAGGCGGGAAGTGGCGTAGTGCGTACAACTGAGCTGCAGTTGTGCAGAAAGAGACCTGCTCGAATCCTGCTTGTACGCACTACATCACGAAAATGATGTAATCACGGAATTCCGCCGTGACAGCAACCCAACTGAGCTGCACACTCTTGTTTTCATGTACTCTTGCTAGAAGCGAACATGTAGGCGGCATCATCCCAATGTCATGGCACTGCAAGGATATCTGCTGGATTTTTCGTCCACATGAAAGTGACACACGAAATAAGCACAGGTTTACCTTCGCTAGAAGGTTCGTCGTGTAGCCGGTGTCGTACTGACAAGGATAGATCCTTACCAGTACACGCGAACGTCTCTTATCCGGGCACCTTGGGACCGGGCACTGCCCGTATCTGAGGCGTCCGGATAAGAGACGTTCGAGTGTATACTATAACTGACCGCCGAGCAAGCCAGAGGCAGCCAAGCCGCAAACGTTCACATCAATCACTTACTAGTGAATCTGGTCAACATCCGTTGGTCTGACTATGATCTGCTCTTGGCCGTGGTGTAGATTGAAATAGGTGAAGTTGCGACAGGTGTAGCGGAACGTGATGTTCACCCGAGGCGTTCCCACCGTCACGTTTGATGACGGTGTGACAATCGGCGGCTCCATCAGAAACTTGGTGGTGATGTCATCTGTTGGCGCGCAGGGTGCAATTCTAGATTCTGCACACAAGAACCGTCAAAGACCGAGATGCAAAGACAAGAAAAAGCAGAGATGAGGGAGAAAGATTGGCAAAAAAGAAGAAGGAAAATTTATGAGAGAGAATGAGAGAAAGAGATATAGAGACTCGAAAGTAGTCAGGCAGGCAGGCAGGCAGGCAGGTAGATAGACATAGAGAGCGGACTGAGAGAAAGGAAATGAGCGGATACAATAGTGTGCAGGGAATTGCGGAATCGGAACAAATAGCAATCAGCTCATATCACACAACTGATGGGGAGCACAGACACCAGTAACTTACTTGTTGGGTTCTCGAGCCTGAAGCGATGTTCGTGTGTTGTCGTCGTTCCATTCACAGTGTTGCTCGCGTTGCACATCAAACAGCCGTAGCAGCCAAACTTGATGCTCACAGTATCTTCACGGTCAGTAGGTTCAAAGCAGTCCGAGTCACGAGCCGTGTGACACGCCAGCAGCTGCTCTGCACTAATGGAGTCTCCGAAGTTCATACAGACGTGGCACTCCGTATCACTAATGCCCATGTAAAACCGATACTGGACCGGCTCGGAGCCACGGAACGGACACTGGACTCTCTCCAAAGGCTCTGGCGCGTCGTCTACCACTAATGCGCTAACAAGGGCAACAGGGTCTGGAGTGCAAGAGGGACAATGCACACACATACACACACACATGCACACACACACACATACACACACGCAGTCACATTTCAAAGGATCAGTCGGTGAAGTGAACTGCCTAAAAAGAGAAAAAATGCCAACCCCACCCGTACTCTAACCCGGGAATTTGCTTGTGATGAGCAATGCTCTAACCACCTGAGCTATGGGACCAGGCCGAACAGTCACAGTATTTTCAAGTATTTTTGCAAAACCACAACGGATCTGTGTGTAATTATCCGGTTGTGTCAAGTGGAGTGATCTGATGAGGATCCAGCTAACCAGTCGTCAGAAATCCTAACAGAATTTGAGGTGCCGATGTTGCTATTCCAGACAGCAGTATTGTTTCGAATCCAACATCTTAAGCCCAAGACAATGGCGGTCTCTGGCCTGCCTCGACCATTCCACTCAATACCCATTTGCACAGCGGTCTTATGCCTCGACCATTCCACTCAATACCTATTTGCACAGCGGTCTCCAACCTCGACCATTCCACTCAATACCCATTTGCACAGCGGTCTCCTACCTGGACCATTCGACTCAATACCTATTTGCACAGCGGTCTCCTGCCTCGACCAGTCCACTCAATACCCATTCGCACAGCGGTCTCCTACCTGGACCATTCGACTCAATACGCCGAAGACCTCACCGTCTGAAAATGTTCTTTTTTCTAGACAGTCGACTCCTGATATAACGAACACCATTGTGCAGGAGAATTAGTTCTTTATAGCCAAAGTTCGTTTTAATTATCAGAAATGCACTCACACTATACAAGCAGCAAGTCCTGAGTCGGATATTGACTGATATGTGGTCCATGACAGCATGCGTGCACTTGCATGGTGTACATGCAGCCCTACAAAATTTGGTTCGTTATAAACGAAACCTGTTCGCTATATAAAAGGGTCAGTTTGTATGGGTTCAAACAGGGACATGGACAATGGTTCGCTATATCATGAAATTCGCTATATGCGAGTTCGTTATAAGTGGAGTCGACTGTATTTCCAAGCATGCCGCCCAATCTTGGTATGTCCGTTGCATGAAAGCGGCATAGGTAATCAGCACTAACGCACAGCCTAATGCACGATGCAGCACACACGAACATCTACTTGTACAATGAACATGTACCAAGCTGACAATTTCTGCCTCCTTCTCCTCGTCGCTGTGAGATTAAAAACTGTCATGCTGCCCATAGACATACTGAGCATAGCTGCCAAAGTTTCTCTTGGCATCTCCCTCTCTCCTTTCCCGTGCACAAGTCATCCCAGTTCCAATGGCACCGCTATCTTTTGGCCAGCGAGGCAAAGCCACACACGTTCATGCGTTTTGAAAGAAGCACACGGACCATCACAATTTTTCTTCACATCAAAAACAGACTATGAAAGTGTATCTTGCATGTCCATCACCATGCAGCCTGGAAATGCAAGTAGCAAAAAAATACCATCAATGTGAGGGCTGCTGAGCACAACTACACGTACATGTACACGGAGACTCCCTCGATTTAGGCTAAGGCCTGTGGAGAATCCATAAATACAAGTACTGTACAATACACGTACATGTACATACTTACAGAGTACATTTAGTCGATATATGGCTGGTAGGGTTGAGTAGAACTGGGTATAGTTTTCATGCAGGGCTTCCAGGTACGGGCTCTCGATGTATTGGCAGAATACTAGGCTTTCGTCATCCTCCGGCGCAAACTGGCGTGTTAGATATGGCGATGAGTTGCGCTGTAAGATACTCGTCCTCTCGTTCAGCACTCGTATGAACACAAACGTGCTGTTAGTGTCCAGCGCGGCCTGGTCCATTGTTGTGTGGTTGTAGCAGCCCATCTGACCTGGCCTCACCGCCTGGCCAGCAATGACGGTGGTGTTGATGACCCGCAGATCACTGTCGTCGACAGCATCGAATGAGTGCGCACCAGCCCACGCCATGTCACAGCACATCCAATATATGGCGACCATCGATACAGCAAGGTCTGAAACACACACACAGTAAAACCTGGTTTAAGCGACCGCCCCACGGTGCAGGCAAAAGCGGTCGTTAAAGCCAGATGGTCGTTAAAACCAGGTCCCACAGTGTCTGTGTAGAACTGTCCGTGCATGGAAAAACAGTCGTTAAGAGCAGGTGGTCACTAAGGCCGATTCCACACTACACCAAATCCTGCCTAAAAAGCCATTTTTCAGGCACTTTCCAGGCAAGTTGCCATGGCGATCACTTTGAGAAACGCGCGAAAGTGAAAAGTGCTTGTTGTCTACAAAGCAACACCAGCACCCTCTTTCAAGGCAACTTTTTACCTTTTCAGGACACTTTTCTGACTTTTCTTCAGCCTTTCGATTTTTTTCCGAATGTGTTCCCTGTCGTATCTTTCAGTTGTGGTGAGTTGTGAGCTGTCAACAATGCCTAGGGTCATGTTTAGCCAGGAGCTTGAGGGCAAGCTGATCGAGCTTTGGAGCGGATATTTGAGGCGACCTCCGGCCGGTACAGTTCGCAGGAGCTACGCCGGAGGAGATCGCGATCAAGCTGAATTTGTTTGCTGAACAGCTCCGGGAGGAGGCAATATACTGCGTCGATCGTCCATTCCAAAATCGACAACATGAAAACGAAGGCGAAAGGACTGTACGAGACATACACAACGAAAACTGCCACCGGAATTCCTGTTGGCGAGGTTGACAAATATTCGACCTATGATCTGGAATCCGCCTACACAGCGCGCGCTAGCGTGGTCAAATTTCAAGATTGGGCACGCGAAAATGGGTGATATTCGAGGATTTGGCCCAACAAAGAGCCTCTCCACTACCGCCGTTGCTAGATCAAGCACAGGAAAGCCTCACAGTCTAACCTTCAAAGCAAAGTCCCGTGATCGACACTTGTAGGTGTGAATGCAGCTTCACTTTATAAGCCACTTTATGCCTTCAAGGCAAAGCCACTTTCGGCGTAGTGTGGAATCGGCCTAAACCCAGAGGTTGCTTACACCAGGTTTTATTGAACTTGCAGGATTGAACGCAACACAGACGATGATTGTGGGATGCACTACGGAATATAATTATTTCTATACCACGAACGGAGCTACACTCATCTAAAAGCCCGCCCAGTGGACCTATTGAATGAGATAAGCCAATGGGCTTATCCGTGTACGGAAATACCAGAGAACGTACCCTAAGTAGTGCAATGGCATGCGATAGCCACAGGCAAGTTCCCTACTGACTGGAAACTGGCTAAAATTGTGCCTATTTACAAGTGCAAAGGCAGCAAATCTCAAGCCAGTAACTATCGCCCAATTTCCCTCCTGTCCTGTATTTCCAAACTTTGCGAACGGCTCTTCTTCAATCAATTATATAATCATATTTCTCCTGCTCTGGATCCCGCGCAATCTGGGTTTCGTCGTGGTGACTCGACCGCTCTACAGCTCACCAAGCTGATCCAAAACATTGCCGACCATCGTCATATGGGGCGGAAAGTTGCCATGTGCTTTTTCGACCTCGAGAAAGCTTTCGACACCGTGTGGCACCGTGCATTACTTGCTAAACTCTCCAAAGTTTTCGGTGTGTGTGACTCAGCGCTGGAGTGGATTACAGACTACCTATCCGACAGAACGCAAGTTGTCTTTGTAGGTGGACTTCTCTCAGATGCTTCACCTGTTCTGTCCGGAGTGCCCCAGGGATCTATCCTAGGGCCCCTCCCTTTCCTAGTGTATATAAAATTCTTCCCAGTCATGTTGAAGGTGTGTCCTTATTTGCTGACGATACTGCACTGCTCCGGTTCAATGAGTGTCTAGACAGGCTGCGAGACAGTCTCCAGCGCGGTATCAACGAAGTCCATCAGTGGATGACTACCTGGAGACTAAGACCTAATATCGCCAAGACTGAGATATCATTCCTGCCGAACTCAGAGCCAACCTATGCATTCACTCTTCCCGGATCCCTCACAGACCTCACAGTGGTAAAACAACACAAACATCTTGGTTTGGTCATTGACTCAGACTTATCGTTTAGTAGACATGTCGACTATATCTGTAGCAAAGTCAGTAAAGCTGTTGGCTACCTCGTGTCTCACTGCTCCCACCTACCGCTTGAATGCATTCGCCTTTTTTATCATTGCTATATTCTCCCCATTTTTCTCTATTGCTCAACCGCCTGGTCATCCCTACTAAGTAAATCGTTAATGAGTACCCTGGAAGTCCACAATAAGAGGATACTCAAAGTCCTTTTCCGTAAACCATCATACTTTCCTTCTGCCGAGCTGTATGATATGTTTAACCCTATCTCTAGTCAAGCGGATCGAAAACTGTGTATTGGTGTTCATTCTATTTGTCTTGACAAAGCCCCGCCACACTTGCGTAAATATAACTGTATTCTTCCCACTCGTCCTACGCGCAATCCCTGCACTTTACCTAAAGCCCGAACCTCAGCTTATACCAGATCTCCGTTTTTCGCTGCCTATTCTCTCTGGCTGGCCCTGCCTCTATCAGTAAAATCGTCTTGTATGCTAAAGGATTTCAAGGCCAACATGAAGCTCGTGTTCTAATAACTGCTAATTCTTCATCCAGATTTGTTTCTCTTTGCCTCCAGTAATGTGTAATATTTATTTATTTTTGCTTTGTTTTTGTTTACAGCCATGGCTGGCTACCGCCCCCTCCCTCCATATTGGCCTATATTCTCTGGCCATGGGAAGGTGAAATAAATAAATAGACAATCACAAAAAGGCTCCCACCATCGTGAAATCCGGCCAAATGAAAGCCAGCACCACCACAGAACCCAGTGTTCATAGTGCAATGAATGGAATCTCGCCGTTCGATTTCATGTCATGAACCCTGGAATCGATTGGGAATCCAATCCCCCTAATCACATGGGGTGATGTGAATAGCGCGAATCGATTCATGAACGAATTCATGAATCGATTCGCGGCCATAATCGAACGCACTCACTCAGTGAGCATCGCCCAACTAAATTCCTAAGATCGGATTTCATTGCCAATTTATTGCATATACATGTACCCCCTCCCCCGCACGCCAACTGTGACCCTCTTTCAAAATCTTCCAAGCCGTAGGTCCTCCCGACAACTACTCCACTCCATATTTTCGGCACGATTTACCTGTGCAGTGGCTTCGTGGCATTGCTGATTCTTGACGCTGCTTCGTGGTACGCTCGTCCGCCGCTAGGAGATCAAGAATTTATTGGTTTACGAACCGGTCGACTGTGCGTGAGGCCCGAAATACTCTTGCTATGGATAGTGCTACGCTCGTCGAAGAAGGGCCAATCAGTCCCTGTGGTCGTGGGCCGCCTGATCTGGTCCGTCTGAAAGTCAACCAATGGAGCCGTGTTTCATTTGAATTTCGAAGTACCAGGCTCTCTTACTTGCAGGACGATTCAAAGGAGCAGGTAACTAGTTGCTAACTCAATTCATTCTATTTTTTGTTCTAGTTTGCTTGATACCAAGAGTCCCCATCGGGCGAGCGTAGTAGACCTACTGTTACTAGTAGATCTACTAGTAGTAGTAGTCTGTGGACTGGAGCCTGGTCCAAGATTATTCTTGCCTAGGATGGTAACATTATTGTATTATCGCACCCCACGTGAGTGTTTCCATGGTTTGAGCCAATCAGCGGCCTTACTAAGCGTGCAATATTCCCCAGTACACCGCCAGCCAATGTGGATGCACTGCAATGCGATATTGCACCCCGGCGAGTGAGCGTGCAAATAACCTATATTTGCACGCTCACTTCGAAGCGAGCGTGCAAATATAGGTTATTTGCACGCTCGCTTCGAAGTGAGCGTGCAGATATAGGTTATTTGCACGCTCACTCGCCGGAGTGCAATATCGCACTGCAGTGCATCCACATAGTCATTGGCTGGCGGTGTCCGAGTACTGGGAATATTGCGAGTCGCTCCGCCAGGCCAGGGAGTCGCTGCTGACTTGCTGCAGCACACCAAAATAATTGGTCGAGGACGCTGTCGATGTCGCGGAAGCGAATGTGGACCCGGCTTGCGTCCGCCAAGTCAACTACTTCACAAGCTCCGTGAGAGTCGAGACAGCGGACGCCCAAGTATTGGAGAAGACTGTCGACAGCCGATTTGAGAAACTGTCCGACGCCGCCATCGAACTGCCTCGTTTCTGAGCAGAAAAACAAAAACACAGAGCAGGCAACTGACAAATGGCTCCGCTTATTCGACGAGTAGTAAAGACACAGGACGTCGCTGTGACCTGAGTACGGTTACGGCAAGCGACCTAGCTTACATTCTGCGACATGCATACGTCGAATTGCGTCCGAAAAAAGCTGGAGTGAAGTTCTACTCTGCATCAAGCTTGCTCAGTTTCCGTTCCGCAATACATCGAAAGCTAGTCGAGTTGAAGCGGCCCATGAACGTCCACAGTGACCCAGCGTTCAAGGACGCAAACATTGCATTGATGGCCTTCCTCATGAAGCCAAAGAAAGAAGTCAAAGCGGTGGAGCACAAACACCCCATCAACGACGACGACATGAGCAAGCTGTCCCGCTACTTCCAGGATCTCCCGTGATAGACAGCAGCTACTCGAAAGAAGTGTTCCTCTAAAAATGAACGCGATTGGTTGTGCTGTGTTGTATGACTGTGAAATGATACTTGATAGCAGGGTTGCATGCAGCATGCTAGGGTTGCATGCACCAGACTGTGTCAAGTGTGTGGTGACAGACTGTGTGGTGGCAGGGGTGCGATAAATGTATTACTGCACTCGGACGCGTGCAATACCGGCGTCGATATCTGCACTTACGGCTTCGCCGTTCGTGCAGATATCGGCCGGTATTGCACTGGTCCTTGTGCAGTAATACATACGTATTGATCCAAACTGAGTCTCACAGTTGCAGTATTCACCACAGCTTTTACAAGAATCCGACTCCGACTATCGACAACATCGGGACATCGGCGAGGGAAACACGTGCACAGACAGTCGAGTCATGTATCAAGGCAATAATCGGTAGATGACCATGATGAGTCTGTATGGTTTCATTCCGACTCCAAGCAGATCTACACGCACATGTAGACCTACACAGAAACTAACTAACTAATAAAGTCTTCATGCATGATGGGTCTTGTACTTGTACGTTTGTTTCCGCGTTGCTAGATCTACAGTCATGTAGATCTACCATGCGACCTCCGGCGAGTCAGGGTCACCTGTCTCCGAATTTGTCAGAAATGAACGTCACTGGCACTCACTGCCAGAAAACGTGATGTAAATGTCAATCACAACATGCTGCCACAAGATGTAGATCCTTCATTCTTTTCAAGGCTTCAGCGACTTCACGTCTGGCTTTACTTCAGTTCAGACTGTGTTCAGTTCTCACAACAAATTCAAACGCGGACTTCGGCCAAAGCTCGGCTCTGCGGTGACTCCAGCCGCGGTAGGCTGCTGCAGCTTCATCTAAAAATGTAATTGTCCATGGCAGATCAGAATGATTGCTGTCCTGTTACTTTGTAAGAGAGGCGGACCACCATGACATGGTCATGAGCAGAGATGCTCTACCTGGCTATAGCTTCAACAAAACAAGACATGAGACTCGGATCTTGGTATTATCTGTAGACCGGTGACCATGGTGACGGCGGTGAGTGGTGGTCTGTAGTGACTGTAGTGTATACAGCGCCACACACGAACACGACGAGACTGTCATCAGGGCTAGCCTAGGCTAGGGTCGCTAGTACTAGTAGTAGTAGATCTACTACTACTAGTACTACTAGCTGCCAAGTAATTAGTTAGTTTGTTAGATTGACAGCATGAAACAAGGTGGCGGACACTGTGTTCGGAAACAGTGACCTCACTACAGTACAAGTATTAGTTGAGCCTACAAGTACAACCTTCCGCGGTTGGCAGAGCCCCGGTCCCTTCGGACCATTTGAACCATAATTATGGGTGTTAACCCGGTTCTGACCTGCCAACCGCGGAAGGTTGTACTAGTGAGGTCACTGTTTAGGCCTTGACGGATTATGCTAATATTTTCGTGAAATTATGCTTTTCGCATTGCTGAAAAAATTGCAGAATTATGCTATTTTTATGCTAAAAGTTATCATATTATGCCGCATTATGCTCACATATGCTGCTAATGCATGATGGTTCTGTGCAAAATACCAGGGGAATTTTTTTGTAGAGGGCGTTGTACTGTAGCAGCAAAAGTTCAACGGGGTCAACGCACCGTCCGACCTAGCTACGACCATCACTGATTGTAGTGGACTGGACATGTTATCAAGGGAGTCGTAAACCTACGACTTCCTGGTGCATCTACTTGTACTTGTACTTGTACAACATGTACAACTGTATGGAATTTGATGCGAACAGGCAGATTATTACAATTTTATGCGATTCGTATGCAATTTGCCACGAATTATGCGATTATTCGATTTAGGTAGGAATTATGCGAAAAATTATGCTAGCATAATCCGTCAAGGCCTATCACTGTTTCCGAACACAGTGTCCTCCAGTGCTCCACCTTGTTCATGCTGTCAATCTAATGACTGTGTGAACTATACTGCAAATACTCAAAAAGAAGGGAAAAGGAAGAAGGGAAAAAAGAAGAAGAAGAAAAGAAAGGAAAGAAAAAAAGTACACGGGAAAAAGGAAAAAGAACAAAAGACAAACAAAACGAAACCAAAAAGTAACACAGTTGAGACACTTCGCAGGACGACTCCAAATTCAAGCCTAGATGCTGGCTAACCATAAAAATAAACCTTCAAAATTAAAAGTCTCTCGAATGATCTATGGCAGGCGAGGGACTTGGACTCTTGGTGCAGGGCGTTCCATAATCTAACAGCAGAAACGAGCCGCCGACAGTCACCAGAGACTCGTCTGGTGGACAACATTTGCATTGGGATCATTGATCCGAGTGACACCTTCAGGCTGTCGACATAGGCGCTTGGACAGGAGATTGCTAATTCTGGCGGTGTGGATACGAAGCATGAGGAGGCGGAGTTTACAATGGGCGTTTTTGGATGATGGGGATGAGGCCAAGACGTGTGTAGATGGGATCTGTGTGGGAGGAGAATGGCTGGTTGGCAACGCAGCGGATACATCGCTTGTCGAGGACCGAAAACTGATGCCTTTGGTGCGCAGAGAGAACCGAGAAGAAGGCATTGGATCCATATAACATGTCAGGTAATAATAATTAGCAATCTGTAAATAGCAGGGCTTGTTGCTCAGTTAAAAGGAGCGAATGGCTCGCAGCGCCGTCAGTTTTTGGGAGGTGTTCCGTATGATAGTGGCAACTACTTGAGTCTCCCACCGAAGCTGGGAGTCGAGATGCAGACTTAGATATCGAGCAATTGTGGTCTGAGGTAGGGGATTTCCATTGCATTCTAACGGGAAGTTAAGCCTAAAATAAAATTTTCACCAGTTGTAGTCTTCGGGGTGCTGAGTCGAATGGTCTTGGTCCGAGGAAGCTGAGACGCTCCGTTCCTCCTTTATTCCCAATCAAACTCGCGCACTTCCACCGAAAATCGGTGACTGCGCCCCACTAGTATAATGTAGATGGGGATAACCCCGATTTGTATGTAAAATGTCACTAAAAGCGCCATTTCGTTCTTACGAGAGAGCTTGGAAGCTCAGGGCCCTACGCTATGCTTTTTTGCCTAGCTCATCATGCATGTTATTGGAACAAATGGAAATCAACTTTCTCTTTGCATTCGAGGGTAATATGACACCGTCTACCACCTTGATGACCTAGGCACAAAAAGCATAGGGATGTTATAGATTTTTCATTTCTCCTATTTTTTTCAAGACATACATTAAAGTATGAGAATAATGCTATGAAACTCGGATGTTGAGCCATAAATAAAATTAATGTAGAAAGGAAAAGGACATATGGATACGAGTTAATAGTAACTATCCATCACTGTAACTGGATACTATATACAGTCAGAAAGTGCAATAACTAGGCACAAAACTGACAAGAGTACTGAGACATTCGACGTCCTGACACCTAGCTTCAACACATCTCCGTAGCGCTAACCGACAGCCTTCCAACTTGGAAGGTTCAAGGTTATGAAAAGACCAAAGAGGGGAAGGCAAGCGCAACGAAAACGAGCAAAAGCCACAGTCCCAACGGAACAAAGAATGTCGATTGTTACTGGACGATGACGAGACCAGTACGATATTTGACAAAGCGGTCTAACTACAATTCGAAGCAGCAAAGCAGCACACCACCCAACTTGGGCGGGTCATAAATATCAAAGATAAGTAAAGAAAGGGGAAGCTTTGCGAAAACGAATTGTACAAGCCGAAAGCCAAACTCCTACAGTACTCCTCATGCATGACATTGTGATGGACTAGTTACCAGGTTCAAGTCCTGCTTGGAAGCGGAAGGAATTTTTCCAGCCGTGCTGCGACCCACAGTTAATTGGGAACTCGTGGCCTGGCACGAGGGTAACATGGATGCAGCTAATGGGATTTCGGTCTTTGACCACTTGGTGGTGGGTCTGATCTACTCACCTCCCACCGTTCAGGCGCTGCATCTGCGCCTTTGATCCTAGAGGGTGGTGGCGTTCCCACGGCGGATGCGGAAAACTCGGCTTCTAGCCGAGTCTCTAGCGAACCGTGAATTTTTTTAGTTGACTACAAAACAAGTTGATTCACACGACGTACGTTTCGCCGTATGGTTCGTGACGGCTCATCAGGTGTGCAATTTGAAACTCGGATGTTGAGCCATAAATAAATGTAGAAAGGAAAAGGACATATGGATTCGAGTTAAGAGTAACTCTCCATCACTGTAACTGGAAACTATATGCAGTCAGAAAGTGCAAAAACTAGGCACACAACTGACAAGAGTACTGAGCCATTCGACGTCCTGACACCTAGCTTCAACACATCTCCGTAGCGCTAACCGACAGCCTTCCAACTTGGAAGGTTCAAGGTTATGAAAAGACCAAAGAGGGGAAGGCAAGCGCAAGCCCCTCTTTGGTCTTTCAGGCAAGCGCAACGAAAACGAGCAAAAGCCACAGTCCCAACGGAACAAAGAATGTCGATTGTTACTGGACGATGACGAGACCAGTACGATATTTGACAAAGCGGTCTAACTACAATTCGAAGCAGCAAAGCAGCACACCACCCAACTTGGGTGGGTCATAAATATCAAAGATAAGTAAAGAAAGGGGAAGCTTTACGAAAACGTCATCGTCCAGTAACAATCGACATTCTTTGTTCCGTTGGGACTGTGGCTTTTGCTCGTTTTCGTTGCGCTTGCCTTCCCCTCTTTGGTCTTTTCATAACCTTGAACCTTAGTTGGAAGGCTGTCGGTTAGCGCTACGGAGATGTGTTGAAGCTAGGTGTCAGGACGTCGAATGTCTCAGTACTCTTGTCAGTTTTGTGCCTAGTTATTGCACTTTCTGACTGTATATAGTAGTATCCAGTTACAGTGATGGAGAGTTACTCTTAACTCGTATCCATATGTCCTTTTCCTTTCTACAATAATGCTATGAATAAAATAATCTGCGCACTCATACCGTAGAATCCCGCGGATAAGCCCATGGGCTTATCTGTTTCACAAGGACATTTCGGTGGGCTTATACAAGAACATGGGCTTATACGCTAGGGACCGGCGGATTATGTTCGAAAAGGTGGCAGATTCTGCTCGAAGAGCAGTGAAATTGGCAGAACCATACTAACCTTATGGCGTGCAATTCCTCGAATTCTGCTCCATTTCTTTATCCACATACCAAACATGCATGAAACTTACCAGAAAAAGTGCCGAATTCTGCCAATTTTTCTGCCGGCAGAATCCGCCGGACTCTATTATACACGGGCATGGGCTTATACGCTGACACCAACATTGTTTGTTTTTAGTATTGAAAAGTACCAAGGAAGTGAGAAGTACATTGCTGACAGCCACTGTGCAAACAAAAACAAAAAACCTACATGTACTACCTACATGGTACGACCAAGAGTCCATAATTTATGGGCTCTTGGTGCTACTTACAATTGTGCCCATGGGCTTGTACGACGAAGCCTTGTGACGTTCGAACTTTCCCTGGGCTTATGCGCGGACATGGGCTTATATGCGGGTACGGGTGGGCTTATCCGCGGGATTCTACGGTACTTCAAACACACAAGGCAAGGTAGGTACATGTAGGTGTAAAGGTTTCCAAGAACGTTTTCTTGTGACGATTATCAGTTGGAAAGTACACCACAATTAAATAGAGAATACAAGAAAGGAACGTGCTTATTAATGCAGAGAAGGTGAAACACTAAATTTTAGGAGAAACATTTCGGAGAAACAATGCTAACATTTTTAAAATATACAATGTACACTGTAAACTAGCAAGATGATGTGGTATGGTGCTGGCAAAAAAAAGTGCAGAAAGAACAAAAACATGGACTCTAAACGTAGGACTAAACTGTGCCGGAATCATCTAAGGGTGCGTTTGGTTGGTACGATCTAGAACAGGATCGAACAGCTGGTGCACATGGAGCAGCCTCATGCCAACCAAACGGTACTCCAGAAACAGAGCACATTTTTGTGGAAAAATGTGCCAAACCGGGTGCATCCTTCAAAACTGTGTATGGTCACCATGGTCACTTTGTACGGTACAACGAGTCCAACCCAAAAGCGTATGCACGTGATCATTTGGGACCAAAATCGATGTTCCCGCCAGGTTTCACTGTGAAAAAGTGAAACTGCTTGGTCTGCTCCGGCCTCGAGGCCGGAGCAAGCAGAACATGTTCTGGCCGACCCAGAACAGGTGCAGTCCCAACCAAACGCGCTGTTCTGGTGAATCCTGTTCTAGTTCGTACCAACCAAACGCGCCCTAAGTGTGACTGTAGACTGATTCCTTCTGAATATGCATAGGTCAGGCTGGTGTTCGTGAATGTAAACAGCTTCTAACACTTTCAAATGCGGAACATTACTTTAGACCTACCTACCTTGCCTTGGGTGTTTGAAGTATGATTGTGCAGATTATTTTATTCATACTTCGAAGTAGCATTACCGTATTTTACCGGTTGTAAGTCGACCCCGGTTATAAGTCTACCCCCTATCTCGAGGTCTCAATTCTGCGTTTTAAAGTTTTCTTTCACCCAAAGAAGCTCTACTAGCCACCTCCTGCTACTAACACATCAACAAATCATGTAAACATTCCTCATTGGAGGATATAACGTCCCAATCCTTGAAAAAGGCCAGTAAACTGGCAAAAATGTGTAAACATGGTGCACTTGTGCACGCAGTGCAGGTCATTTTTTGTAAGATACTGATAGTTCCCGGTTATAAGTCGACCCCCACCCTTTCTCCTTCTATTTTAAGTCGTAAAAGGTCGACTTACAACCGGAAAAATACGGTATTTAAAATTGTTATCTCCACGCTGTATGCGAAACAATTTTTACTTTGTTCTATTTCGCATAATTATGCAAACGGGAATTTCTGCCAAATAACAAGGTAGCGAAGAGGGAAGCAAAAAAAGAGAAAAAGAGTGTATGCACTGGAAATGAGAGTCGGCTGGTGATCAATAGTACGGATGCATTGTTGACGAGTTGCGAATCTGCCGCCAGGGCGATCAAGGCTCCTGTTGACTCATCACTTGTCTTTTGCAGAGCAGAGCACCTTACCAGTTCAGCCTGATAGCTTGTGCAATCACATAGAAATTCCGGACACAGGCGGAGATCAGTCTTTGTGGTCCACTTTCACAACAAGAACATACGCATGCAGAAGTCTCTGCTGTGAGCATAGTTGCTTGGCAGTGGCGAAGTGTTGCACCCTTATAGTGCAGTTTGATCCATGGTGCGTGTATCATCCTCATCAGCTCTGTACCCGTCATCACCATTGCTCTCTGCCGGCATTTGTCCATAAAGGACAGGTTCGGCGCTGGTCATGCCCGCAAAATTACAGGCATACTCCACCACGCTGGCTTGCTGTATATTGTCCTGGTCGGTCTTCTGCATCAGCTGCATGGAGCGCTGTACGGTGCTGTGCATGGTGCCGTCAATCCTACGTAGCTCACGGCGGCCATCACCACCCTGACCCCCACCGTCCTGCTCCTCATCCAGCATCTTGCCGGTGTCCTCCTGGACAGTGGAGACACTCTGGTTGCTCTCTGGGTCCGCTAGAGAGGTGCATGGCAGCAGCACAGAGCAGAGTACAGCACATCTTCTTGTTAACCCATCTACAATATACCTAACACAGAACTACATGTACCTACTTGTACAATATCTCAAAGCAGAGTGAGACCACAGGGCAATGCACACAGAGATGATGCTGGTGATTATCATAACGAGTACATGTACTGGCAAGATGGACAAATTTACTACAAGTACATGTACACGCATATACGTGGATGATGGAGCCTCTCAAAAACATGGGAATCTTGTAACTAGTTCTATAAATATTTCATGTAGAAAGGAAAAGGACATACGGATACGAGTTGAGTGTAACTATCCATCACTGTAACGAGATACTAGAAAGTGCAACAACTAGGCACAAAACTGACAGAGTACTGAGGCATTCGACGTCCTGACACCTAGCTTCAACACGTCTCCGTAGCGCTAACCGACAGCCTTCCAACTTGGAAGGTTCAAGGTTATGGAAAGACCAAAGAGTATCTCGATACAGTGATGGATAGTTACTCTTAACTCGTATCCATATGTTCTTTTCCTTTCTACATTTATTATTGGCTCAACATCCGAGTTTATAAATATTTCAGTTGAAACTATATTTTGGTGACATGTACCACTGAGGCAGCTACAACAGCAGTAGCCCCATCATCGCCGTTATCGTCATTGCCAGCAGCAGATATTTCAGCTATCACTGTGGCAGTGTCAGCAGTAGCCAACCAACCACCTTTGCCTCAACAGCAGCAGCTGCATTGTTGGTGTCTGCACCATCGATTCAAAATTAGCACGTGTACATTTGCCTGAGAGAAAAGGGAGCTTATTTAAAAAAATCATGCCTGTTAAGGTATAGAAGAATGCCACAAGTTTCCGTAACTAACCTGGAAGAAATGGTGAAAATGTTGGAGGTTTCAGTGACCGCTCATCATAGCTGAAGCCATTCATCTCTATGTCGCATTCTCTCCCTGGTTTGGCTGTCATGCGCATGCCTGGTGAGGGTGGATTATGGAAAGCATAACTTGTCTTGTCCAGAGTTCCATTGCGTGTTCGTATTGCCGTTGCATCACGATGTGTAGTGGGTCTCTGCACCGGGCGATCTGCAGGTAAGATAATATACACACAAACTTGTTTTCAAAGCCTACTATGGACAATGTCTTTCAGTGAAGGCTTCAACATCTACGTTCTTTCTCTTTTCACGATAATACATGTAGTTGGAATCTTGATCTCTACAACCTCCCCACTCATGCATTCACACACGCACAGTGGCACGCACACATGCACGCACGCACATACACACACCCACACACACACCCACACACACACCCACACACACAACCACACCCACACCCACACCCACACCCACACACACACACACACACAAACACACACACACAAACACACACACACAAACACACACACACACACACACACAAACACACACACACACCTTCCTTCCTTCCTTCTTCCACTGGCATGACTGGCTATGTGGCCCCATACGGGGCAGACCAGGAGACGTGTTGTCCACCGGGCGGGGAACGCCATACTCAGCGCGCGGGCCGTGCGAACAGCGTTACACACACACACACACACACCTGGTACCTGGTAAACACTGCCATTACGGTCACGTGTCCCCTTGCGGGGCCGACAATAATATATCATCTGGAACGACGAGCAACGGCAGTCCGCTGAGAGAGAGGTACTAGGTCAGGGATTCAGGGACCATGTTCGAGAGAGCCATCTCTGGCAGCGATCTGGCTTATCATTGGAAACTATTCCTCTCACGGCTGCCGCTTGAACTGGCCCATCATTCTCCACAACCGTCAACAGAGCGAATATTCCATGAGCCAATGCTCAGAGTCGTTCCAAGTCGTCGTCTTCGTGCGGTAGTTTGCTCCACTCGCGGGCTTGCAAGGCCTCGCGAAGGACTCCGAGGTGGGGGCGACGAGGAGAGTGTCAGCATCGTAACTATCCAACCAAGTCTCCTGTCGATGAATACCCCACCTCAGGCACTGTTGGCATGTACGGCTGGGGACACCCCGTGCTTGTTCTCGCCGTTGTGGACACACACACACACACACACACACACACACCCACACACACACACACACACACACACATGCACACATAGCATACACACATGCCCCCCCCCCACACACACAAATACAGTCGTCCCTCTCTAATCCGGCACTTGTTTATCCGGAACCCTTGCCAACCGGCGCACTTTCTGACGAAACCGATTTTTTTCGTTCAATTCCTCCATCTTAATCCGGCACTTGAATTCCGCCTCCGGCAGTGACTTTTTGAAACGAATCACTCAAACTGCACGTAGTTTGATTTCATAATCCGGCAGTACAGGTGCACTCCTTGCCAGGCCAGGCTAGGCCAGTCTGGTCAATGTTGTCCAGGAGACAACGGCTAAGCAGTCAACCATACTTTCTTATTTTAGCAAGGAGTAGTGTCCTGCCAATTTTCAGGTGTGTGTGCGTGTGTGAACATGTTCTCTGTTTTACTTTATCACTTTATCACTGTGTATGTTCCTGGAGAACAATTGAGAATATAAAGCCGTGCACCAAATACTGGGGTCGACACGGAAAACCCTGCGTTTTGACGTATGATACATGCATGCAATTGGGTAGGGCCGGGTCAGAGGGCAGGATTTCTTAATCCAGCACCCTCGTTAATCCAGCAGAAAACGCCGTAGCAAAAGGTGCCGGATTAGAGAGGGACGACTGTACACGCATGTACACATACATACCCATATCTCGGTAACCAATGGCGCGCGGGCCGCGCGAACAGCGTTACACACACACACACACACACACACACACACACACACACACACACACACACACACACACACACACACACACACACACACACACACACACACATAGCATACACACACACATGCACACACACACACACACACACACACCACACACACACATGCACACACACACACACACACACACACACACACACACACACACACACACACACACACACACACACACATACACACACACACAAATACACGCATGCACACATACATCCCCATATCTCGGTAACCAATGGCAAGTGAAAGTGATGAGATTACAGCCAAACCCAGATGGGAGGTCATCAAAAAATTAATCAATCCTGGTTGGAATAGAATCCACATTTCCGTAGCTTGACATTACACATGGACAGTAATGTGAAAATCAATGGTGACCAATTCAATGGTGCGTCACGTGTCCATGCGATGTTTTCAGTATCAGCGACACCTCCATCAAATTCAAATTCTCTGTTCATACCTACCTCTTGATGTTTCCTTCACAGACATCAGTGTTGTCGTTGCACTCTCCTCTTCCTCTTCTTCGGGCTTTGCTAGATGCTCCGATATGCCGGAGAAGGCCACATTCAGCATCGCTGTCGCTGCCGCATGCGGACTTTGCTCTGCACAAAGGACATACCGTAAAATTCCGTCAATAAGCCCCGGGCGTATACTTTGCCGAGCGTCAAAACCTGGCGTACATTTGGGCATGGGCTTATTTTAGGGCATGGGCGTTATTTCGGACGCAACCTGCAGAAGATCAATCTATCAGCAACCCACTTAACTAGTTTCAGTGAACCACCATTCATACTGAGCGCGGTACAGGTACATCAAACCACAGCTGGAAATTTGGTCGTAACCAAGAATGTAGGGATAAATTAGAGATTAGATAGGTAAACCACTTGCTATGGTAAGAACAAGGCGCAACAGGTACGCTCGCGCGCTGGTCATTTTGAGTCCACTTTACGCCCTGGGCTTATTTCGGGCATGGGCGCTAAAACGGACTGGAAGTGTACACCGCCTAAAGCTGGGCTTATTATTGGACATGGGCGTTATTTAGGGTGGGCTTATTTACGGAATTTTACGGTATTGTAATAAGACAGAAGAATAGAATGCATCACGGATTGGTTGAGCCCTTTCTCTTATAATGGCAGTCAGGAAAGTCCTCCACGCACACGCTAAGTAACAATCCACCATTAGTTTTAGCCAATTCACCAAACTCAACTCAAATTCTTCCAGACCTTGGGATATATTTGAAGCAAAATGACCACCTGTATTTTCTCTGTTCTCTGTTCTGTTTACTTTGCCTCTTGAACTGTCACATGGATGATTGAGGTCTACTGTATGAGTAATATATAGCTGGAAAACTGTGCTTGCATCCATACCGATGTTGTAATTCAGTACCTTTATCCAAACGTCGTTCTTTAATGCCCTGGATAATGTTGTTGATCCGGAAAGTTATCTGCACACATCTCTTACCTTCTTTTGTTTTACCAGCACTTGCAAGAGTTGCACTGGGCGTGCCTGGAGATGACCTCGCAAGAGTTGACTTTTCTGCAGCACCATCATCTGAGAGCACATCAAGTCAGTGATACACATGTCAGACACAGCTATGTAGATGCCAGGGGATGATGTCACCGGATGAGGAAGAGCTCTGTCTGCCTGGTCCATGCATTGTTCAGTGTGTTATCTGATGATCGCGTAGAGCGTGAAACTCGGAGAAAAAACACTTTTTCATCCTTTATTCTTGTTGGAAATAGCTCTGCTTTCCGGTATTGAGCAGTCTATTGGACAGCCTGGAACCTCTCTGTTTTATAGTTGAGTACACGCTTCCAGTTAGAGTGAAACCTGACTAGTTGAGTACACTCTTCCAGTAACGTGAGTTAGAGTGTAACCTTGACCATTGCTGGCCTGTGTTTAAGTACAGCATGCACTGAAACGCATCATTTCAATCTACTCCTACATGTAGAACAGGCGACTGCATGCAGCGGAAAAAACCTTCAAAATACTATATCACAGATGCCAGATAATTTGAAAAACACTGCCAAGGTGCCAGCTAAGGTATTGGTTGGCTACCAACAACTCACCGAACTAAGGATGGTTGATACAGCACATTGTCAATGAAGCCTGACTTTGCTACTGGTAGTGATGAAGTGATAATCCCCTCACTAGCCATGCATACTAAGTCAGTACTCACCTAGGCTCTCCACTAGAAACACACATGTTCGGCATAAAGCTCCACACGCTAGACCCTAGTTAAGATTAGTCTACTCAGCCTGCACTGAAGTGGCAGCCATTATATCTAGACAAGCAGAGAACAGCAGCTGGTCTTGAAGTTGACATAGCGGGGCACGTGCAGGACTCACCACTGGCCTCCACCGGTATCGCACCATCCGCATACAGTGTTGCTGTACTGCTGCCTCTCTGGCGGCTGGTATTGGCATGATGACTGCCCGCAATGCCATTCGTTTGCCCTTTCGCCTTGGACTTTCGACCTGAAACCATCCCAACATAACACAGAGACGGACTGTCATAATAATAAAAAACAAAGAAAATTGAAAGGATGAGGTATGTGGGTTGATTTGGAATAGGACAATTTCCATGGACAGTGCATTTGATACTGGGATAGGAATATGTATATGTATGTTCATGCATGTCTTACCACGATTGATAGGAACACAACCGATCCACAACCAACAGACACCGATTCGGTTTGACAGAAACATTATTTTCCAGAAATCATCAGTGGCTAATTCTGGTTTTTCTTCAGAATTCATCAGTGGCTAATTCTGGTTTTTCTTCAGGATTCATCAGTGGCTAATTATGTTTTTTCTTCAGAATTCATCAGTGGCTAATTCTGGTTTTTCTTCAGAATTCACCAGTGGCTAATTCTGGCAGATGGTGGTAATCACTGATGAATTCTGGAGAAAAAAAACCAGAAGTAGCCACTGAAGAATTCTGGAGAATAAACAGAAGTAGCCACTGAAGAATTCTGGAGAAAAATGTTTCTGTCAAACCGCATTGGTGTCTGTTAGTTGTGGGTTGGTTGTGTTTCTATCAATAATTGCTATCTTGTCTCCAACTAGAATATTTATGTCTGAACCTTTCAGAATTCTCTTCAAACCCGTTTCGGCGTGCCTTAGATCTGATGTTGGCCATGTTCCGTAGTTAGGACAGGCTCAGCGTCTATCAAGGTACAGACTTGCTGTTCCAAGACCCTTGACAACCTACGTATATACATATCATAATTCAACCCAGATGCGGTGGCAATATCAAAACCAAGCATATCCCTGCACTTTAAAGAGTTGTTGTTGAGATTAGCTTCTACATCAAGGATACAATGCATGGTTCAAGTGAGTTCCATGACTGATGCTATACTACCATTGTGTACAGCCAAACACGGAAGGTTTGCATGCGAGTACGCTGAATTTACTTACTTGGTACAACAATCTCGTGAGACACTGGAGAATCTTTAATCTCATCATCAGAATCTGAACACACAAATACAAACACACACACACACACACACACACACACACACACACACACACACACACACACACACACACACACATACACACACACCGCAGCATCATTGCAAATGATTTTACCTCAAAACACACTAACACCAGTGAATTTATGCACATACACACAGACACACCACACACACATACACACACACACACACACACACACACACACACACACACACACACACACACACACACACACACACACACACATATATATATATACACACATACACACACACGTACACGCACGCACGCGCACACACACACACGCACACAGACACCTACACACATACCTACAAATGTACGTTACACAAACACAAAATGCCTACTGACAAAACATGATGAGCTCAACATAATCAAGCGCATTCATTCTCTTTGATACTGAGTAGTTCAAAAGGCAGTGAGACTAAGGTAAGTAGCCATTCTCACCGGAATCCACCAAATCGAGACCCTCGCTCTCTGTTAGTGCTGTGGTGGTATTCCACCTTCGGCGGCGTACTGCAAACATCGTATAACAATGTTGCACACAAGAGGTATACAAGCAATGTTGCACACAAGAGGTATACAAGCAATGTTGCACACAAGAGGTATACAAGCAATGTTGCACACAAGAGGTATACAAGCAATGTTGCACACAAGAGGTATACAAGCAATGTTGCACACAAGAGGTATACAAGCAATGTTGCACGCAAGAGGTATACAAGCAATGTTGCACACAAGAGGTATACAAGCAATGTTGCACACAAGAGGTATACAAGCAATGTTGCACACAAGAGGTACAACAAAGTGTTGCCATACAGAACAAACTCATACATGTACTTCAAGTATCAAGACTATGCCTAAGAATTGCCCTATCCTCACATCACTACTTTCTCAACCCGCCACCATTATGCCCTCTCAGCCGAACCAATGCACCAAGCATAAACACACCAGCACAGCAAGGAAACTTCCATTGACAGATAATTGTTACGCCTCTAGACAGCTGTTTCGCTCCTTCGAGCTCATCAGTAGAGGACGATAATGATGATAAGGGAGTGTAAATGAATGATCATTCTTATACAGCAGAAATGGCGCAAGTGCCCCATTGTTTATGCTTTGTACATTGGTTCTGCTGAGAGCGAATGGTGGTGACGGGTTGAGAAAGAGTAAATGGAGCATGGCCAGCCAAAGGTTCTATCGCAATATCTTTCCTCGCGTCCTTCAATCTAAAGAACTGTCCTATCAGTAAAGTACATTTCCCAAAGAACTCTCGCACTCTACTGCAGCGATTTCTTTCCACTTGTAAACACTTTCATTCCCGAACAGGCTCTAAGCCGCACAGAATGAATGAAGGACTCCCAATATTGGCTTCATTCATTCTCTGCAGCTAAGAGCCTGTTCAGGAATGGAAGTGTTTAAAAATGGCGGTACAATATTCACATGTATTCATTAAAAAGACAGCTTAAAGTATGAAACTGAGACTCAAAGAGTAGAACTCCCAGTATCCGAGTACGTGGAGTGCAAGCACTGCCTAAAACTCAGAACATACATCCAGATTGTATGCAAGTATTCACTTTGTTACACCAATCAATTTTTTTCAAGACCTGCGAGAGCCCTTAGGCTGAAACAGGGAATGGCCGTTGTTGATGACTTTCCTGCGTGGCCCAACAAAGCAATGCCAACATAGCTTGCCTTGCCCCCATCACTTTGCTAGCTTGCACATGGCATGTCCATCAAGCAGGTGTACTATCTGTATTATTAGCGGCATGCATAAGAGTTGCTATGTAGTGTGGCTATATGTCAGCACACTTCACTCACCGGTAACCAGGGTGATGATGAGCAGCAGGAGAGCAAGCAACACTCCAACGCCGATACCGACCATTCGCTGTACAGTCAAGTGGGACACCGTCACGGGTATGACTTCGCGCACTAGCGCCGGAGTAGAGACCAGACCCTTGAAGCACTGCTTCGTTTTATTACGTTCCGGTATCGTGCAGATCTTGTAGGTACTTCCAGCCGCCATGATGGCTCGTTGACAGCAGTGCAGGCTTTCAACCGGGCTGGTCGTGTTGTCGCCACCGGCGATCACGGCTGGCAATATAGCATCACTGGAAGAGTTGACACTGTGTGACATCAGCTGTAAGTCCCCACTGGCCTAAGCACATCGTGGAAAATGACACACGACACAGTGAACTCCTCACATTGCTAACAAGTAGCATGATAGCACCTTGTCGGATTGCTCAAGTGCTCTCTTTGCATTTCACCCCTATCCATCACTAGCCCAATAGCGGAACATACAGCACAAGTAATGTACCTGAAAAGAAGTATTTCATGCACTGCATCCGTTACCATCAAAATAGGACCAGTCCTACAGACCTTGCCAGAACTACTCCGCAAGTGGTGCCATGAAGCTCCAAACTACATAGCTGGCTCTAGGACATTGTGTATGAGACCAGACACACAGTTCTGCTACTCACCACATAGTCAAAGTAGAACAATGCGTTCTCCACGTGCTCACCGCCAGTAGTGATGTTTGCTACATAGGCCGGCTGCTGAGAGAATGGTCCCAACAGGACAGGGTGCAGGTCGCAGGTAGCTGAACAAGTGACCCAGACATGAACAAGCATGTTTATACTTCCCGCTCTGGTAACTTGTACCTTGGTACACTTGATGTGCAATCTTCACACACACAATGAGATAAGTTGTTGTGTACATGTACATGTACTGGGAAAGTAGGAATGTAGGACCTACAGCAGAGTCGCGCGCTGAAGAACGTGGAGCCCAATAACGTCCAGCCTGAAATACTAAGAACGCCACAGCCTAAAGTTAAGAACGGCGGTGTTGGTTTTCTGGGAGCCTGTGGGTAACATACAATCCAGTACCGATTGGTTCTAAGAACGTGCTATAAGAACGCAGCCAGATTGATGAAAAAATAAGAA
>NC_088650.1:18258971-18261471 GCF_964019385.1 Sycon ciliatum
ACACTCCCAAGCCCCGTCTGTGCGTACAACGACGTACCCACGCGCTCACTCACAATAGGGTTGGGGGTCGCCATGACTTCGTTTTGATTAAAGATGTTAAAATTACGCTCGATGCAAGTCTTATGTATTGAGCAGGGAGTGGTGCTTTCTTGTAGGTTTGCCGAGTGGAAGGTGCAACGTGCTCCTCGTGTGCTCCGGATGGCAGTCGTGAGTCAGTCAAGTGTCAAATTCGGCAAGAAGCGTGTGTTCCTCGTTGGAACAACCAATTTCATCCCTTTTTCACGTCGGCTCTAGGTGACCAAAATGTGGTGAACAATTTCACCTCTGCGCCCTGGGTTCACTCCTGCATCTAAATGGCTACATGCTTCTACACGAAATCACATTCATCACTGGGGCATTGCCATACATTTTTAGCATCTCTCTCAGCAAAGTCAAAAAGCCCTGAAAAAGGAGGGCACATGCGCCTCACAAGGGGAGCTGGGGAAAGCCAATGACGTCGCGTAGAGCAGACGTGAAAAAGGGAAGTAATACAATTATAACTAAGTAATCGAGATTCAAATCACGAAGCTCGCGTACGCGACACCAAGGGCTAACGGGCTAAACTTCCCGCCAAGGGGTAAAGCGCAGTACCCACCGAGGGCTAAAGCATACTGCCCAATGTGGGCCGATCATATACTGCCCACCGAGGGCAGAGTCATACTGCCTATTGAGCAAATGAACAGCCACCGAGGTCGACAACCTGTCCGTCTAGGGCAAAAGCATACTGCCCGCTGTGGCCGATCTCATACTGCCCGCTGTGGCCGATCTCATACTGCCCAGTGAGGGCAAACGAACGACCACCGAGGCCAAGAACTCGCACAACGGCCTGGCATGAGGCGTCACACCACACGCATACAGCATGATGCCCACTTGCACCAAAAATATTAACCTAGAAGCCATGGCACCCCCACTACAGAAGGTGTATTTGTACCCTCAGCATTATACCTATGCATAATCATAATAATATTATGATGCCGCCGCCGCTACATCATCAATTGCTCTGAACCAGGGTACACAGTGCCGGCTAGCAAAACAATTTAATTAAACTGTGGCTTCACAGTATCCACGAGAACTCTCTCTCGCCTCTTACCCATTCGCATATTCTCTTCCTACACTGGTATACAACTTTATACAAGCTCACCAAGAATGCCCACACACACACACACACCGATATGCATACGTGCTCATAAGCACGCACCAGCGCTCTCTCGACCGCCCTACATTCATGGGACAGAGAATAAATGCCCGGACACCGCCACAAGCTGCTCGCGTGAGCCCGCTTATTGGCCCACTCGTCGCCAACACCGCATACTGCTTATCGGCCTACAAGAGCACATACCGCACCGGCAAACAAGCCATATTGCCCAGCCATGGTGGCTGCTTTCGCCTTAACAACTCTAGCAGTAGCCACAAACTCTCACCGCTCGCACCTCTGCATCTCCTCCACCACTTCAAACGATAGCGTACGTGCCTGCCACGCGCAATCGAAAGCTGAGCTAGACGACAATGCCGAGAGAGCAAGAAACTAACTGGACAAACTGACGGAAAAGCTAAAACTGTATTCTGACACATCAAGAAATCAACTGCAAAGGAACGCTCCTTCACATCCCGACAGTTCAAGAGCTTGAAGAAGACACGCGTCTTCCGATATGGCCGCACCATAACAGTATGTTCGTAAAATTTTGCGAGCTTGCATCACAGCAATATGCCAATATTGCGCGTGTACCAGGGCTAACTAGGCTTTGCTGCGCGAAGTGCAGATTTTTATATAACTAACAGGTACATGTACAGGCTTTCTCACTTGCAGTAAGAACAGAAACATGTCCGAGAACATCACCCGTGCCGTTGTCCAAACACGTGTAGTGAATCGGTCGTGTCACCACACGCTCGTAGATGAAGGTTACAGTCCCAAAGCTGCTATGCAGGAGCGTGGTGGGCTGCCAGCGCACCAGCTGGTTGTTACTGGCGTTCAGGCAGACCAACTGAACGGTCACCCGTTCGCAGTCCGCTGGCACTACTATGCTACTGTTGACCTTGTAATAATCCTCAGGGCAACCTGTAAAGAGTTCAAGGAGAAGAAGAACATTTTCAGGTTAATAACTATGCCTTTTAAAAGAGAGCTTGTACAGAATTCCAGACTATGTGTGAAAGCTGACCTCTCTGCGTATTTTGGCACAAATCTCGCAGATGCTACTGAGACAGTGGTGCGAATGACCGGACTCCAACATCTGGAGTGTCAGCAACCTAATGTACGACAGCAATAAATGCGAGGAGCTCGAAAAGGAGCAGTTTACGATACTCCGCATCAACGGTACTAGCAAGCATGGCAATACATTTGGAGCTTTTCAGATTTTTACAAGCCACAGTCTCGAGAAGTTGGATATGGAACGAGGCATGGCAGCTCACAAGCTAAGTCCCGCGGCAACAAAGAATGCCGACTGTTACAGGACGATGACGAGAC
>NC_088650.1:18266471-18276471 GCF_964019385.1 Sycon ciliatum
GTTCAGAAAGCTCAAGAAACCTAACACCTACATATCTAAGTTTGGAGCTACTGAGCTCACTGGCTTGTCCGTTTGAGCACTATGGCAAGGTACGTTCGGGCCTGGTGTAAATCGGGCTTTGGAAATTTTAATTTTTTATTGCTATCAGGTTCGGCCTCATTTCATCTGTGCAGCGCTGATGAGTCCACAAAGGACGAAACAGTTCTGTCCGCAGATTGAGTAAGTTTGGAGCTAGCATAACAAGAAATACCAACTGTGCGGGGATGACTACCACCAGTCACAGCTTCTCATGATTATAACGTTATTTGATGGATTCCCCCAAAGGAAGAAGCCTATAAACTAAGCTGGCCTCCGCAGATATGCTTCGTTGTGAGATACCAAGGATCTACATATAATAACAATAATAATAAACCAGGTAGCGTACAGGGCAGCAATGCCAACCTTTCCGCTTCTGTCTCCTTTGAGCTCTGCTACATGTGATGGTGGATGGGGCATATTTACCAATACCAAAATGTTAAAAATTGAAATAAAGTAAAGTTCGCACATACGCGTTACAACCGGCATACAGTTGTGTTGAGAAACACAACCAGCTTAGAGAAGTTTCGCCCGTGCCTTGTCACCACAATGCCTGATTACACCAGGGTGGCTGATGCTGCGCCGTAAACGGCAAAGGTGAGGTGGTAAGTCTCACAGCCAATGCTCGATAAGGGGGTGAACCTCGTTAGCTGCGTCCATGTTACCCGCACTCCCAGTAGTGAGTACCCAGTTGAGCATGGGTGTCGGTGCAGTTCATTGCATGTGAAGTGGTTCACGAATGCGCCATCGCATGTGATAACGCAGTACACGCTCCCTGCTCCCAGCGCGGGTCTCGAACCCGGGACATTGTGATTCGCAGGCAAGCCCACAATCACTCGGCTAAAGCGCTGATCTTCCTACCAAGGTTTAGGGCAACATAAGGTGCAGTCAGACTTACTAGTGACGGTCAATGTTTGTGGCAGACACAGAGATCCGTTCATTGCCATGGTGTAGATTGATTTTGGTGAAGTTGCGACAGGTGTAGTGGAACGTGATGTTCACCAGAGGTATTCCCACCGTTACGTTTGATGATGGTGTGATGATCGGCGGCTCGATGAGAAACCTGGTGGTGATGTCATCTGTTGGTGTGCAGGGTGCAATCTCAGAATCTACATAAGTAGAGGGTGAGAGGTTGGCAGAAAGGGAAAAATGGGTAACCGAGGACAGAGGCTCGGCAGCAAGCATGAGGAAAGAATAAGAATAGCTAAATGCACACACAGCACACCCCCCCCCCCCCCCACACACACACACATGCTCGTGCATGTGCACACATATACACACACAGTGTGTGTTGGAGGCAGAGAACTACCTCGTGAACAGATTGAATGAAAAGGAGGGGAACAAGAAAAGCTCAGGGTACAAGAGTTAGAGAGAGCACGTGTGTGTATGTGAAAGAGAGAGAAGGAGAGCGAGCGAGCGAGAGAGAGAGAGAGAGAGAGAGAGAGAGAGAGAGAGAGAGAGAGAAGTAGAGAGAGAAGAGAGAGAAGTAGAGAGAGAGAAAGAAAGAAAGAAAAGAAAGAAATGGACTATGATAGAGGAACAAAGAACCCACGTCTTGGCTTGGAGAGCATGTAGCTCCATTCGGCTGTTGTTTCCGTTCCATTCACGACGTTGGTGGCACTGCACGTCATGCACCCATAACAGCCAAACTTGATGACAACTGTGTCTTCACGGTCTGTGTGTTCAAAGCAGTCTGAATCACGAGCCGCGTGGCATGCCTGCTGCTGCTCGATGCTCACTACATCGTAGCAGCTGTCGGAGTAATTGCAGCTGGTACACGGGTGATCGCAACCGTACGGACCCACATTGTTCATGTGGAACCGATAGTTGACCGGCTCTGAGCCAGTGTAGGGACACTGAATCCTAGCCAGTGGTTCTGGCTCGGGGTTTTTTGTGTGCTTTGCAGAGTCAAACGTAACCGGATCTGGAGCACAGCAGAAAATAGTACACACAAAGAGTCACGTGGCAGACTGCCATCTAGCCCCGCGTGGTACATCAGGCAATGCATGCGGGTCAGCATTGCAGGCCTTTGCAGAGAATCAGGAAAAGTCCTCTCGTTGCACGAACCGTTTCTCACAGAAAACTAGAGCGGTGTGAATCCGCTTGGACTCCAAAGTCGCTACTTTATTTATGTCTGACGTTACGATTTTCAAACCCAATGTGGTAACAGCTTGTATGCATTTGAGTACTTGCAAACTGTGTGCGTTGCGAGAACTATTTTCATGCTCTAGGTTTATGGTGTGCACTGGAATGGATGCGAATGTCTCACTCAACACGGTATCCGGACTGGTCCTAATCTCTTATGACTGTAAATTAGAGGGAAAAAGCTCACAATAATTATTATGTTCTTGCATGTTTTTTTTATACACCGCTGCTCACTGCATTCTCGCTATGTATGGAGAGTACCGTATTTTTCCGGTTGTAACTCGACCTTTACGACTAGCAATAGAGGGAGAAAGGGTGGGGGTCGACTTACAACCGGGATTCGACTTAACCCGACTGCTGCATGGACGATAAGTGCTGCGAATAGTGATCATGCACCCTGGCCTGAGTAGCTCGCTTGGCTAATTGAAAGTCTGCCGACCTCGGCCACATTATGTTGCTAATACATGCACAACCCCAGTCACAGCGCACAAGTTGGTTGAGTTTGGCCGTCAGGAGGCCAGCGCAAGGTATCCGGGGCGCGGGTCTGATTCCAGCGAGGGGCAATGTGGTACCCCGCAGCGCAAGGGTAGCGTGATACCCTAAGCCAACGTGCGTGCTGCATGAGTAGCGTGATACTCGCCGAGCGCTTTTGCTGTTGCCTAGCAACGCATTTCTGTCTTTCCTGGGCCCCCAAATGCATGTTGGGTGGCCCTGCGCATGACTGCACGTTGTCATAGCAACCTTGGAAATCTCAAGCCGGTTACCAACAAGCTAGGAATCAGACCAAGCCGCCGAATGCCCCCGCCGGCCCCCGGCGCTTCATTGCAATTGAATTAATATTTTGTCCAGAATAGTGAGCTAGGACAGATCAAATACAATGTAGCTTGGAGTACCATCATGCTGAGTGGCACTCATTGTGAGACGTAGGATAGTGTAGAGCGATAATAAATACCAGGAGGCGTGGGTGGGAGGGAGAAATTGCAAAACAGTTGGATGCACGCAGCAGCACAGCTAGCAAGAGAAAGAGCCGTGGATGGGTTTGTTCCTGTTTTTGATGGCTGTGGCCATCCGTTCGCTCAACGCTCGTGTGAGTACGGCGTTTGTTTGTGCTGCCAGCTCGCGTCTGGCGTTTGTTTGTGCTGCCAGCTCGGGCCCGGTGCGCGAGTGAAACCGAACCGTGACAAAGGCTTTCGCTCTTTAGTGCTATTGACTGGCTTTTCATACGATGCCTATTGATGTCTAGAGACATGCTGTCTAGCCTTCCCCTGGTACGCATTCACGGGGCTTTGTTGAAGTTCGTGCCGTGAACTGCCAAAGGGAATTGTTTGAATGGTGCTGGGGCGAGTGCGACATTACGGCGTCCCTGCAGCCGGCCTAATCGCGTTTGTTGCCACAACCGATTTTATAACCAGGAACTACTGTAAATATACAAATTTTCGGCAGCTATTTAATTTCGGCTATATTCGGCACCGACCCAAAACGCCTAAATTAAAACGCTGATGAAATTTTTCGCAGCATCTGTCGCACTATACCATGCCCTCTACCCCACGCCGAAAATAAATCGCCGCCGAAATGTCAAAAATCGTGAAGTGCCGAAATTTTGCAGCGCCGAAATTTTGTATGTACAGTATCAGTATCTTACAAAAAATGACCTGCACTGCATGCACGAGTGCACCATGTGTACACATTTCTGCCAGTTTATTGGCCTTTAAGGATTGGGACATTATACCCTCCAATAAGGAATGTCCAAAGCATTCGACTGTATACGTCGTGACAAACTGTTGACAGTTCTCGAGTCCTTCCTGACGGAGGATGATGTTCGGCTGGTCAGAGTGCTGCTGACCAACACAACTTGTCTACGCAGATGACACCGATTTCATAAGCCTTAGTCGTCAATGGCTCACAGAGCTCGAACCGATCATAGACCACACTCTCAGGCAGTGGGCCCTGAGAGTCAACAGCACCAAAACTGAGTGGACAGAGTTGGGTCGATCTGTAGACAGAATTGACGAGCGCTGGAGGACATCCCGAAAGCTGGGCTCAATCCTGGGCGACATTGAGGATGTGACACGTCGCAGGCAATTGGCCGAGGCTGCCATCCGATTCATGTGGTCTCTTTGGAAGCGCCGAGGACTGATCCGAGAGCCTCTGCGTATGAGGTTGTACTGCGCCTTTATCATGCCGATACTTCTCTATAATTCAGGCACCTGGGGCCTGACGGTTGCTAGCGAACGCTCCCTGGACGCTTTCCATAGAAGGCAGCTCAGGTCACTGCTCGGCATCACATGGCCACAGAAGATTAGTAATTTGGCGTTGTATGCCCGATGTGGAGTGGAGCCACTGTCGGACTTGATCCGAAATTCACGCTGGAGTCTATTCGGGTATGTGCTTCGCCTAGGTAAGGACACGCCAGCACGATTGAGCACGGAACAATACTTTCAGGCACCCGAGGGGAGGTACCGTGGGAGGCCGAGGGTGACACTACCAATATAGCTCCACACCGATCTGTCCCAGTCGAACAATGGGCACCTGCGGAGTGTTGAGGACTTGCGCCGTCTGGAGCGGATTGCTGTGGACCGTCCAGCATGGAACACGCTGGTGAAGAGTGTTTGTGCACACTCTCGTCACGAGTAGAAACAGCCATGGCACCCGTATAAACTCATAACAACCATTCTATAATAATATTACTATTTGAATCTTTTCAAAATAATTATCTGGCAACTCAACCTCATACGTATTATCTGGCCACCCATAGGCCATGATGCTACATGAGGAGACAATAATGATGACATTTTTCCCAATGAGACCAATTTTATGACGCTCCATGTTACTGAAGTACTAACTTCGATCATTGGTTTTGTAGAGCCCCATTCTCTAGGAGCTGTCTACATCTGCTTAGTTTCAATGTCCAGCATAAGCGAACGTGTGGATCAAGCATAACTGGTTGGTTGACGCTGCCGCGGGAATGCGTATAATAATAATAATAATAATAAGGAATGTTTACATGATTTGTTGATATGTTAGTAGCAGGGAGTGGTTAGTAGCGCTTTGTTGGGTGAAAGCTTTAAAACGCAAAATTGAGACCTCCGGATACGGGGTCGACTTACAACCGGTAAAATACGGTATTAGTAAAAGTATTATATTATTTTACTGGGGCAATCACCACAGACTATAAGTCTTTTTATAGGGTACCCTAGGTAAGTGCGTGAAACAGAGCTGAATGAAGAGAGTACAGACGGTGATGGTGCCAGTGCCAAGCTAGTCCATCAATCAAGGTAACTCTGCCAGCACCATTAGGGATAATAGGAGAAAGGGACGTATCCTTTAGCACCAGCCATAACACACTCATGATTGACCATGGTGAAGAATATCAAGTCCGAAGTATTTGAAATACTGCAACTCAACAAATGCACATTTCCAACAAAGATCAATCGTGGCTCGTAACCCGCATTGTGCACCCCCCCCCCCCCAACAAATTTTCAACCTAGGTTCAGCATGCACGTAATGACCATGAGTGACATGCACCAGCCATCCTACACATATGCGGCCGTGCACCCCCCCCCCCCCCCCACCCCTAAAACGGTACCAGCTACGCCTCTGTCCACGGTGAGATTATTTCAAAAGAGCATTGCAAACAAGATAGACAATGTACACTTGTTATCCTCTTTATCTATTCTGTTCAGGGTCAGCTGGGTAGATCTTTTTTTAAGTGCGCGCACACACACACACACACACACACACACACACACACACACACACACACATAAACACACACACACACATATACACACACACAAACACACACATACACACACATACACACACACACACACACAGACACACACACAGATACACGCACACACACACACTGCACACACGCATACACATGCGCGGGTACTTACATAGAACCTTTAGCCTGTACACAGGTGGCAGAGTCGAGTAGAACTGGGTGTAATGCTCATGCAGGGCTGCTAGGTGCGGGCTTGCAATAGCCTGGCAGAGTATCAGGCTGTCGTCATCATCGGGAGTAAACTTATGTGTGAGATATGGTGATGAGCTGAGCTGTACGATGCTAGTCTGGTGATTCAGTACCTGTAGGAACACAAATGTACTGTTGGTGCCCAGCGCAACCGTATCCATTGTTGTGTCGTGGTAGCAGCTAATCTGACCTGGCCTCACCGTCTCATTTGCAATCAGCGTAGCGTTGATGACGTGTACGACACTGCCGACAGTACTCAGTGAGCTAGAGTCGGCCGCAGCCTTGCAACAGCAGATCGCGACTAGGGAAAGTATCCTTAGAGCAAGGTCTGGACACACACACACACACACACACACACACACACACACACACATATGTATGCACACACACATACACACACACGTATGCACAGTGCACACACACACACACACACACACACACACACACACACACACACACACACACACACACACACACACACAAACGTTGAAATTGAACACAGGCAATGTTTACCAGAATATCCTTTCCTGGACACTAGCACAGTGCAACAGTCGACACACTTTATACATGAACACACAACGCAGAGCTTCACAACGACAGCTGTTACAGTAGATGCAGCACTCGCTATGGACAAGACAAGGGGTTTGCGTCTCCTAGAATATCACGCAGAGATTGGCAACAACGCGGCATTGCATCTGCATGTATCAGAAATCTACAACGTCACACTTCTCAAAATGTTTCCTTGAAACTCTCCTGCAGCTGTGATTATAGTTGAATAAGGGTGATAGAGGCACAGCTAGCGAAATGGCGGTGGGTACACACGAACACTCAGGGGCGTCGGAACCGGTGCGACAGTTGCGGCCAAAGCCGCACCAATAATTTTCGAAGTTAAAAAAAAAAAAATTTCAACCTTGCTGTTGGCTTGTCGACACTTGTACAGGTACCATGTTTTACATCGACAATGCGGTGTATCATCAGCATGCATATTCTTATTTCTCATATTATTCTGTAGCGTTAAAATATGGCCTTTTAGGCCCAATTTTCAAATTTTTTCCCGCGGGGAGAACCCCCGGACCCCCCTCTCTCACTTTCGCCGCACCAATGTCAAACTCCTTCCGACGCCCCTGACACTTTGACGAACACTCTCCCAGGCGAACCTTCAACTGTTGCAACCCTTATCCTGGCACAAACGCAGTGCAATGGAATTTTCACATCCATTGCCCCCTCTATGGGTTAAGCTGCGTGAGGAAACGTCCAACAAGAAGACTGCCGGTTGAGTCCAGCGAGGACGATATGCATGTCACAATCTAACCTGTCATGTGTTAAAGATTTACACTCTTCTCACAGAAAAAGTGAACATAAGGCCGTTGACCGTTTTGCAAACACTGGGCTCAGCCGAGCAGTGAATCCAGCGTTACCGTAATCATGAGAATGCATCTGCCCTACTACCATAGAGTATGATTACATGTCGACAAGCAATCAGGGTGCCACAATGATTCAAGTGTGTATTTCTTCAAGTTGTCAGGAGGCTTACTCTGCTGCTGCCGGGAATTTCACACGTTCTTCGAAGTTTACATGTTTTAGTGGTTGGTAAGATATTGCCTGCAAACATGTCACAGTTCGCAGTATTTGTCATGTCCAAAACCTAACCGCTGGATTTCGCATCCGATCAATGCTGGATTTCGCATCCGATCAACTAATTACTTCATGCTTTTGAATGCCAAGCGCGCAGGAGCAGGGCCTTGTGCTGTGCACCCCTAGACCTGCGTACACCGGATGACCCGCCTCTGTCATCCGGGATGCAAACTCGGCTCACCGGATCCAGTACTGTCATGTACATGTACAAGGATATCTACTGTCGTGGACATGGAAATCCGGTAGCACGTCTAGCGGCCCCAGGGCGCTGGCCATGCAGCCGTCGATAAGGGAACATGCATTATGCGCTGCAGAGCGCTGGTCGCGCATCTCATCGAGTCATCAACAATCATGACTTTGTGCACTGGACGCAGCGTTCTGTGCGCGCTGAGGGCGCCGGCCGGCCCCGGTCAATCGACTGGATTTCCATGTCCGCTACACTACAGACTCAGTCAGTACTTGCTTTGTGGTATGCCGCCGAACCTCTTCCGTTGAACTAACTAACCCCATGCCAGTTGCTAGATGATCTACAGCACAACCACACACAGTTTTCCTTGGTCTTGGGACTTCGAACCGTCTTACCTGGGTGGCGAGTCCATAGCATCGCTGATGCCTCAACCTGTGTCATACTCATAGTGCGCTTGTCCGCCGCCATACGGCATGGGGGATTATTTTCATTTTACGACACTGCTGCACCACGAGCAGTGCCAGTAGGGTAGAGGGCTGCACTTAGTCTTTCATTGGGCGTTGCGACGCTTGCTGCCCACGAACTGACCTAATTGTAATATCAATCGATGTCACGCGCCTCAGGTAGCCCGTCTCTCTCTCTCTCTCTCTCGTCTCCTGGACGACTCGATACAGCTGGCCTGGGCGTTAGCATCGGCGAATAGTATTCAAAGAACGTGCCGCAAATTTCTGATTTGGTAATTTCCATCCGTAGCCGGAGGGTTGAGTTTTTCCAAACCCTCTGTTCTGCTCCGGATGCTGTAGCTACCACGACCAGGTAAATCTAGGCCTCTGAGCTGCCGCGTGCCGATACCATGGATACCGGGGGCCCGGGCGAAATGTTGTTCCATCTTGAGACAAGGAACACGGAAACGCTGTGACGGACACGATATTTCCCACGGTGCAACTGCAAGTTGCAGGCACGCAGATCTCCAGCCTGTCCAGGTTCGATATCTGTCACCAAAACGAACGACAGTGACTGCCAAACTGCCTGTGAACATGTGAATGTCAGTTGGAGTAACAACTCTCTCGTCTCTCCAGACCGCAGCTTCAGATGTAGCATGCACCGAGTCTGTCTCTCTCCGGACTTCGATCCACGCGCTGCGCACGATCGAGGCAAGCTGGCACCAATGGCTTTGCGGCGACCAAGACCATGTATCATGGCATGAAGACGGCAAGAGTGATAATAATTACATGTATTATGAAGTCTGAAGAGTCAAGACTATGATTGTACTATTGTAGTGACATGTTGTACTAAACGTCGTGATGTAGAGTCTACATGGTCTACATGGTAGATCTACAAGACTACGCGTCACTACACTAGTCTTCACTAGCTCTTGGAAAAACTCTACGCTACGGATGGAAATTACCACAGGAGAAATTTGCGGCACGTTCTTTGAATACTATTCGCGGATGCTAACGCCCAGCTGTATCGAGTCGTTCAGCAGACGAGAGAGAGAGAGAGAGAGAGAGAGAGAGAGAGAGAGAGAGAGAGAGAGAGAGAGAGAGAGAGAGAGAGAGAGAGAGAGAGAGAGAGAGAGAGAGAGAGAGAGCGAGAGAGAGAGAGAGACGGGCTAGCTGAGGCGCGTGACATCGATTGATATTACAATTAGGTCAGTTCGTGGGCAGCAAGCGTCGCAACGCCCAATGAAAGACTACGTGCAGCCCCCTACCCTACTGCTCGTGGTGCAGCAGTGTCGTAAAATGAAATAATCCCCCATGCCGTATGGCGGCGGACAAGCGCACTATGAGTATGACGCAGGGTGAGGCATCAGCGATGCTATGGACTCGCCACCCAGGTAAGCCGGTTCGAAGTCCTAAGACCAAGGAGAACGGTGTGTGGTTGTGCTGTAGATCATCTAGCAACACTTGAACTGGCATGGCGAAGTTAGTTCAACGGAAGAGGTTCGGCGGCATAACACAAAACAAATAGATATCCTC
>NC_088650.1:18278971-18303971 GCF_964019385.1 Sycon ciliatum
TAAAAGCGCCATTTCGTTCTTATAAAAGCAAGGATGACCGCGATTGGCCCATATGTTGTAGTCTTTTGGACGCTGAGTCGACTGGTTTTGGTCCGAAAAGGCTGCGATGCAGCGTTCCTCCTTTATTCCCAATCGAACATGGTTGAACAAGCGGTCACGTGCTCCTGCGTACACCAGTCACCTGGTCACCGTGCCTGCAGGGTACAACTTACTAGCCTGTTTGACCTTTTTTGGGTGCAGTTCTGTCACTCGAGTTGAACTCGAGTTGAACCTTGGTGTGAAAGTTGTCGCCTGCAGGCGCGGTGACCAGGTGATTTGGGCACCCAGGAGCACGTGACCGCTTGTTCAACCACGTTCGATTGGGAATAAAGGAGGAACGCTGCATCGCAGCCTTTTCGGACCGAAACCAGTCGACTCAGCGTCCAAAAGACTACAACATATGGGCCAATCGCGGTCATCCGTGCTTTTATAAGAACGAAACGGCGCTTTTAGTGACATTTTGCATACAAATCCCCATCTAGTAGGGCGCAGTCACCCAGTTTCGGTAGAAGTGCGCGAGTTCGATTGGGATTCAAGTAGGAAGGGAGCGTCGCAGCTGCCTCGGACCAAGACCATTCGACTCAGCACCCAGAAGACTACAACTGGTGAAAATTTGATTTTAGGGTATACTTCCCCTTTAACAGTATTATCCCTAATGGTGCTGGCAGAGTTACCTTGATTGATGGACTAGCTTGGCACTGGCACCATCACCGCCTGTACTCTCTTCATTCAGCTCTGTTTCACGCACTCACGTAGGGTACCCTGTGAAAAGACTTACAGTCTGTGCGGATTGCCCTAGTATAATAATAAATACTACTACTAATACTCTCCATGCATAGCGAGAATGCAGTGACCAGTGGTGTATAATAAAATCATGCAAAAAAACATAATAATTAATATGAGCTTTTTCCCTCTAATTTACAGTCATAAGAGATTATGACCAGTCTGGATACCGTGTTGAGTGAGACATTCGCATCCATTACAGTGCACACCATAAACCTAGAGCATGAAAATAGGTCGTAGCGCTCACATCGAACACAGTATACTCACATGCATACAAGCGGTTACCACATTGGGTTGGAAAATCGAAACGTCAGAAATCTATAAAGTAGCGACTTTTGAGTCCAATTGGATCCACATCGCTCTAGGTTTCTAGGTTTCTGTGAGAAACGGTTCGTGCAGCAAGAAGACTTTCCCTGATTTTCTGCAAAGGCCTGCAATGCTGAGCCGCATGCATTGCCTGATGTCCACGCTGGGCTAGATGGCAGTCTGCCACGTGACTCTTTGTGTGTATTATTTTCTGCTGTGCTCCAGATCCGGTTACGTTTGACTCTGCAAAGCACAAAATCCTCTATCCAGAACCACTGGATAGGATCCAGTGTCCGTACACTGGCTCAGAGCCGGTCCACTATCGGTTCCACATGAACAATGTGGGTCCATACGGTTGCCTTCACCCGTGTTCGAGCTGCAATCACTCCGACCCCTGCTTCACCGTGAGCATCGAGCAGCAGCAGGCATGTCACACAGCTCGTGATTCGGACTGCTTTGAACGCACCGAGCGTGAAGACACGATCGTCATCAAGTTTGGCTGTTATGGGTGCATGACATGCAGTGCTACCAACATTGTGAATGGAACCGAAACAACAGCCGAATGGAGCTACATGCTCTCCAAGCCAAGACGTGGGTTCTTTGTTTCTCTTTCATAGTCCATTTCTTTCTTTCCTCGTCTCTCTTTCTTTCTCCTATCTCTCTCTCTCTGTCTCTCTACTTCTCTCTCTCTCTCTCTCTCTGTCTCACTCTCTCGCTCTCTCTCTCTCTTGTACCCGGAGCATTTCTTGTTCCCCTCCTTTTCATTCAATCTGTTCATGCGGTAGTTCTCTGCCTCCAACACATTGTGTGTGTATGTGTGTGCACGTGCGCAAGGATGTGTGCGTGTGTGTGTGTGTGTGCTGTGTGTGCACTTACATTTTTGTAGCTATTTGTATTCTATCCTTGTGCTTGCTGCCAAGCCTCTGTCCTCGGTTACCCATTTTTTCACTTTCTGCCAACCTCTCACCCTCTACGTATGTAGAGTCTAAGATTGCACCCTGCACACCAACAGATGACATCACCACCAGGTTTCTCATCGAGCCGCCGATCATCACACCCTCATCAAACGTAACGGTGGGAATACCGCTGGTGAACATCACGTTCCACTACACCTGTCGCAACTTCACCTATTTCAATCTACACCACAGCAATGACTGGATCTCTGTGTCAGCCACTGACATTGACCAGCAGCACTAGTAAGTCTGACTGCACGTTATGTTGCCCTCAAACTTGGTAGGAAGGTCAGCTCTTTGGCCGAGTGATTGTGGGCTTGCCTGCGAATCACAATGTCCTGAGTTCGAGACCCATGCTGGGAGAAGGGAGCATGTGTGACTGTGTTATCACATGCGGTGGCGCATGCGTGAACCACTTCATGTGCATTGAACTGCACTGACACCCATGCTCAACTGAGTACTCACTACTCGGAGTGCGGGTAACATGGACGCAGCCAACGAGGTTCGCCCCCTTATTGAACATTGGTTGTGAGACTTACCACCTCACCTTTGCCGTTTACGGCGCAGCATCAGCCACCCTGGTGTAATCAGGCATTGTGGTGACAAGGCACGGGCGCAACTTCTCTAAGCTGGTTGTGTTTCTCAACACAACTGTATGCCGGTTGTAACGCGTATGTGCGAACTTTACTTTGTTTTTATTTTAACCTTTGGTATTGGTAAATATGGCCCATCCACCATCACATGTAGCAGAGCTCAAAGGAGACAGAAGCGGAAAGGTTGGCATTGCATTGCTGCCCTGTACGCTACCTGGTTTATTATTACTGTTATTACATGTAGGTATTGTTAGCCCCCGGCTAAACGAAGTCCCGTCACACTTCCAGAACACAGCGGTTTATAGTGTTTGAACACAGAACAGAACAACAAGGACTGAATCAAGGCTTGTTTGCTGCGACTTGAAGTTTCATGCTCTCGCAATCATCAGCCAACTAGTGTTGAATATAGAATAATATTTCAACAAGAGTGTAGACAAGAATGAGAAGGAGAACAGGACAACAACAACTCGACTAGAGAACCACTGGAGCATGTGCTCTTCTATACGTGGGTGGCTCTCATTGCTAAGGGCAACGAGCGGGAAATACGAATAGTGAGTATGCAAGTCTTTGTATAAATACACCTATTACGGTATCTCACAACGAAGCATATCTGCGGAGGCCAGCTAAATTTATAGGCTTCTTCCTTTGGGGTATCGATCAAATAACGCTATAATCATGAGAAGCTGTGACTGGTGGCAGTCATCCCCGCACAGTTGGTGTTTCTTGTTATGCTAGCTCCAATCTTAGATATGTAGGTATTAGGCTTCTTGAGCTTAATGAACTTTCCATCAATACCGTGGCACTCAAGATCATCAGTCACCGCAGTTTTGGGAGTGAAATGTGTTCTGTCCGTTTAAAGACTAGTGGCTTGTTGATGGACTGTAGCGCTCGGAACTCGGAACACGGAAAGTGCGTAACGTTACATTCCTCTGTGTATGCAGTATATCTGTAGCGTGACAACTAATTACTTACACCTAGGTGATGGTGAGACTGTGGCACTGCACACACTCTAACTTAGTCCATGTCTACGTGTACTGCTGTTGCATTTGTGCTGTGCATGCACCTGTCTACAGTATTATCTACAACAACACTATCTCCTACATGGAGTGCATATTCAGCACGACCCTGAGCATCTTCAATCCGACGGTAGCTCATGACGGAACGTTCTACTTTGACTTCGTGACATCGCAGGACAATCAAAACCACCACTATGAGAATGTGACACTGCATGTCACCAGTAAGGTCAGGGTGTTCACACAATGACTTTCATTGCACACACACACAGAAACACAGTGGGTATGCAAGGGTATTTTTCATCAGTTGCATGCACACAGAAACACTGTTTGTATACAAGGGTGTCATGCACAAAGAAATACCGTGGATATACCATAGCATGTAAGAAACATGGGTACCCAGCAGTCCTCGCTACAAACGTTCCCTGGCTTTGGATATTGAAGAGTGCAAAACGTGCATGATAAGATAGAAAGTATAATTTTGAGAATCATGCACCACTTCATGCAAGCCACACATGGAGAGGCTATCGAAAATAACATTGATTTTGTCCTTATGGATGTGTGCACCCAGTGAACGAAGGAGATGGAGAGAGAGAGAGAGAGCGAGAGAGCGAGAGAGAGAGAGAGAGAGAGAGAGAGAGAGAGAGAGAGAGAGAGAGAGAGAGAGAGAGAGAGAGAGAGAGAGAGAGAGAGAGAGAGAGAGAGAGAGAGAGAGAGAGAGAGAGATGGTCTAGGAAATACAACACTGGTTACTTCTGATTTTAGCCCAGTGATCATGCTAGTCTTAATGATGTACTGAGTATCCCTTCCCTGCAGAGGTATGTGCGAGTGGTCCTATGTTGCATTTTATTTGTCAAAGTAGCACTGTCCTTGGCAGCATGTGTCGTCGTTGTTCACCAGGATTCCACCAGGACTGGTGTGATTCCCTGAGTCCATTACCATTGATTTCCATGCACAGAGCGAACATGTCCTCTTGGCATCTCACCACCGCTACCGTGTCGAACGCACGAGGAGTGCGTTATGGACTGGGAGAACAAGCCAACGTGTAACTGTGAGGATGGATATGTGGGCAAGGCGTGCCAATATCGTGAGTGATTGTCACTTGCATGACCAATGTTTACCAGGGTCACTATACAGTGTACGGGATGTTTACAGCGAATTGTGTACATACAGTGGAATGTATGCATACAGTGGAATGTATGCATACAGTGGAATGTATGCATACAGTGGAATGTATGCATACAGTGGAATGTATGGATACAGTGGAATGTATGCATACAGTGGAATGTATGATACAGTGGAATGTATGCATACAGTGGAATGTATGCATACAGTGGAATGTATGCATATAGCTGATTTTATGCATACAGTGGATAGTGTTCATAGTAACTTCAGACAGTGGACAGTGGGCATACAGCGGATTGTATGCATACAGGGTAATGTGTGTCGACGGCGGATGGTGTGTACGCAGAGAAGTGTGTACATACAGCCGATTATAATTATATATATACAGCAGTTTGTGTTCATATAATGAATTGTGTGCATACAGTGGATTGTGTGCCTAAAGGAGGTTGTGTGCCTATAGGGGTTGTGCGCCCATAGGGGATTGTGTGCCTAGAGGAAGTTGTGTGCCTACAGGGGATTGTGTGCCTACAGGGGATTGTGTGCCTATAGGGGTTGTGATCCATTTAAAAAAAATTACATGCAAGTGCACATGCCTACATAGAACGGAAGAGAACACCACAACAACAACAACAACAACAACAACAGCAAGAGAACATAGGGTACTACAAAGGGCGTGTAGGTGCTATAAAGCTGTGCCGGTGAGGTGAAGTGTGCTCCCCGGACCATTGGTCTCGGGATCAAGGCGCACATCACACACCATGGGGGAGAGGGAGAGAAGAAAGACTGTGTGTGTGTGTGTGTGTGTGAAAGAGAGAGAGCATGAGAGCGAGAGAATTATGTGAGGAGTATCGTAACCTGCTCCTTTTCGAGCTCCTCACATCTATTGCTGTCGTACATTAAGTTGCTGGCACTCCAGTTGTTGGAGTCCAGTCATTCGCACCACTGTTCCGGTAGCATCTGCGAGATTTGTGCCAATATACGGAGAGAGGTCAGCTTTCACACATAGTCTGGTATTCTCAACAAGCTCTCTTTTAATAGCTTAGTTATTAACCTGAAAATTGTCTTCTTCTGGTTGAACTCTTTACAGGTTGTCCTGAACATGATTTCAACGAGAATCAAGTCAACAGTAGCATAGTACTCCCAGCGGACTGCGGACAGGTGGCCGTTCAGTTGGTCTGCCTGAACGCCAGTGTCAACCAGGTGGTGCGCTGGCAGCCCACCACCCTCCTGCTGAGCAGCTTTGGGCGAGAGGTCTCCATCTACGAGCGTGTGGTGACACGACCGATTCACTACACGTGCTTGGACAAGGATACGGGTGATGTTCTCGGACACGTTTCTGTTCTTACTGCAAGTGAGAAAACCTGTCCCTGTTAATAATAATTACAATTACTATAGTTTTGATCATGCTAGAACACACTTTCCGATTTGTTTGTAGAAAGGCAACTTCTAGGTTGGCAGTCGTGAGTCAGTCAAGTGTGAAGTCAGTCGACGGAAAAGCGCGAGCTCTGGTGTAGGGAGCACCTTTCCTATGAAAGGCAATTGGTCAATTATGACGGATTCAATTTTATGTGCACCAGAGACTGGTCACAGAGGACAAAATGGATTGCCGCAGTTTGTTTCCTGTTGTAAAGAGGCGTTTAAGGTTTCCCCCTTGCAGTTACAATTAGATAGGTGTGACCTTTGATAGGAAACATGCTACTGTTGTTGTTGTTGTTGTTGTTGTTGTTGTTGTTGTTGTTGTTGTTGTTGTTGTTGTTGTTGTTGTTGTTGTTGTTGTTGTTGTTGTTGTTGTTGTTGTTGTTGTTGTTGTTGTTGTTGTTGTTGTTGTTGTTGTTGTTGTTGTTGTTGTTGTTGTTGTTGTTGTTGTTGTTGTTGTTGTTGTTGTTGTTGTTGTTGTCATTGTTGTTTATAATTAATTTACTTCACCAAAATGAGCTGTGACGCCCGGTTCTCACAGGATGCCCTCCGGACTTACACCATAATTATTGTCTTGCGATCATACTTGCCTGTACATGATGCATTTCTTTATCCCCTCAAGTTCCAGGAGTGTTGGCCATTGCCTTCTTTGTTTGCAGACAAGCCAGTGTTGATGCCTGGCCAGCAGGTCACGATACACGTTGACAACAGCTCACAGACACTCGTGACCAGGATCAACGTGGACCTGACGAAAACATTTGGACCCGGACCCCTCGTGTACAGGTGGCGTGCCATGTCCGTTGGGGAGCTATGTGGCTGGCCAGGGGAGGACGTCTGTGTGCTGAAGAGTGATCCTGAAGAGCTTCACGTTGTACATCTGAAACAGTAAGTGCTTTGGTGGTTGTTGTACAGAAAACGTGGTAACCAAGCTACATCACAATTTATTTCGTACTAATCTAGCCAGGCAGGCACAGTGGGTTGGTCTAAGACCATGATTGAGATACGGGAAGTGCCTGGTTCAAGTCCTACCTGGGAGCGGCTTTGTGCACTTGTGTCGTGCATTCACGTTGTGCACTCGTGTTGTGCACTCGTGTTGTGCACTCGCTTTGTGCACTCACTTTCCATTGCTCAGATGCTCTACTCTGCTTGCCCTGTTCGCTTTTGCACTTGTGTAATTCTGGCACCTCTGCATCAATGAAAGCTTGCGTCGCGTCCCACTGCGGTATCTGGTATGACTTTCTGAAATTGCGGTGCAAACAAGCCTAAAATTGCAAATATTCTCGAGCAAAATTGGTATGCTGAGATCTTTGTGAAGTTTAAAAAGTAGAAACAGTGGTGCAAATGCAATCTTCAACCTGTGCTATCCCGATATCGACTGCGGGGACAGCTCCTTAGAAGCTCTTCATAAGACTGATGGTGGCTTTGATCTGCAGGTGCATGATTGTATTGCTGTATGTGATGTTGTTTGACAATACATCTCTAGCTGCTCAGGTCAATATCAAGGGTGTGTTGAGAATAACTATGGGGAAACGTGCATCATGGTGCATGTAATCGTCAATTCATGTAAGTAGTGACATCATGTTCAGATATGATTACATCATGTTCAGATATGATGACATCATGTTCAGATATGATGACATCATGTATAAAATATGACTGAGCATGTGCTTTGTGTCTCGCCCAACTGATATGTGTATGCCGGTTTTACTTGCTGTTCAGACAAACTGGAATTTTAAGTATAAACATGCTTGTTCATATCTGGGTCCCTTGTTCAGCTAACTGCGACCTGGACCCTGTCCTGTTGGGACCATTCTCTCACCAGCCGGCCTATGTAGCGAACATCACTGCCGGCGGTGAGCACGTGGAGAACGCATTGTTCTACTTTGACTATGTGGTGAGTGGCAGAACTGTGTGTCTGGTCTCATACACAATGTCCTAGAGCCAGCTATGTAGTTTGGAGTTTCCTGGCACCACTTGTGGAGTAGTACTGGCAAGGTCTGTAGGACTGGTCCTATTTTGATGGCTATGAAATGCAGTGCATGAAATACTTCTTTTGAGGTACATTACTTGTGCTGTATGTTCCGCTATTGGGCTAGTGATGGATAGGGGTGAAATGCAAAGAGAGCACTTGAGCAATCCGACAAGGTGCTATCATGCTACTTGTTAGCAATGTGAGGAGTTCACTGTGTCGTGTGTCGTTTTCCACGATGTGCTTAGGCCAGTGGGGACTTACAGCTGATGTCACACAGTGTCAACTCTTCCAGTGATGCTATATTGCCAGCCGTGATCGCCGGTGGCGACAACACGACCAGCCCGGTTGAAAGCCTGCACTGCTGCCAACGAGCCATCATGGCGGCTGGAAGTACCTACAAGATCTGCACGATACCGGAACGTAATAAAACGAAACAGTGCTTCAAGGGCCTGGTCTCTACTCCGGCGCTAGTGCGCGAAGTCATACCCGTGTCCCACTTGACTGTACAGCGAATGGTCGGTATCGGCGTTGGAGTGTTGCTTGCTCTCCTGCTGCTCATCATCACCCTGGTTACCGGTGAGTGGAGTGCTGACTGATAGCCACACTACATAGCAACTCTTACCCATGCCGCTGATAATACAGATAGTACACCTGCTTGATGGACATGCCATGTGCAAGCTAGCAATGTGATGGGGGCAAGGCAAGCTATGCTGGTATTGCTTTGTTGGGCCACACGGGAAACGTCATCAACAACGGCCATTCCCTGTTTCAGCCTAAAGGCTCTCGCAGTTCTTAAAAAAAAAAATTGATTGGCGTAACAAAGTGACTACTTGCATACAATCTGGATGTATGTTCTGAGTTTCAGGCAGTGCTTGCTCTCCACGTACTCCGAGTTTCAGGCAGTGCTTGCTCTCCCTATACTCTGAGTTTCAGGCAGTGCTTGCTCTCCATGCACTCTGAGTTTTAGGCAGTGCTTGCTCTCCATGTACTCGGATACTGGGAGTTCTACTCTTTGAATCTCAGTTTCATATTTTGAGCTGTCTTTTTGAATTTTAATGGATACATGTGAATAGTGTACCGCCACTTGTAAACACTTCCATTCCTGAACAGGCTCAGTCTTAGCTGCAGCGAATGAATGAAGCCAATATTGGCAGTCCTTCATTCATTCTGTGCGGCTTAGAGCCTGTTCGGGAATGAAAGTGTTTACAAGTGGAAAGAAATCGCTGCAGTGAAGTTGGAGAGTTCTTTGGGAAATGTACTATACTGATAAGACAGTTGATTAGAGTGGAGGACGCGAGGAAAGATATTGCGACAGAATTTTTGGCTGGCCATACTCCATACACTTTTTCTCAACCCGTCACCACCATTCGCTCTCAGCTGAACCAATGCATGAAGCATAAGCAATGGCGCACTTGCGCTGTTTCTGCTGTATACGAATGATCATTCCTTACACTCCATTATCATCATTATCATCCTCTACTGATGAGCTCGAAGGAGTGAAACAGCTGTCCGAAGGCGCAATACTTATTCGTCAACGGAAGATTCCTAGCTGTGCTGGTGTGTGTTATGCTTGGTGCATTGGTTCGGCTGAGAGGGCATAATGGTGACGGGTTGAGAAAGTAGTGATGTGAGGATAGGGCAATTCTTAGGCATAGTCTTGATACTTGAAGTACAAGACTTTTGTACATATATGAGTTTGTTCTGTATGGCAACACTTTGTTGTACCTCTTGTGTGCAACATTGCTTGTGTACCTCTTGTGTGCAACATTGTTACACGATGTCTGCAGTACGCCGCCGAAAGTGGAATACCACCACAGCACTAACAGAGAGCGAGGGTCTCGATTTGGTGGATTCCGGTGAGAATGGCTACTTACCTTGCTCTCACTGCCTTTTGAACTACTCAGTATCAAAGAGAATGAATGCGCTTGATTAATTAAAAGTTAAAGGGGAAGTTTAGCCTAAAATCAAATTTTCACAAGCCGTAGTCTTCGGGGTGCTTAGTCGTATGGTCTTGGTCCGAGGAAGCTGAGACGCTCCCTTCCTCCTTTATTCCCAATCGAACTCCCAACTTCCACCGAAACTGGGTGACTGCGCCCTTCTAGATGGGGGTTTGTATGCAAAATGTCACTAAAAACGCCATTTTGTTCTTATAAAAGCACAGATGACCGCAATTGGCCCATACGTTGTCTTTTGGACACTAAGTCGACTGGTTTTGGTCCGAGAAGGCTGCGATGCAGCGTTCGGCCCTTATTCCCATTCAAACATGGTTGAATAAGCGGTCACGTGCTCGTGCATACACCAGTCGCCTGGTCACCGTGCCTGCAGGGTACAACTTACAGCCTGTTTGAGTGCGTTCCTGTCACTCGAGTTAAACCTTTGAACCTTTGAGTTGAACCTTGGTGTGAAAGTTGTAGCCTGCAGGCACGGTAACCAGGTGACTGGAGTACGCATGAACATGTGACCGCTTATTCAACCATATTCGGTGGAAGTGGGGAGTTCGATTGGGAATAAAGGCGGAAAGGATTGTCTCAGCTTCCTTGGACCAAGACCATTTGACTCAGCACCCCGAAGACTACACCTGGTGAAAATAATATCAATTTTTTTAGGCTTAACTTCCCCTTCAAGCTCATTTTGTCAGTAGGCATTTTGTGTTTGTGTAACGTGCATGTCTAGGTGAGTGCATGTGTGTGTGTGTGCGTGCGTGCGTGCGTGCGTGCGTGCGTGTGTGTGTGTGTGTGTGTGTGCGTGTGCGTGTGCGTGTGTGTCTGTGTCTGTCTGTGCGTGTGTCTGTGTGTATGTGTGTGTGTGTGTATGTGTGCGTGTGTCTGTGCACAAAATCATTGTTGTTAGTGTGTTTTGAGGTAAAAATAATTTACAATGATACTGCGGTGTGTGTGTGTGTGTGTGTGTGTGTGTGTGTGTGTGTGTGTGTGTGTGTGTTCAGATTCAGATGATGAGATTAAAGATTCTCCAGTGTCTCACGAGATTGTTGTACCAAGTAAGTAAATTCAGCGTACTCACATGCATTAAGCAAACCTTCCGTGTTTGGCTGTGCACAATGGTAGTATAGCATCAGTCCGGGTCCTCACTTGAACCATGCATTGTATCATTGATGTAGAAGCTAATCTCAACAACAAAAAAACAGCTCAAAGGATGTACAGGTGCTGCAGAGATGCATCACATTTTTAAAAGTGCAGTTATATGCTTGGTTTTGATCTTTCCACTGCATCTAGGTTGAATTACTGATATATATATATACATGGGCTGTCAGAGGTCTTGGAGGAGCAAGTCTGTACATTGATAGACGCTGATCCTCTTCCATGTATCAAACATGGCCAACATGAGATCGTTGGCGCACCGAAACGAATATGATAGGCATTCTTCGGGGGGTTGAAGAGAACAAAGAAAGGTTGAAGGTACGGCATATTGTAAGCAAAACTTGTCCCAGTACTAAATGCACTTTTCATGGCAACTGTCCTATTCAGAATCAACTCACAGACCTCATCCTTTGAATTTTCTTTGTTTTTATATTTTAGTCATTCTCTGTGTTCTGTCGGGGTGGTTTCAGGTCGAAAGTCCAAGGTGAAAGGGCAAAGGAATGGCGTTGCGGGCAGTCATCATGCCAATACCAGCCGCCAGAGAGGCAGCAGCACAGCAACACTGTACGCCGATGGTGTGATACCGGTGGAGCCCAATGGTTAGTCATGCGCATGCTCGGCTATGTCGACTTCAAGCCCAGCTGCTGTTCTCAGCTTGTATTATAATGGCTGCCACCTCAGTGCAGGCTGAGTAGACTAGTCTAAACTAGGGTATAGAGTGCGGAGCTTTATGCCGAACATGTGTGCTTCCAGTGGAGAGCCTAGGAGAGTACTTAGTATGCATGGCTAGTGAGGGGATTATCACTTCATCACTACCAGTAGCAAAGTCGAACTTCATTGACAATGGGCTGCATCAACCATCCTTAGTTCGGTGAGTTGTTGGTAGCCAACCAATACCTTAGCTGGTACCTTGGCAGTGTTTTTCAAATTATCTGCCAGCTGTGATATAGTATTTTGAAGGTTTTTTTCCGCTGCATGCAGTCGCCTGTTGTACATGTAGGAGTAGATTGAAATGATGCGCTTTTCCCGCAGGTGCAGTGCATGCTCTACTTAAACACAGGCCAGCAATGGTCAAGGTTACACTCTAACTCACGTTACTGGAAGAGTATACTCAACTAGTCAGGTTTCACTCTAACTGGAAGCGTGTACTGAACTATAAAACAGAGAGGTTCCAGGCTGTCCAATAGAGTGCTCAATGCCTAAAGGCAGAGCTAGGTCCAACAAGAATAACAGGATGAAAACGTGTTTTTACTCCGAGTTTCAGGCACTAAGCGATCATCAGATAACACACTGAACTGTACATGGACCGGACAGACAGAGCTCTTACTCATCTGGTGGCATCACCCACTGGCATCTACATAGCTGTGTCTGACATGTGTATCACTGACTTGCCGTGCTCTCAAATGATGATGCTGCAGAAAAGTCAACTCTTGCGAGGTCATCTCCAGGCACGCCCAGTGCAACTCTTGCAAGTGCTGGCAAAACAAAAGAAGGTAAGGGATGTCTGAAGATGCTTTTCCGGATCAACAACATTATCCCGAGCATTAAAGAACGACGTTTGGATAAATGTGCTAAATTACAATATCGGTATGGATGCAAGCTCAGTTTTCCAACTATATATTACTCATACAGTGGACCTCAATCATCCATGTGACAGTTCAAGAGGCAAAGTAAACAGAACAGAGAACAGTGAAAATACAAGGTGGTCATTTTGTTTCAAATATATCCCAAAGTGTGGAAGAATTTGAGTTGAGTTTGGAAAATGAGCTACAATTAATGGTGTATTGTTACTTTGGGTCTGCGTGGAAGTCTTTGCTGACTGCCATTATAAGAGAAAGGGCTCAACCAAACTGTGATGCATTGTTTTCTTCTGTCTTATCACAATATTTCCTTTGTGCAGAGCAAAGTCCGCATGCGGCAGCGACAGCGATGCTTAATGTGGCATTCTCCGGTATATCGGAGCATCTAGCAAAGCCCGAAGAAGAGGAAGAGAGGAGTGCGACGGCAACACTGATGTCTGTGAAGGAAACATCAAGAGGTAGGTATGAACGGAGATTTTGAATTTGATGGGGTGTCACTGATACCAAGCACATCGCATGGACACGTTGCGCACCATTGAATTGGTCACCATTAATTTTAACATTTCTTTCCATGTGCAATGGAAAGCTACGGAAATGTGGATTCAATTCCAACCAGGATTGGTTATTATTTTTGATGACCTCCCACCTGGGCTTGGCTTTGATCCCATCACTTTCACATGCCATTGGTTACCGAGATATGGGGATGTATGTGTGCATGTGTGTGTTTGTGTGTGTGTGTGTGCATGTGTGTAAGTATGTCTATATGTGTGTGTATGTGTGTGTGTGGTGTGTGTGTGTGAGGGGGTGGGTGTCTGCGTCCGTGTGTGCGCGCATGTGTGCGCTTATGTATGCATCTGTGTGTGTGTGTTTGTGTGTGTGTGTTTGTGTCTGTGTGTGAGTGTGTGGGTATGTGTGTGCATGTGAAAGACATTGTCCATAGTAGGCTTTGAAAACGAGTTTGTGTGTATAATTATTATCTTACCTGCAGATCGCTCAGTGCAGAGACCCACTACACATCGTGATGCAACGGCAATGCGAACACGTGATGGAACTCTGGACAAGACAAGTTATGCTTTCCATAATCCACCCTCACCAGGCATGCGCATGACAGCCAAACCAGGGAGAGAATGTGACGTAGAGATGAATGGCTTCAGCTATGATGAGCGGTTACTGAAACCTCCAACGTTTTCACCATTTCTTCCAGGTTAGTTACGGGAGCATGTGGCATTCTTCTATACCTTAACAGGCATGATTCTTTACCTTAAGTTAACAGGCATGATTCTATACCTTAACAGGCATGATTCTATACCTTAACAGGCATGATTCTATACCTTAACAGGCATTCTTACATGACACGTGACCGTATCCTAGGAATTGTCTAATCACCACCTTTCCCGCCGCGGGCATGATTGAGCCATCATGCCCGCTGCCCTTGGCAACACTGACGTCACTTCAGGTATGATTGACAATCATGCCCGTGGTCAAGTGGCAACGAGATGTAGCCAATAATGTGACAAGGCGCGGGTTTTGAAGAAAGAAGTGGAAGTGCATGTAGAAAGGAATGTCGCTTGTCTTCTTGACTCTTGTTACTTCGTGTGTTCTCGCTGTGACTAGTGCAGAGTGACTTTTCGCCGAACTGTGCTAGTCTTTGGCTTGTTTCAATATTTGAGTAGGCTACGTTCCGTGCGTGCGCATGGGTCAAGTAAGAAATCCAATCATACACGGTCTGTCGGGCTTGCTGACTGTATCATGCCCTCGCTCCCAGCCCTCGGGCCTACGGCCCTCGGGCTGAGAGCTCAGGCATGATTCAGCCATCAAGCCCTCCAGACCGTGTATGATTATAATTATACTTCTTCTACACCCTAACCCTTTGCCGGTCTAACTCAATGTATGTGAGGGGTGGTCACGCAAATACATGTACACACAACCAGCAATAACTCGAGAACCATGTGATGTAGGTATGGGTAAACCATATATTTTCAAAATCTGTGTGCCTGAACACGTCCAGAAAATTCAAATATGACTAGGTCCAGGCAAAGATAGGGCCCATGGTAGCCCTTCAAGTTGAGAGAAAATACAATTGCGAATGAAATACACGAATATCACAGCACGAAGGGCATACCAAGTTCGTGATGGAGCTGAAGTCGTACGATAAACAATCAGGTAAGGGCTACGTCTTTACAAGAAATGTAGGCTCTCTACAATACCGCCATTGAACACCAACACCTCGCCATCGGCGATACGCCAGCAGCAGCAATTCCCATTGCACGATATCGCAGTTTCGGTTTGTTCATCTCAGCGCTGCTCGCGTCAGATTCACTCTCGCTCAGATGAGTACTCAGGCGCGAGCTTACGCATGCCGTGATTCTCACGGCCAGGCGAATCAGCTGATCGCACCTGACGAGTCCTTGTGACAGTCGCTGTCGCCATGTCGGCAGCAAGAAGGCTTCCTCTCTGTTTGGAGAATTTCGTTTCTTCATTCGTGGACGATATATTTTTGAACTAGCAGGACTCAACGGAACTCTTTTTCTCAACACACTACACTGCAAAACCTCCCGGGACATCCAGCCTGGACTGGTGATGTTACTGCTCTCAGAGCGCTTGTCAAACACGGCCCCAAGAGATGCACTCGCATTCTTGAAATGCGCGCATGGCGGATGGTCGTCTTTTCCAATTTCAACAAACTTCAGTCGATCGATACGGCAAAAATTTGTATGGTAAGCATGGTTGTTTTGCACATCGTCAGAAAGCCTTGGACCTCAGCTACGCGTAGAGCGCCATTTTAGCTGTCTCCTAGCAACAAGACCTCCAAAAAATGAGGGCCTAACGTACCGATACTATAGTATCGGTACGCTTATGGTAGACCGGTAAAGGGCTAACAGGCATGATTCTATACCTTAACAGGGATGATTCTATACCTTAACAGGCATGATTCTATCCCTTAACAGGCATGATTTTAGAAGAAAAAAAGCTCCCTTTTCTCTCAGGCAAATGTACACGTGCTAATTTTGAATAGATGGTGCAGACACCAACAATGCAGCTGCTGCTGTTGAGGTGAAGGTGGGTGGGTAGCTACTGCTGCTGCTGCCACAGTGGTAGCTGAAATAACTGCTGCTGGCAGCGGCGATGAGGGGGCTACTGCTGTTGTAGCTGCCTCAGTGGTACATGTCACCAGAATATAATTTCAACTGAAATTTTTAAAGAACTAATTACAAGATTCCCATGTTTTTGAGAGGCTCCATCATCCACGTATATGCGTGTACATGTACTTGTAGTAAATTTGTCCATTTTGCCAGTACATGTACTCGTTATGATAATCACCAGCATCATCTCTGTGTGCATTGCCCTGTGGTCTCACTCTGCTTTGAGATATTGTACAAGTAGGTACATGTTCAGGTTAGTTTGACAGCATGAAACAAGGTGGAGGACACTGTGTTCGGAAACAGTGACCTTACTACAGCCATCCACGGTTGGCAGAGAGCCCCGGTCCGTTGGGACCATCTGAACCGTAATTATGGGTGTTGAACCCGGTTCTGGCTCTGCCAACCGTGGATGGTTGTAGTAAGGTCACTGTTTCCAAACACAGTGGCCTCCACCTTGTTTCATGCTGTCAAACTAACAACATGTGTAAACTATAACAAGGTTTATCTAATACTACAAGTAGTACTGAACTAGTATTGGGTTATATAAGTAGGTACATGTAGTTCTATGTTAGGTATATTGTAGTTGGGCTAACAAGAAGATGTTCTGTACTCTGCTCTGTGCTGCTGCCCGGCCCCTCTCTAGCGGACCCAGAGAGCAACCAGAGTGTCTCCACTGTCCAGGAGGACACCGGCAAGATGCTGGATGAGGAGCAGGACGGTGAGGGTGAGGGTGGTGATGGTCGCCGTGAGCTACGTAGGATTGACGGCACTATGCATAGCACCGTACAGCGCTCCATGCAGCTGATGCAGAAGACCGACCAGGACAATATACAGCAAGCCAGCGTGGTGGAGTATGCCTGTAATTTTGCCGGCATGACCAGCGCCGAACCTGTCCTTTATGGACAAATGCCGGCAGAGAGCAATGGAGATGACGGGTACAGAGCTGATGAGGATGATACACGCACCATGGATCAAACTGTGCTATAAGGGTGCAACACTTCACCACTGCCAAGCAACTATGCTCACAGCAGAGACTTCTGTGTGTGTTCTTGTTGTGAAAGTGGACCACAAAGACTGATCTCCGCCTGTGTCCGGAATTTCTTTGTGATTGCACAAGCTATCAGGCTGAACTGGTAAGGTGCTCTGCTCTGCACAAGACCAAGTGATGAGTCAACAGGAGGCGTGATCGGCCTGACGGCGGATTTCCTACTCGTCAACTATTCTCATATAGGTTTAGGATTGTTGTGGGGAGGACAAAGCCACCGTCTGCCGTTCTGGTCAGCAAGTCAGGAGATCGCTGTCGTGGCTACACATGTACTATGCTAGGGTGTTTGCCGCGTTGCAACTTAGCACGGGACTGAACCAAGATCACCCGGTAAACTCTGAATAATTCAATAAGGCGGTAAAGAAGCTACACTGGTGTTCAGAGTAGGACCTGCTGGTTTTACGCTTGTAAGTGAGTCAGTACTCAGTACTCAGTAGTCGCCAACATGACTCACTGACTTGTGTAGTCATGTATGCAGAGAGGAATCATCATGATTCATGCCCCCCCCCCCCCCCCCCCCAGACTCCTGTATGAATCTCACTCCATTCTTGATGATCAATCAGTCATTATGTTATTATTGTATTGCTCGTTCTCTGGCGGACAGCCAGCTGCTTCGACCTAGTTAGAGGTTCTGTCAGCGGTGGACCCCGCGATGATGCATTGCGGTATTGCTGTATGACTGCTGCCATCTTGACTTCCTGCAAATTGTGCAATCCATACGCTGCATGCATTGTTGAAAACATGACCTTGCTGCTGGTTACACTGGTGGTTTGTCACCACGTTGCTCACCGGCGACAAATTCTTATCCTTGTTGATTAGGATACGAGTGCTATCTTCCTTATTCCTTTGCTCACGCTGACACACAATCTACTAGTAGGTCTACATTGACAGAGGAGAGAGAGAGAGAGAGAGAGAGAGAGAGAGAGAGAGAGAGAGAGAGAGAGAGAGAGAGAGAGAGAGAGTGAGAGTGAGAGTGAGAGTGAGAGTGAGAGAGTGAGAGAGTGAGAGAGTGAGAGAGTGAGAGAGTGAGAGAGTGAGAGAGTGAGAGAGTGAGAGAGTGAGAGAGTGAGAGAGTGAGAGAGTGAGAGAGTGAGAGAGTGAGAGAGTGAGAGAGTGAGAGAGTGAGAGAGAGAGAGAGAGAGAGAGAGAGAGAGAGAGAGAGAGAGAGAGAGAGAGAGAGAGAGTGAGAGTGAGAGAGAGAGAGAGAGAGAGAGAGAGAGAGAGAGAGAGAGAGAGAGAGAGAGAGAGAGAGAGAGAGAGAGAGAGAGAGAGAGAGAGAGAGAGAGGATCCAAGTGGGAAAAAAGGAAAGTTTCATGCCGAAGCAAACATCTCTCTTTCTATAATGTGAAAGACTACGCTATTATATACAGAATATACTGGAGCAAGGCGTGAAAATGGCCCTTGAAAATTTGCAGAGAATTCTCGAAAATTGGCAGAGAATTCTCGAAAAGCAGAGTATTTGACAGAACCACACAAACCTTATGGCAGGCACGACCCTGCTGCTCCATTTCTTTATCCACATACCAATGATATGCATGATACATACCAGAAAACGTAACAAATTCTGCCAATTTGCTGCCGCCATTATCTTCCAAGGGCTAACGAACAATCAACAACTCACGTGATCACGCGTGTGACAAACCAACAAAAAAGCTATTGCAGAAGTATGAGCTCTACCCGACGTCAGTTAGCACAAGTGCTTAAAGTCGATCACAATCCATCACAATTTTTGTGTTTTATTATATTTTTAAGGATTTCACAAAGGCTTTGGGTCTGTCGAGGGGATCTCCTGCAAGAAGCATGAAATGACAACTTTATGTAGAGGGAGCAGTTAATCGAGGATAGGCTAAGGAAATAGATCGAGGCATACAAAATCTGGTAATTAAGGAGTTGGGATAATGAGGTTCGTGAAGTAATAAATTTGTCTCGTGCAGTCAGCAACCTTCAGATATGTGACTTCAGACGCGGCCAATGATTTTGTTGGCTGTCACTGTCAGTTGGCTTCTATATTTCACCCATATTGTTCTCACACCTTTATACACTGTACTCTTAGGAGGTGTATCTTTAAATGCATTGATTTTATGCACCAGTACCAGTACCTGACTTTGTCCCTGCGATTGACTTTGCGCTTGTGATAGTTGTGTCTCGGTTCATAACACCTCCACTCTGCACTAGGCAGATTCTACTACGTAGATATCTATGACTGATTGTGTTAGTTTGTCACATGTGCAGTGACGGGTTGAGTGAACACACATTGCGCCAATATCTTCTGCGTAAAAGAGCATTCTTCAGTTCGACCCTTTCGTAAACTGCTTCTCTTGACTTCTGTTGAGTTCTCCGGCGTTATCTTATGGAACGAAACAAGCAAGACTTGTGAGGAAGTCGAGACCTCAGGTCAGCCGAGTACACTAGGTCTCACAGCCCTTTTCCTTCTCTTGCTGTTGTGGACTGTGGCTGGTGAACTGTTCGTGCTGTTGTCTGCAAGCGTCGTGGTGTCTCGTCTGATCAACACAAGAATCAGATTCTATTACTGCTACTAATTACTATGAATATACGGACCGAATGAAGACGGCAACAATGAACCGTGATAGTGTCCCTGTCATCATGGTCATTAGAGACGCTCCGCGCCATGGTGAGTCTGGTGACCGAACTTCCCACACGAAAACCAACGTTCAACGAAGAGAGGCTGAGACTTGGAGCGCCACAACTACAGTTGACTTTCTGCAGTGTCTGCACCAATTTGTCGATACGCGCCAGCGCTAAAGACCAATGTTTGCATGGCGGTATGGTCCTGGAAGGCAGTCCGCTAACCGAAACCGAAACCAGCCGTCATAGGCGTTCATAACCGAATCCTCGGCTGAGAGCAATGCTGATTTTATGGCCTGACTGTCTACAGTCTTGGAGCAATCCTAGCCTCTCTAGATCCTCGCCTACGTAGATCTACGTTGATTGGTCGAGTAGGGCCTAGAACTTGCTGGGGCATCCACTGGCCTAGCGCCTCCGGACTCCGCACTCGTCTCAACAGCACTACCCATGGTTACCAACTAAACGATCCGTTTCTCAACACTTTACGTAACTCCGTCTAGTACTCAGTAGTAGCCGGTCTACCACTGTAGAACTAAAACCGGTTTGTTTGTATTTTCAACTATTTTGTATTTCATGGATTCTCCACAGGCCTTTAATAGCGTAAATCGAGGGAGTCTCCGTCAACAGCTTTTGAAGGTGAGTAGCCAGTCGCATGCATAGTGATACTCTGAAGTAGGCTGTTAGTAGTAGTAGTTATAGTAGTGTAGGGAGGTTTCGCTCTACGGAATTCCGTATGAAAATAACGTAGGAACTGCACGGAATTTTCATACAAGTACGTAAAAATCAGAGCTGTTGGGTTTCGCTCTACGTGATTTCTCCACGACTGCTAAACATGCGCTGTTGATTTGGAGACGCGTTGGCTGCATGCGCCCACCGCATGCACCGTGAGCCGAAATCGCATACTTATTCCATTTTATTTTGCACGTGGTGTACGGTGTGTGTACCTTGTGTTTTGCGCGGTTTGAACGTTGCCATGGGCCCATGGCCTATATGAACTAATGCGGAAAATGCGAAAAAAATATTTCAAAAAGTCCTACGGAGGACCCAACATAGGAAAGAGTTTTCCTACTGAAATCCGTAGAGAGATTTACGTATGAAAGTTGCCCTCGCTCCCCGGTGCGTACGGCATACGGATTTTCATACGTAATTACGTAGAGCGGAACCTCCCTAGTAGCCTGTTACAAAAGACGGGGATATCAAATCGTGTTTTACATGTTAGTTGAACGGACACTGTTGAAAAATTCTCCTTCCGGTCAGCCAGGTTCCGTTGATCTGTGTCAGTGCGTGCATCTGAATTAGCGAAGTTTGGATGCAGGGCATTACATGTGCATGTAGCGTATGAACCTGGACATACCATAATGTCCATAGCCTTCATCAAACATAATACGAGTACATTTCTCAATGTGCACAGACTAAACTGTAGCCATCCATCACAAAGGCTGTTCGAAGAGTTTTGTGAGTATCATCATATGTATGGTTTTTCCTCCAAGGTAATAATTTTTAAAAAATTAAATTAAAAATTTCACGGTTCGCGTGAGACTCGGCTGGAAGGCGGGTTTTCCGCATCCGTAGGAACGCCACCACCCTTCAAGGATCAAGGCGCAGATGCAGCTCCTAAAGCGGTGGGAGGTGAGTAGATCAGCTCACCAGCAAGTGGTCAAAGACCGAAAATCCCATTCACTGCATCCATGTTTTCCTCGTGCCAGGCTACGAGTTCCCAATTAACTGTGGGTCGCAGCACCAATAATGTTTAAAACATCTTTAATTAAAGCAGGGGAAATTCCGCAACAATAGGAATTGAAGTAAAGAGCACAACTCAAATATAACTCAATAGAGCGAATAATACATCAATATCTATCAACAAAGTAACACATTAGCCGAGATCAGCTTGCCTAAATTCAGGGAACATAAAAAAATATTGCAAAATCATCAAAAGTATAATTCATTGTTTTCCCTAGCAGCAACAGGTGAATTTCAATGTCTCTATTAGCTTTAGTGTTAGTCTGCATAGTACTTCCTGAAGTACATTTGTGCAAATCATATTATCAAGCAAAATTGGTTCAAGTTTTCCAATTTACCGAATCTTTAAAGTTTGGATCAAATTCTCAAGCAGCAAGGAACGATCCCTCTCCCCTTCTTCCTTCACAGTCGCCGGCGCTGGAAGGTCAGCTGACTTGCTGACTTAGTCAATACGCACGTTCTCAATTTGATAGAGATGGGTCAGAATCCTCCGTGTGTGCAGTCAAGTCATTACTGTACGATGTCACCTCCCACTGTACGATGTCACCTCCCACTGTACGATGTCACCTCCCACTGTACGATGTCACCTCCCACTGTACGATGTCACCTCCCAATGTATGATGTCACCTCCCACTGTACAATGTCACCTCCTAGTCCACATTGCGAGGACCGGTTCTCCCTGCAGAGTGCCCAGAGCCAAACAAATGCAGAGCTTGTTGAAGCACAGAGCTGGAGATAATTCAAGACCTGTGGCAAAGTCATGCCAGGTTTCAGTTGATAATTATACAAGGCATGCAAACCCAATCCTGGAAAGGATAGGTTCAACATGGTACAGGTTAGGCTGCTTTAGTGTTGCATGCATTATGCATGCACTCCGGTGCTAAAGCAACGCACCATCTTGATGTCTGTGGTGCAACCTAACTTATGGCCGTAAGTTTGGCTTACTTAGAGCTTGAAGCTGTACTGATGAGGTCTAGATAACTGAAATAGCTAGCTGTCTACAGCAAGGGGTAGACAGCATGTAACCAGTAACCAGTAACAAGCTAACCAGCAAAGAACAGCTACATGTTTTAAAAGAGAGTGAGAAGAGTGTGTGTGTGTACATGTGTGTGTGCGAGCGTGCGTGCGGGTGTGTGCATACACGCCCGTGTGTGTGTGTGTCTGTCTGTCTGTCTGCGTGTGCGCGCGTGTATGTATTTTCAAAAGCACTGGCTTGTTTGGACACATTGCCGGATCATGTTCCCCTAGAAGTGTCTGTTGTGACGTTGCTAGTTGCATTTCAATACCGGCCAGTGCTATTCTACCCGACAGTTTGAGAACTATGCCATGCATTGCTTTGTTTACCCGCACCAGCTCTGCACATGGAGAAAGGCGCAGTGAATGAGTTACACAGCTAACGCCGGGTGCCAAGGGCTGCTTTAGGTTGCGGTGGTGCAGAAAATGAAGCGTTTAGATGCCAAGCGTGACAAATGCCAAATTTGAGACATTAAGATTTCGAGCTCAGTGCAATTAAAAAGTCCTAGGAGCAAGTTCAGGCAAATTTCACATTCAAAATCTGACTATAGTCAGTTTCAAAAAAATTAGCAATCGGGTTTTGGTCTTAAAAAGTATGAAGATAAGGGAAATTCGGACATCAAAGTACAAACGGCTTGTTAGGGCACGGCAAATCGTTCTGTGAAGGTTTCGGAACAATTGAACCAGCCGTTAAGGAAATAGAATTTCGGCCAGGTTTCTGGCCGAATCCCATGGTTTACAATTTGCCCTGGAAGCCAGTATTGATTTTTTTTTAAATCAATACACCACGATTTATCCCTTCCTTTTTGGTCTTGTGGTTATGAATGCTGTCTGATGACCATGATTTTCTGGGTTCAAATCCCAACCAATCTTCAAATCAAACCTTTTTTCATTGTTTAGGGGATCAAGCTGGTACAAGACGAAAAAGGTGGCTGCTGTTGTAGCTTGCGCTTCCTGCCGAACTGACTGACACTTCACTGGCTCACGCCATGTGAACACACCTACAACACTGAAACGGTGTGAGTGAATAGAAGTCATTGCGCTGTAGCTGCGTGTTGAATACACCGGCACATCGATCGATTTCTTGTTGAGAATTGTTTTAGAGAATTTCAAGATCGCCAATTTCTTTGAATTTAGGAGTCAGTGCCGACATGCCGTCTTCTACCAGTCTTCACAGGCGTCTGGTTTCCTCAAAACGTCATCGAAGTCACACGGATGGCTTTGCCAAGTCATGGCCTTGAGAATGAGTCCGTGTCCATGTCGTTTTCGTCACATCATGAGAGAAAATAGCACCGCAGCTCAACGAAACTATTTGGTCAGAAAACGGACCCATGCCGCGCTTCAACATTTACCACACTTTGGACATGTCTTCTCTGACTCCATATCGATACAAGGAAGAACTCGTTTGTTGTAAACCAGACATACACGTACGTACGTGAGTGAGTTGTCATTTTTCATGCTTTCGCACGAAATATTTCTTCGAGTTCACAGCGAGTTTTTCCAGGCAGCTCATACGGTAAGACGGCAAACTCCCCAGGCGATCGCCAGGATTGCTAATCTTTTAGAAACTGACTGTAGGCCCACTTTAAAAAGGGTGCCCACATTTTGAATTAGATACAAATCACACTCAGAATGACTCCTTTTTCGGTCAACATCTGAAAAGTGATGAAATGGATGTCACATTTTGTATCTAAACTCTTCCCATGGACCAGTAGGCAATAGTTGGATTCTTACTGTCTAGTAGTACAGTACTACATGAAGTGTATACAGTATTCAGTGTACACAGGCCCAATACGTGTTACCACTAACCATGAGGAGCTTTATCCATGGTGTCATTAACATCATAGGGCAGACTGCTGTCGCGTTCATCGGGCTGAATGGTGTTAGGGTCATCATCACGAGTCTGCCTTATCGATCGCATCGGATCCTGTGTACTGACGCGCTTGCTCCGATCTTGGATGTTGGGCTGAGTGTGCATAGGGCTAGCAGCAGTGTTCTCTCTCAGTGTCTTCATTTCATCGCCACCCGAAGAAGTATTTATATTATAAGACTGCGCACCAGTAGGGGACACAGCAGCAGCAGCAGCAGCAGTAACGTTAGCGGTAGCAGCAGCAGCAGCAGCAGCAGTAGCGGTAGCAGCGGCTGCAGCAGCAGTGGCAGCAGCGGCAACAGCTTTGGCTTCGGCCTCAGCAGCAGCAGCAGCAGTAGCAGTCGTGTAGGAAGGCGGCAATTCCGGATAGTTAGACCGTGCACCTACAGCGTTGATGTCTACATTGGCGGTGTTTCTGGCATTGCCGGCATGGGCTGCATAGTTGCCTGAGTGGCTGAGTTGCGGTACTGGGTATTTATTGTTTTCAGGACCTGCTTGTAATGACCTGGTGGGGTCAGCAGTGGCAGCACCATCGAACACGGCGTTTCCATATGCGATGCGAACATCATGGTCATCCTCTGCATGCATACAATCAAGACAGTGGCATACGCACGCGAACATGCACGCACGCAAGCGTGAACACACATACACACGCGCGCATGCACGCACGCACACACACACACACACACTGGCTACATTAAAACGATAGACAGCATCAGAGCA
>NC_088650.1:18306471-18593971 GCF_964019385.1 Sycon ciliatum
CCGGTTAGCACAGTTCTACATGCCGCTGTGTTCGACATAACTCACTGTCATTCGGGTTGCTGAGAGGAGGAGGTGAGAGGCGTTGTCCAGCAGAGTCAGCGGACGATTCAACTGTGTTGTGGCCAGGAGAAGGTCCCTGCTGTTCATCATCCGGTGGTTGCCCTACAAGGTGGGAAAAGAAGATCAGGTGTGCAGTGTGGCGAGGTCTTCAGTTCATAACAGCATACTTTGCAATGTACAAAACTGCACCGGTGTATACGTTGCTGAACGTTTGATTTGTCCCAACCAAGATATCTGCACTTGGTTCATCACTTTTTCGCTTGTTTGCTGATGTCTCTGCACCCCATATACCAGCTTTCTCCTGTCGGTGTCACGTCCCAGTACACAACCGTAGTCTTGTAGTCAATAGTCCTTTTGTCAGTCTTCTTGTTTGTTTGTCTCTTTGAGAGCAGTTTGCTTTTCCGTCATGTCGTATTCCCTGGTTTTAGTGTCTAGAATATAATAATGTAAACAACAAATACATGTCCTTTGTGTTCCTGCGTCCCGGGGAACGGATTAGCTGTGATTCCGTACCAATGGCACCATTCAACAAATATTTGTCCTTTGTGTTCCTGCGTCCCGTGGAGCGGAATGGCTGTGATTCCGAAACAATGGCACCATTCAACAGCTTGCCAGGCTGAAGACCACCACAATTCAGCCTGGCCTTCACCACACAGCGATTGTAGTTCAAGCGGTCCGCCTGGCCAGTGAATCTATCTTTTAGGTATTTGCTTTTTTTCCTTCTTTTTTGTCTTTCCCCACGAACACATCATACCACATTCTCTGGTACGAACTGGCTATTGGTAACCACCCAGGAGAAAGAAAGTCAGGAGGAGACTAAGAAGGAGAGGAAAGAAGTGTGTGGCCATAATCGCCAGGAAATAGATCCACAAACTTTTCAGTTACAAATTCACTGCACATACCACTACACCATATCACACGCACACACCCACCCACACCGCACACACACACACACACACACACACACACACACACACACACACACACACACACACACACACACACACACACACACACACACATACACGTGTCCCCGTAGCCACACAAGTCCATACATCAGGTAGATTAGAATCGGCGTGTGGACCGTAGTCCCTTCCCTGAGTGAGTCATGCTGTGTGTTGTCAAATCTTCCATGGTAGGAACATGCATTGTCTGGTTTATTGGTCAGCTGCCCAAACAAAAGACTGGCATAGCCAGTCATGGCATATCTTACCACGTGGAGTGAAAAACGCAGTGGAGCTATCACTTCTCGCACTTGTCGGTGAGACCAGTGTTGAATTGCCTGCTGCTGCACCTGTCAAAGTAGAACACATGAACAGCACATGAACACCATTGACAAAGAGCAGAGCATGAGACCTAAGCAACCTTCACATATACCACAGCTCATAGATCTTGGCCCGAGGCCAGGAGAAACAGCGTATTTAGTTCCCGCAGATCGAGATGTTTCCGCTTGGTCGTTGCAGGATGGTTCTGAATCTCTAGACGATGATCCAGCTTTAGAGGGCAGTAAGCATCGAGCAGTACAAGCGGATGAGAAACCACTCGACTGATTACATGGACAAGCGTTGCTGAATTCTTCAGCAAAAGGCAGCCATGACCCTGGAAAAATAAGGCTGTCTAAAAAGTTCAACAATCTCTCCCCCTCTTCTCCTCCATGCTCTCTCTGGCAACGACTAGCCTTAGTAGCCATCACACACACACACATGTAATAGGTGTATGTATGCTACGACCTGAATACTCACTATTCGTATTTCCCGCTCGTTCCCCTTGGCAATGAGCCACTCACATAGAAGAGCGCATGCTCCAGGTTCTGTTCTGTTCTAGTCTGTCTTGAGTTGTCGTTGTCCTGTTCTCCTTGTCTACACTCTTCTCAAATACTTCTATAAATTATCCAATCATATAAAACCCTTGTGTTCCGGTGTGAGGGGGCATCATTAGCCGGGAGCAGCTAACACTGGTGGCAGCGGAAAACGTCCACCACTACATCGCTGGCGGAGTGTGTACGCCTTCGGAGATCGCCTACTATGAAGAACCACGAAGGCCCACGCAAGTGAAACCATATCCTCATCCACTCTCGATCTCTTCGTCGATATTTTACTTTCTGCATTGTGTTTCTTTCTGCTCGTCGTTTTCTTGTTGCATGCAGTGATTTGTTTACAGTCCATAGGTCACGCATTGGTGCCAACCTGTCTGGCCCGGCAAACATTTTCAGAACATTTTCTGTGTCCGTGTTTTGTGCATGATTGCATACTGACTGCTGTCTGTTGTTAGGATAACTGCTAGCTGGGTAGTAGAGTCTACACTGTGTCCGTAGATAGAGTACGAGTAGTTGCCTATTTGGAATTGTCTCTGCCAAATTTAGTTGTTTGCCGCTACGCACGATAGGTTACGTAATAGATTTAGATCGATAGTTGATCGAGGCGTCGATCGAGTCCACGGGAAATTTTTGCAGATAATTTTTTTTTTCGAAAATTCAAAAGTACAAAAACAATTTTTTTTCACAATGGGCTGTTCAGCGAAATCCAAGAGACAAGAAAAGCTAGAGCGTAGCTTCGCTGAAGCTGGCTGTGACATGAGCATTGCTGAAGAGCGCGAGAGTTCGCCGGTACAAGGGTTGTCCCATCGTTTTCGTTTGCCGGACACAGACACACCACATGCACGTCCACTGCCGAAGCCAGTCTTGCTTCCTGAGACATTCGGAAATCAGCCAGGCCAAGATTTCACCACGTACATGAGGCATTTCGTCCACACATGCGAGTTGAGTGGGTATGACGACGACCAAAAGCTACGGCTACTACCTGCTCGCCTTGTTGGTACAGCTCATGAGATGTTCACCGAAATTCTAACTCACACGCCTGACATAAACTTTTCCGACGCAGACTGTCGATCACTGATTTGGACGCGGCGGTCCAAAAGGCCATCGAGGTAGGTGCTATTTATGCTCGCGAGCAGGCCCGCACCGTACCTCACCAGTACGCACAGCCCGTATTCGCTGCTGCTCCGGAAGTGAAGCCCCGTCGCACTGCTCATGGTCGTGACCCCTACACAGCAGTCGGTCCACTGAAATCGGAATCTGAGCGAGACCAGTTGGCTTCGCTTTTGTCGAGATTTGATTCGCGTCTCTCTGCTTTGGAGGCGAAAATGGAGAGCGTGAGTCTGTATCGCCCCACCCGACCCCAGCAAGACCATGTACGTTTTGTTGCTCGTGGTGCTGGTGCTGGTGCGCCTAGTCGTGGTCGTGGCCAGAGTATTGCTACAAGGCCTGTGCGTGGAGTGTGCCATGGATGTGGTGAAGAGGGCCACTTCATTGCATCTTGCCCGCACGCAAAAAACTAGGTTGGACTGGTGACACGGGGCCGCCGTCAGTCGTCCGAGTGGAGCCCCTCGAGGAGGTATGTGGTGCGATCTCACCCATTATTGTGCACGATGATGTTTGTCTTTCGTCTTCGTCTTCGTCTCCTGTTGTTGCTCTTGTTGATTCTGGTTCAAGTGTGTCGTTAGTGCATTCTAAATTGTTGCCTAATTTGACAGAGCGACCTCCTCTAGAGTCTGCTCCGCGGTTGTGTGCAGTCAATGGCGCACAACTTCCTGTCGTTGGATCCATGGATCTGTGTATGTCGCTAGGAAATCTGTCTTTCCAGCACACGGTTGTTGTCTCTCCTGGTATTCACTGCGACATGATTCTTGGTTCCGATTTTTTGTTGCAGCATGGTGGTGTATTAGACATTGCTCGTGGTGTTGTGATGTTTGGCGATGTGTCTGTTCCGTTGCATGTTTCTGGTTCTGGGTGTCCTCCGTCACGTACGCCCTATGATCGTATTTTTCCGCGTAATACTTCCTCCTCATGTAATACTCATACTCCTCATTCTGAATCTGATGCATGCTCCGACGATGTACCTGTTTCGTCGTATTCTTCTCGTGTTGCCCTTGACGATTCATTGTCTGCACGGGTTGTTGAACCCATGGCTCAACCTGGCGTTGTCCCGGCGTGTGCGCCCGAGAGTGTGGCTGACCCTGTGGTATACTCATCTCGTGTGGTGTTTGAGATGGAGTTGTCGGTACCTGCAGGACATGTTGTCTTGGTGCCTTGTGCAGCTGTTGATGTGTGCACGGTTGCGATGGATTGCATGGCAGATCCATTGGAGTCCTTTATGGCGAAGCATCCAGATGTGGCAGTGACTCCTAGTCTTGTAACTGTTGGCCCTAACCAAACACGTGTGGTTGTGGCTGTTGAAAACCATGCAAATCATCCTATACTCATTCATAAAAATACCAATGTTGCCGAACTTCATCAAATTCCTACAGATTGTGAGCATATTGACGACACTGAAGCTATGGTTTCCTCAGTTTCACCCGACCCGATCCCGCTAACTGAGCAACGCAAGAAAGTCATCGATGAATATATCAACGCACAAAATCATCTCTCCACAGAACAGTCTCGCACGCTCACTGAACTACTTCATGATAACCACGATTTATTTATCTTGCATGATGATGACTATGGCTACTGTGACATATTCCCTCATAAAATTAACACAGGACAAAATAACCCTAAAAAACAACCTACCAGGCGGATTCCATATCACCGCCGGAAGGCTCTGCAAGATCTACTGAATACGCTGTTAAAGCAAGGCATAATACAAGAATCGATTAGTCCGTGGGCATCACCCATAGTATTGGTGCCAAAGAAGGATGGCTCTCTTCGACTCTGTATCGACTACAGGAAGTTGAACTCTGTCACCGAGCCTGATGCTTACCTGATTCCCCGGGCGGATGACATGCTTGATTCCCTGTCTGGCTGTCGGTATTTCACGTCCCTTGACTTAGCGTCCGGGTACTGGCAAATAGCAATGGAAGGAAGCGACAAGGCTAAGACGGCATTTACCACGCCACTGGGCTTGTTTGAGTTTAATGTTCTGCCGATGGGCTGCAGGAATGGCCCAGCGACATTTCAGCGCGTAATGGAAGCAGTCCTGAGTGGCTTATGTAACACACCGGCCCAGCCATTCTGCCGTGTGTTCTTTGATGATGTCCTGAATGCCAGCGAAACGCTGTCTGGCCAATTCCAGATTCTGCTGCCCGTGTTCGCGCGAGTTCGGTCCGCTGGACTGCGGTTCAATCTGAAGAAATGCTCCTTCTTCCAGGAGGAGGTCACTTTCTTAGGACACCGCGTGTCAGCGGAGGGCATCTCCCCGAATGAGGCCAAACTCGTCGCGGTCAGGAACTGGAAGACTCCGAAATCTGTCACAGCTGTCCGCGAGTTCCTTGGCTTCGCTGGATATTATCGCCGCTTCATCCGTGGGTTCGCCCAGCGTGCTGCTCCGCTGACTGCTCTGACAGGCAAGAATGCTCGCTTTGCGTGGTCGAAAGCTTGCGAAGCGGCGTTCCAGGCTCTGAAGCGTTCGCTTGCCAGTGCGCCGGTGATGGCGTACCCCCAGTTTGAAGCTTCAGCAGGTGCATTCATTCTGGACACCCATGCGAGCAATGTGTCGATTGGTGCAGTCCTCAGCCAGATCCAGGATGGAACTGAGCGACCAATTGGGTACGGCAGCCGTGTACTGACGAAAGCTGAGCGCAACTACGATGCTAGCGATCGTGAGGCCCTTGCTCTGGTCTATTTTGCGGAGTATTTCAGGCACTACTTGTTGGCACGACCATTTGTTGCCAGGACCGACAATACTGCGTTGACTGCACTCCGGAACCTGAAGGAACCCCGCGGACGGAAAGCACTTGGCTTGACTGTTTATCCGAATATGAATTCCGAGTCGTCCACCGTCCAGGTCGCCAACATCTGAATGCCGATGCTATGTCCCGCGTGGTGACCGATGTGCCGTCTCCTCCGCCGAGTCCGCCGTCTCTTGCCCGTGATGTTCCGCTGTCAGCTGCTGCTGAAGTGCCAGTTGCTGGAGCCACTTTCGTCAGTTCTCCTGATCCGCCGCCTGATTGTTTTCGGCCGCAGGATATTCTGAGTGCCCAGTCTGCTGATCCTGATCTCGCTGCGGTTTTGTCTTGGTACGATGCTGCCAGTGGGAAATTTGTCCGTCCACCTGAAGAGGATATCCGTCCCTTCAGCCGTCTTCAGAAATTCCTTTGGTCTTCTGTTTCTCAGTTGCGTCTTATCGATAAGGTGTTGTATCTTGATCCCCCGTTCGCTCATGATGTTGATGTCGAACATCGTGTTCTGATTGTCCCTGTCGTTTTGCAGTCTGCTGCGCTCGCGTCTGTTCATTCTCTGCCCGGTGCTGGTCACTTTGGCATTGAGAAAACGTTACATCTGGCCCGTCAACGTTTCTTTTGGCAGGGTATGGCATCCGATGTCCAGATTTATGTGCAGAGTTGTCCGACTTGTGCTCAGTTGGCTTCTAAGAATCCAGTGCACCGTGCTCCGTTGCAGTCCATGGCTGCTGGTTTTCCGTTTGAGTTTGTCGCATTGGATATCGTTGGTCCACTTCCTGTGACTCCAACTGGTAACAGGTATGTCCTTGTCATCGTCGACTACTTCACTCGCTGGGCTGAAGCCGTTCCTTTGTCTGCCATTACTGCTGAGGCTGTCGCTCTGGCATTTGTTCATGGTTGGGTGCCTCGCTTTGGAGCGCCACGTCGCCTCCACTCTGACCAAGGCTCTCAGTTCGAAGCTCGGTTGTTCCAGTCGTTGTGCACCATCCTTGGCATCCGGAAATCCCGCACAACCAGTTACCACCCCGAGGGCAATGGACTTGTTGAACGCCTCAATCGTACGTTAATCCATCACCTGAAGGCTTTTGTTGGCCCTACAGATGTCCATTGGGATATTCCCCTTCCGCTTGTTCTTCTCGCCTACCGTGCTGCTGTACACAGTAGTACTGGTTTTACGCCTTCCCGTTTGTTGTATGGTGCTGAGCTTCGCCTGCCTGTTGATCTGGTCTTTCCTCCTCCTGATCCTCCGGAGCTCTCCCCATTTGCCTATGTTCAGCTCGTACGTGATCGGTTAGCTCAGGCTCATTCTCTTGCTCGTGTTCAATTAGCTGCTGTCCATCGTCACCAGAAGTCAGTGTATGATGCTCACTGCAGTGGTGCTTCGTTTGTCGTTGGCGATTTAGTCTGGCTGCATGATAAGGTGATTCATGCCGGCGAGTCTGCCAAGTTCCACCGTTATTGGTCCGGTCCGTTTCGTGTTGTTCGTGTGAATGGTCCTACGTCGTATACCTTGTCTATGCCTGGGTGTGAACGTACCGTCCATTTCAATCGCCTCAAGAAAGCTGTAACTGTGTCCGGTCCTGTTACATTGCCGCTGCCCGATGATGATTTGCCGCGCTGCGTTCCGCCGCTACAGCCGCCGTCGTCTGATCCGGTCCGTACTTCTTCTCCTGTTTCTCGTCGTTCTGGCCGTGTTCGCACTGCACCTGCTCGACTAGCTGACTATGTCCTGGACTGAGTTTATTATTTGGTTTGTTTTCTTTTGTTTGTTTCCTACGTATTTCGTTCATTCCCGTGGACGTGAATTTTAGCTAGGGGGGCACAGTGTAATAGGTGTATGTATGCTACGACCTGAATACTCACTATTCGTATTTCCCGCTCGTTCCCCTTGGCAATGAGCCACTCACATAGAAGAGCGCATGCTCCAGGTTCTGTTCTGTTCTAGTCTGTCTTGAGTTGTCGTTGTCCTGTTCTCCTTGTCTACACTCTTCTCGAATACTTCTATAAATTATCCAATCATATAAAACCCCTGTGTTCCGGTGTGAGGGGGCATCATTAGCCGGGAGCAGCTAACACACACACCAACTTCAAGTATTGTCAGTGATAATATTCCTTCTGACAACAGGAATATTATCAGTAACAATACTTGAAAGTGGTGGACATCAAGCAACTGCATTGTAAATAAAAGGGGGTTTGTCAACTGACAACCGCTCTATTTAGTTCTGGCGATGGGTGACTGGCCCGAAACGTCAGGCGAAATTACTGGTCAGTCGGCGACACGCATTTTTCACAAAAAATTGCGTTTCACCTGCTCGGGGAGTATGTGTGTACTCGAGTCTCATCCTGAGCACGTTTTTTTCTTCTTTTTTTCAGCTCCAGTATAGCTGTATTTTTCATTGCAAAGCCGTCCTCGATTGTTGTGTTCGTTGTTCAAATGAAGTGGACATTCAATCATGAAGGCAGAGGACATAGGAGCCTGATTGGAGTTTCTCGTGGCATAGGACGGCCACACAGAGACACTTTGGGATTTTCTGAATATAAAATACCGTACTCACGATGCTGAGATCAATTTGTGTGATATCAAATTGTTTGTGATCTACCACATCGAGCAGAACGGGATCCAAACACAAGCTTACCGACAGTTAGGCTGCCGACCTGACTGGACAAATGATCCCTGGCTTCACCAGACGCCAGAAGTCGGACACCATGTCCTTTGCCGCGACGTCCATCTCCAAAAAGAACTCCATCTTCATCGTGAAAAGGCTTGAAATACTCAATATTCAACCGAGATTCGCGGTCTCACCCTTTCTCAGATCGAATCATTTTTTGTTATAGCAGTTGCAGGGCAGATCCCCGTCACTACTTCAACAGAAGATGGCTCCAAAGCATGCCTGGAACAAGCCATATCGAGGTTGCAAGCCACCCCTCTCAGCAAGAAATTCGAAATTTCAATGGTGGAAGATATACTATGAAGAGAATCAAAAAGTATGTTTCGCGGAGCGATCGCTCAACCTACGTCTGATTCAAACTTTGCAGGATGGTTCAGACGTACATGCTAGGCATGGAACCACAGAAGATGATATCATAGCTGACACACAGAGTCACACACACAACAGATTCGTGTGCACAGATACTAAATTAGTGGACGTCGTCATCTTCTTCCCGCTGATCTCAAATGTACTATGACGTGCTATTTCGCCTGACGCGTCAATAATTTTTTCGACATCACTAATAAAAGAATTTTCATCCAGCGCATGCGCCAAGAGTGAATAGCAACTAAATAGAGAGGTTGTCAGTTGACAAACCCCCTTTTATTTACAATGCAGTTGCTTGATGTCCACCACTTTCAAGTATTGTCAGTGATAATATTCCTGTTGTCAGAAGGAATATTATCACTGACAATACTTGAAGTACCCGTAACCCCTTCGTTGAATTGTTGGTGTGTGTAATGGCTACTAAGGGTAGCCGGCAGAGAGCGCATAGAGGAGAAGAGGAGGGGAGATTGCTGCCGTGATTATTGAACAGCCAAATGGTAACGTTCACAAATTTATTCATACTGTAAGACATGTAAATCTAACGAGGAAGTAAATCTAACGTTTTAACGAGTGATATTTCTTCGTTATAATTATTAGGTCTGGTGAGGCTGTAATGCTTTATATGTGTTATGTGCGGCTATGCCTGAAGACTGCAAGATCGTTAACGTATCGTCTCGCTAACCTATGGATTTTGGACAATCGTTAATGTTGTGACCCGTTACAACATGTCTTACAGTATCTAGACAGTGATGGAGATTTTCAGGTACAATGTCACTTACCTTCTGCCATTTCACTTATCGGAACAGCGTCACTTTCTGCACGAATATCACGAAGATCTGCGTTTATTGGGCCAGCATGCCCGTGTGGAACTCCACCGTCTCCTGTCAAAAGTAATAGCACATGCAGAAACCACAGACAGCACAAAGACACGAACATCTTGATTATGATAATTCCCTTGACCTGGACAGACATGCGTGTAGTACAGAACCCCGGACCACACTTAATCTGCGGAGATCACGGACAGTTTGCCTTTTGTGCCAGATGATGATCACAGTTTCTCCGGTCTCTGTCGAATACATGTGCGTCTCCTACAACCAGATACTGCTTCTAATTGATAACGAGCTGCAATTCCCACGTAGAAAGTCACAAGGCTTCTAGAATAACTGCTGGGGTGAAAATCAAGCTCATGAAATGATCAATCCCGGTGCTGCACGAGGCGCCTAGGACTATGAGCATGGCTCTGTGCAGTGAGCATGGCTCTGTAAAGTGAGCATGGCTCTGTGCAGTGACCATGGCTCTGTAAAGTGAGCATGGCTCTGTGCAGTGACCATGGCTCTGTACAGTGAGCATGGCTCTGTACAGTGACTATGGCTCTGTACAGCAGGGGCGTACGCAGGATCTGGAATGAGGGGGTGCTCCAACCTTTTCCGAAAGAACCGAATAATGCATTATTTCGGTGCGTTTGATACATGGATGGTTGATAACTTGATTTTTACTTTTAGCGCGCTATTTAACATACAAGTATTTACCATGATATACCAAGTCGAGGGAACATGTAGGACCTCTTCTGTAGGATGGAGCAACCATGAGGCCTTGAAGTACTCAATCCCAAACATACCCCTCCCTTTGGAGGATAAAATGTACTTCCTCTGTAAGCTAGGTCCAAGAGTACACTACTCTTGCTAGATCATATAACGAAGACATGTTCAATTTGACTAATGTACTTGGAAGTACATGTAGTGACAACGTATAGTACTTCACATATTATTGAATGGGGCGAGAAGGCAAAACTACCATAACAACTTCTGGCAGGAGTCACAGAAAAAGCTCCCAGGAGGCAAGTGCAATGGATGGTGGTAGCTTCACAAACAGAATCGTAGCAGAGGGCTGCCACTTTTCTGTAGGTAGAAATCAGAAGCAGTGTCTGAGTCATGAGGTATTCAATGGCAGGAAGGCAAGGGGGCAGCGACCCCTTTAGAAGCCATAGCATTTTTAGGATTTCAAGGTCCCGAAACAACAGATTAGTACACTTTCGTGAACAATCGTCTTCAGTCGGTTTGTCGGAACAACTGATCGGAGTGTTCCCGGGAAATCAGAATAGAACAAGTCGAGGCCTTGACAATATGGATAACCCTCTGTCCTGGCACATGAAAGGTCATGTAACATGGTAAACTATGATCAACTAGTGACGACAGCGAGTGGAAAGCAAAAAATCCGTTAGAAAAATCTGATAATTGTGCCACCAAAATTGCATTCAAAAGTCTAATTTTATGAACATCCCCATTTCTTCTTTCAGAGTTTGGGCACAGCGCAGTGTTCTAAGTACTGTAAAGGATGCAATTTTCGGTGTAACTTTAATTTCGGTGATTTCGGTAGAGAAACCAGGCACCTAAATTTAAATTACACCTAAAGGCATTAGAGTATCTACTGTATGTGACTGGCACGCTGGTCACCTAATTCTACATTACACCTGAAACCCGGCAGGTCCCTGGCACCAAAATTTTAATGCCCCTAAAATAACATGTTTTACAGTATCGAATTCAATCACATCTCAATGGAAAGCCTCACTCAAATGTCGAACATTTTGAGGGGGGTGCTTAAGCACCCAAAGCCCCCCCCCCCCCCCCCCTGGGTACGCCACTGTTAACAGTGACCATATCTCTGTGCAGTGATCATGGCTCTGTACAGTGATCATGGCTCTGTACAGTGAATATGGCTCTGTACAGTGAATATGGCTCTGCGCAGTAAGCATGTCTATGTGCAGTGACCATGCGCACAGAGACATGCTTACTGCACGGTGACTATGGCTCTGAACAGTAAGCATGGCTCTATACAGTGACCATGGCACTGTACAGAGCCATGGTCACTGTACAGTGAGCATGGCTCTGTAGTGAGCATGGCTCTGTACAGTACAGAGCCATGGCTCTGTACTGTACAGCGAGCATGGCTCTGTGCCAGCCATGACACTGGATTTCACCTGCCACCTCTTTAGAAAGAACTCTAAGTACAGCACCTGTGGCGGCATAAGCTCTTGCTCGTCTTCGAAAGGGAATCGTGACTGCACAGATTAATATTGTCAGGGCTCACCACGGCCGTACATAGTGTCAATAACGGTCATTTGGATTAATTTTGACCAATCAGCGCACGGCAAAACGGGCCGTTTCTTGCAATTGTGGGGTGTTTTCTGAGCTTACCTTAGTATTGGTTGGTTTTAGACATTAGGCCATTGTGGATTCATGTTCAGAAGGTGTGTCTTTGGAGGATTACTGTGTCGAATTTTTCGATTTGGCCTTCGTTTGGCTGAGATCGGATGGTGAAATCACTCAAACTCGAAGACGTGCGAACAAGTGAATGAAAAGAAAATATAGAAATCAGGGACAATAAACCGATAGAGAATTCCAAGACCGAGAAAATGAGCTATCGAAGGTGAGAATCGGCCAAGTAGAACCGCAGTTCTACTTTTTCGAAGATATCAAGGTCGGCTGTGTGTTCCCGCGCGCACCAACAAAGCCTGGCAGCCGTGCACATATCTGCAAGTGCAACAAGAAAGGACGAAGGAGACAGCAAGCGTTCCAAGTGAAGAGTTTACCTTCGTGTTGACTCAAGCTAAGGATTCAGGCCAGTCAGGGATCATACCAGTCACTTGTCATCATCATCATGACCAAGGAATTCATTTGTGGCCAGAAAACTCCACACTCGCAGCGTGAAAGCTGCGAGGCCAAACAGAAAAGAGTGTGCCGAGTTGCGATCAGGAAACACTGAGTTCTACTAACAACATTGGTTAGCTAGGCACGGCAATTCTTGTAGATGCCAGGAATCCAGTCCACCAGTACCTCATGGACATATCTTGGTCGACACGCACCAACGGATTGAGAAAAATGACCAAGATGGCTTGGAGAAAGGACATCTTCTCCATGTGTCTTTCCCGGCATCAAACAACAAGATTCGCTTTGGCACTGACCCTTCTTCGCTGTGCAAACTAGACCAGGGAGTCGTAAAAGACCGGTATTTTACTACTTGACTGTACATTGCTGTACATCGATCAGCAAGAAGTCGGGTGGGTAGTCGCTAGGACTGCACAAACTCTGGCCTTCGCCATTTTTTCAAAATGGAGGTCGACGCTTTTTGAATTTTGTATGATCGTTGTGAGCCCTGACTGTTAGCAGCAATGCTAGATGTACGTACTGTAAGACCACACATGTTAAGTTACTTTTAACGCCACTTAGAATTAACGGTCGCCGGATTTTCGACGATTACCAAAAGCGAAATGTCAACAAATTCTGGCTGTCAAATCCAGCAAACAACTGAACACACGCAAGTTACGTACATAGTTTTGTAGATAACGATTTCAAACTTGAGCAAATTATTTTAATCCATCAGATCGTTGAATTATAATGTTCATTAATTAAAGCGGTCTTGCAGTATGTGCTAAGCATGAACTTCACATCGTGGCAGATGTACAGAGCGGTTTCATGACTCTAGGCAGCACTCCGACACGTGAACATGCCAACCTACACTGCAGCGCTACAAGCACCTACTTCTAAACACACGCTCACCAGGCCCATCATCTTCTGGAAGAAGCGCATAAAATCCTGATCCTCGATCTTCTGAAAAAAATGAATAGCAGCAGAAACGGCACGAACGGTATTGTCGGGAATTAGCGCCGTACGTAAATTTGCGCCACATGGAAATAAATACCGCGCTTCGAACCCGCGGATTGGTCACAAGCGCCGTATGGTTTACCATATCACCATGGAATGTATTTGTTCCAACTTCTGATGTTGTACGCACTAGCTAAAGTGTGCAGCGTCCATCGCACACAGTACCCATGCTCAGTATTGGCTTACCGGATACAATCAACGTCCGACGTCCGAAAAGTTCTGTGAACAGTGCCTTTTGCCACGTTACCTGAACATCAGATCCCTTATTAACACTGCTTTTCGGTTGCTCGAATACAGCACTTAGAGACAAAGAAGGGGTGGACACAGTATGCTGGCGACAATGAACGTGACCAACAACGCTGAAGATATAATAATATTATTATGAAGATGATGACGGGAAAGTTATCAATTTTGGATATTCCAGCAGCGAGTTGAGCGAGGGAGAAAGCTTGGGTACGATAGAGAGAGAGAGAGAGAGAGAGAGAGAGAGAGAGAGAGAGAGAGAGAGAGAGAGAGAGAGAGAAAACAGAGAGCAGTGTTACCAAGTGCCCTCTACCCCCATGCGTACTGACTAGTGCCATTTTGCAGAATCTGTCAGAGTTTTGCATACTCGTTTTGGAGGTCAACATTTTGACAGATTATTAGTGTAATTTGGAAGAAGAAAAAACGACACTGTATATTAACCCTTTTTTACCGGGTTTTCAGCACAGCATGCAACATAATTTCAAATGCCAGTACAATTTTCAACTTCACTAGGTCATAACTTTGGTCTACCGTAGTTTGCTTGATTTTCACAATCTAGGGCTCGTTGGAAAGCTCTTGGCAGGAGCAACGCCATGATACCAATCTCCTGAAGCCACCACAAATCAGGCGCGGTAACACAGGAAAGTCGTCTCCAAGCCTAATATGCAAGCAAATTTGTCCCATCAAGGCATCAACACCATTCCACTCTCCTTCATCGCAGAACGCTCAATTTTTTTTCGAGACAATTCAAACTTCAGCCGGCTACGTCATTATAAGGTGCTCAGTCGATCAAAGAGCACGCGAAAAGGGATTTCCCCGAAATGGCGAAGAAATCGATCACAACTTTGAATTTGCCGAGATAAGAATACGACGCGTGATATCTCTGGAGTCTGACATCGTAACTCTTCAGCGATAGTTGCATTGGACAATATGGAGTTTTAGCTACCACGTAGACCCTTTGATTGTTGAATTTGCACAAGGAACGATGGGGGTACGAAGGTTTTAGTAATCGATCATATACATGATCGTTTGCGGGATAATTCGATTGAAGTCCGTACTGCGGACAAAACTTCGCTTTCCCGTGAAAATACGGACAAATACGGCGGTTGGCAACTAAAACACTGAGAGAGAGAGAGAGAGAGAGAGAGAGAGAGAGAGAGAGAGAGAGAGAGAGAGAGAGAGAGAGAGAGGGAGGGAGGGAGGGAGGGAGGGAGGGAGGGAGAGGGAGGGAGGGAGGGAGGGAGAGGGTGGGAGGGAGGTAGAGAGAGAGAAAGAGAGAGAGAGAGAGAGAGAGAGAGAGAGAGAGAGAGAGAGAGAGAGAGAGAGAGAGAGAGAGAGAGAGAGAGAGAGAGAGAGAGAGAGAGAGAGAGAGAGAGAGAGAGAGAGGGAGAGGGAGAGAGAGAGAGAGGAAGGGAGGGAGGGAGGGAGAGAGAGAGAGAGAGAGAGAGAGAGAGAGAGAGAGAGAGAGAGAGAGAGAGAGAGAGAGAGAGAGAGAGAGAGAGAGAGAGAGAGAGAGAGAGAGAGAGAGAGAGAGAGAGAGAGAGAGAGAAGAGAGGGAGGGGGAGAGAGAGAAAGAAAAATAGAGAGGAAGAGAGAAAGAAAGAGAGAAAGAAAGAGAGAGTGTGGGCATATGCTTCTTAGTAGGAAGTCATCTGCGCACAATCATTTCATTTAGCATCTCTTCCTGATTACTGCCAATTGTCTTCTGATTCCTGCCTCTCTGCTATGGGCCGTGCATATTATGGTTCTAAGCTACAGTTGAAAGTGCATTGTGCGTGATAACGCATTCATAAGCCTAACGTGTGGGCTCAGAAGGATAGTATTATTTATACGAATCTGTTCAATTGGTAGATTGTAAAGTTGGTCTGGCCATCCCTGGTCGCATTTCTTTCGTCACTAGCGTTTTCCATGCTTGACTTTGGTTTGTCTTGCATTCATCATTGTGCTCTTTCACACGCACGATATCTTGTTACAACAGCATATCAGTGTTATAATTGTTTGCATTGTTAAATCGTCATTTCTCTTAAATCAATAATTTTAAATGGCTTCCGTGGAGACTAATCAGTATGTCAATAAAAAGAGCGAAAGGCGCACCAGTAGCAAGGATTATATTCGGTTAAATTGTAACGAATCATTCCTGAACACTAGCGCTTTGGGAACCTTCTCGAGAAGGAATGGACAGGCAAAGAGATAGTAGCGAAAGACATACATGTACCTAAACACGTATGCAAAAGTGAATTTCGTTAAATATACATAGCGCGAAGTTTGCGAAGGTCTTCACTGACTTCGGCTCTGTCTACACTGCCTAGTGTTGTAGACACTGAACACTGTAACAGTGCAGGCTCACTGAATATTTACAAAAACTCGAGGTTTGGCCTCATGTCCTCTGTGCTGTGCTGATGAGTCCACAAAGGACGAAACAATTCTGTCCGCAGATTGAGTAAAAACTCGAGTGCAAATCTCAGCAATGACACCCATACACAATACTGACCTAGTGCAGCCAAGCCGCCGTGCAGAAGTACTGCTGGTCACCAAAAACAGGAACAGTCAAATTGCGGGTTTTCGTCGAAATTTGGTACTGAATTCCTGGGAAACTTCTGTGTTGTGATAGGAAAAAGGTTTAAAACCTGGCAGAATCTTCAACTCTTTATGGCTGTGCCAATTGTTCGGAAACCTTCACAGAACAATTTTCCATGCCCAAAACAAGACATTCTTTGTATTCTGATCTTCAAATTTCCTTTGTCTTCGTGCATTTTTCTTGACAAACCTGTTTGCTTATATTTTTGAGAAGGACTGTAAGCCTTGTTAGATCTCGAAAGAATGAATTCACAGCTACATGCGTCATCACTCACCCTGACTCCTTTCGCTCTTTTGATACCGCCCTGTGTTAATAGCAAAAGCAAAAGCAAAACAACAACAACAACAACAACAACAACAACAACAACAACAACAACAACAACAACAACAACAACAACAACAACAACAACAACAACAACAACAACAACAACAGAAGCAGCAGAAGCAGCAGAAGCAGCAGCAGCAGCAGCAGCAGCAGCAGCAGCAGCAATAGCAGCAGCAATAGCAGCAGCAATAGCAGAAGCAGCAGCAGCAATAGCAGCAGTAGCAGCATTGAGTTACACATCAGTCAATGCTCCGGCTATAGTGGCACTGGGCACTAGCACTATCAGCACACGTTGACTGGATCATATGGTACTGACCATAATGTCGCGTATAAAAGCAGGTGCTTGCGGCCGAATAAGCCAAGCCGGGGTTCCAACCATGCTTCTACTTCCTCCGGAAACAAAAACTTGGTGACTGTTTGCACTAATTTTCGCTGCTGGTCTGTCACTCTCTATGACTCTGCCTGACACACCAATAGGTGAATAGGTGACAGTTTGGAACCTTAGGAAGGCATGATTTACATTCTGAAAAGCCAACACTGTAACAGTCATGGCAAGGCAAGGGTGTCATGCCGTTAACCAAGCGAAGCGAAGATGTTTTGCATTTTTGTCCTGCACGCACATTGCCAACAAAATTTTAATGCACTGGGCTCGATTCTCGTCGTTGCCAGTTTTTTTGTTCAGAACGAGAGAGAGCAGGAGAATGGCGCCGAGGGGCAAGAAGAGTGTCAAAGCGATAGCAGCTAGCGTTTTGAAACGAACACTTTTGTTGAGAACTGTAACTCCTTGAAAAGTCATTTGAAAAAGTCACGAACTTTTTGTTTCCGGAGGAAGTATTCAAAACATGCTTCTACATCAACATCATCAGTCTACACTGTGCAGTGCATACTGCCACGCATGTATTGTGAAAGTACTTGCACTTGCACTTCGGAGTATATCAATTTATTTGATTCAATCCGAAATGTGCCACAGCTCATCAGCGTGATAATTATGTCAGTGTTTGACGGACTATCACATGATCAGACTATCACATGATCACATGATCACACTATCTTGTACATGTTGAACCCAGCAGACAGTCGCTTCCAACATGCAGCCTCTCAACTGGGTCCCTCAGAGACAAACAGTGGTGGACGAAGTTGAAGAACGCTGCTGGCAACCGCACACAGCCCGAAATTCCCCTAGTTGTCGACTCTGACGGCCGCGAGTGGGCAACGAGCTCAGAGAAAGCAGAGGCATTCGCTCGCTTCTTCTCGAAGAAATGTAGCGTTGCCGGTCCGGACCTTGTGGAGGCTGACCTACCTGACCCTGCTCCCTCAGAGGCTCCACCTCTTCGCACCATCCGCTTCCGCCCACAGGCTGTCCGCCGCCTCCTGGCAAGGCTCGACGTCTCCAAGGCTAACGGGCCTGACGGTATTTCTGCTCGCGTCCTTAAGGAATGTGCTCATGAGCTCGCAGAGCCACTGTCCAAGTTATTTGCTTTACGCTTCCGGTCTGGAGTCCAACCTAGGATGTGGAAGACGGCCAACGTGGTTCCGATCCACAAGCGATCTTCCCGCTCAACCCTTAAGAACTACAGGCCCGTATCCTTACTGTGCATAATCTCGAAAGTATTGGAAACTCTTGTAAACAGACACATCGTAAACTATTTTGAAGACCATCATCTGCTCATGTCGCACCAGTTTGGATTTCGCAGAGGCCTCGGAACATCGGACGCTTTGCAAGCTCTCCAAACTGCCTGGGCAAGCGCTGTGGGCTGTGGAGGGGCGGCTCGTACCCTTGCTGTGGACATCGCAGGAGCGTTTGATCGCGTCTCGCATGTCGGCCTCCTCCACAAGGTGCGTAGCCTAGGCATAGATGGTCCGCTTCAGAGATGGCTGGCCTCGTACCTGGACACCCGTTCCCTACAGTGCCTCGTTGGAGGGCGGACGTCATCTAGGTAAACGACCTCCGCTGGAGTCCCCCAGGGAAGCATCCTTGGCCCAACGCTTTTCCTGGCCTACGTCCACGACGCGCCAGATGTTCTCGCTGACGGCGCCAGCTTGGAAGCCTATGCTGATGACACAACTTTGTACAGCTTAGTCACCTCCCAGCAGACCCCAACAGTCGCCGCGCAGTCACTGCAGGTGTCGGTTGACCGACTGCACGAGTGGGGTCGTACATGGAAAGTGATGTTTGAACCGACCAAATCCCAGGCCATGACAGCCACCCTCAGACGCACCGGCTTAGATCTCCCCCCACTCCTGTTTGGTGGCACACTGGTGCCCGAGACAACCACCATCACCCTCCTTGGTGTGAAGGTGGACGCCAAGTTTACCTTCAGCGATCACCTACGCTCCGTAGCCACCCGTGCACGCCAACGGCTTGGGGTCCTAAACAGAGCCGCCCACATACTCACCCATGCCGGCCAGACGACCGTATACAAGGCGTTTGTACGACCAGTCATGGAGTATGCACCTCTTGTATGGATGGGAGCTGCGCAGAGTCACCTCCAGCGTCTGAACAATGTTCAGCGCCGCGCGCTTCATGCTATCGGCCCTGGGGCACACCTACCCAGCCTGGCCATCCACCGCACTGTTACCTCGCTTGCCTGCCTGTACAAGCTGCACTACTTGCCTGGTCCTCCGCAGCTGCTCTCTGTGTTGCCACCGCGCCACATCATCTCTACCAACCCCAGAACTCGCAGCGAGCACGGTGCTGTCAGTGGCCATGACCACCAGCTCCAACACCAGCTGCCTGCATCTGCCCCGCTGGCACTGAAGCACTCGTTCCCACACTGCAGCATCAGCGATTGGAACTCCCTCCCTGCCTCTCTCTTATCCCAGCCTCCCCACAGCAAGAGAAAGCAATCATTCAAAACGAATGTTTACCGCCATCTTCGCAGCACAAACTGGCTCTGGGCAGTCGATTCCCTATGAATAGTATGATGCTAAGACAGTTTCTCCCCCACAATCGCTCGTGTTAAGCCTTGGGTTTTTGCATCTTTCTTACCTGTACAGCTCTATCTTCTTCTTTTTTTCATTGTTTTTGGTGCGTGTTTTTGGCCGTGACGCCGAGACCTCAGGTCGGCAGAGTCATCAATGCCCCACCATCACTGCTGCGTCTCGGTGCAGCGCCTGCTCATTAGTTGTCACGTTTGTCCTAGTCTCTGTACCATTGTCTTTCCTTATTCTTTTCGAGCTGGTTATGTGAACATAGTGAAAAAACAAAAAAAACAAAAAAAAAACATGCACCAACGTGTTTCTCGCCTTTTCAAATTATTTTTCTCCACTTTGGAGAGTACGGAAGTGGCTAAATCTATATTAAAACTTCTGCAACGGCAGACAGGATCTCTGCAAATTTCACACACGGTAGACATGCACGAGTACGTAATGCACCTATTACTAGTGCACCCTCTCTTAGGCATTCGGAAGAGCAACACATACTCACAGCAGATGTAGAACAGGAGGGAACAGAGAATAAGCGCCAATCCACCCAAACTGGCACCGATTGCAATACGAAATGTGGTGTTAGAGCTTTGGGGCGTCTGCTCATAGGGAATTGGCTGTGGGTAGCAGACTGTGTTCGTGTCATTATCTGAAGAAGGCTGAAAACACGCAATGTACGTGCCCGTCGGAACGTCAGTCAGCTGTGCCGTGTGGCAGCAGCAAGATGTGCTGATGCTTCTGCTGTCTGTTGTCGCTGTGACTTCAGGGTCATCAGCCTTGGTCCAGATGATCCTGGTGTAGGGAGAACCCTGAGAAACACAGTACCGAACACCACAGTCAGACACTCAGTAGTCCCCTTGCTCCAGGTAACCTGAGTAGTGGTAGAGTGCAGGCGCGTGCGCCGGTGCCCTTCAAGGGGGGGGGGGGAGGGTTGGGGGGCCTCCTGCGGGAAAAATTTCAAAAAATGAAGCAAAATCCTGTTTTGAGCAAAAAATGGGGGTTCCGGGCACCTAGGAACCCATACGGGGCACCGCCTGGAGTGTCACAGCACAATCAGCCATGTGAAAAGAGACAACCCAGCCAATGCTGCCTAGCGTACCCGTCTTCAGAAAAGAGGTGGCGGCTCTACACAGAGGATATGTGTATGCTGATCCAAGGTGGCAAGTAAACAGGCACACATCCGCCCGTACGCCCACACACATGCACACACACACACACACACACACACACACACACACACACACACACACACACACACACACACACACACACACACACACACACACATGCGTGCACCCATTTCCTGCATGTACATGCCAATAGCAGAGTGTGCCGCTTGTGAGTGCGTTTCCTAGATATCCATTTACCTGGCATCAATGACACTTTGAGGTGCGAACCAATTCAATTCTCTTACGGCTGACGGACCCTCGGTACCCCCCCCCCCCCCCCCCCCCCCCGTTCACACACACACCCTAAAAAAAGACTCACGATGAAGTTGACAGTCCCATTGCTGAATCCGGTAAATTGTGGTCTAATGGGGCAGTCATCTGGATATCAACATAACCCACAAGACGTCAATGCTGTTTGAGAATAAGTATACGAACAATGAATACTTGCTTGACAAACCTGCTCCCAATAGATCAACCGTCACTGGAGACCAGTAGCTTGGCGACCTGCGTAGACTCGAAGTCACCTGTGTAAAGACATCCCCTGTGTAAAGACTAAAGAGGTCACCTGTCCACGAAGGCAGCCTTCATCTGCACCGCAAGGACTATCTACTAAACAAGAGTCTCTTGAAGTCTTGAAACATTTGTTGCAATTTGGATATTTTCAATGTCTTGATTATACTTCAGTCACAAACTTTTAAAAGGCCTCGTCTAGCTTTCTTTTAAGGCAGAAGATAGATCTTGGATACCAGTACTAACCTTGACTGCTATCGATCCTCACCCGTACATCAGTGCACGTCTTTCCATAATCATTTGTTGCGCAGCCTCTAAAGCTGCCAGAACAACTGCAACACGCAAGCCAGCCAGCAGCAGCAGTAGTGGCAATTAGTTTGATGCACCGCTCCAATCATCATAAGCCAGCCAGGCGTTGCAATGTGCATACAAACATTCACCAGTCTGGAAATGTTTGGAGGGAGAAGTGTATGCTTTTCGTTGGATTTTTTTCGTCTTGCATTGCAAGGGTACCGCTGAAGATTTATTTCGTTGGTAAAAAAAGTTCCGTCTTGCAATATGGCTGCCCGCAGCCAACCCTGCACTAGTTGTGGCTGATGTTTAATGCTGAGAGGGAGAAGTCCCAGTGCTCACTGCATGTGTGCGGGTGCAAACAGGATTCCCAACCTGGGCTTCCCACAACCACCACAACAGGCAAAAGAACATAGTAGAGACAGAAGTGGCGAAACAAACACCAACACCACTGCATGTCTCTACTACACCGGACCTAGGAAATTTCAATTTACATATCGCAAGGTACGTTCGGGCCTGGTTTAAATCTGGCTTTGGAAAATTTATTTTTCATTGCTACCAGGTTCGGCCTCATTTCCTCTGTGCTGCGCTGACGAGTCCACAAAGGACGAAACAGTTCCGTCCGCAGATTGAGCATGTCAAAAAAAAAAATTTAACATCGCAGTCCGTCACACAACTAATGACTCCACGAATGACCAGAGACACCCGCCTTCAGGAGCAGGACGGACTCAGTCTTCCAGTTGCAAGAACAAACGCTGGCAAGTCGAGGTATGCCTTCAACGCTACAGGTAAATGGAACAGATTACCTGGAGACGTCCGCTCCATCACAATGCTGGAGACCTTAAAAGCTACAGCAGTACCTTACGCAATTGGTCATTGACTGTGCCGATGTATTCCTTGCCAAATACATGCAACAGTAGCAAATGCCATGTTTGACAATGGCGGATCCGTGCTATTGATCTCCAGCTGACTATCATTTCCAGTGCATACACACTTTTTTCTCTCTCTTTTTTTCTTCCCTCTTCGCTACCTTGTCGTTGGGAAGAAATTCCCGCTTGGATTTTCGCAAAGTAAAACGAAGTAAAAATATATTTTAAAAACCCCAAGGTAGAATCTTTCCCGACAGCCGCCTAAAGCTTAAAATGAATACCGTATTCCAGGTGGGAAATAAGAAATTTGAGAGAGAGAGAGAGAGAGAGAGAGAGAGAGAGAGAGAGAGAGAGAGAGAGAGAGAGAGAGAGAGAGAGAGAGAGAGAGAGAGAGAGAGAGAGAGAGAGAGAGAGAGAGAGAGAGAGAGAGAGAGAGAGAGAGAGAGAGAGAGAGAGAGAGAGAGAGAGAGAGAGAGAGAGAGAGAGAGAGAGAGAGAGAGAGAGAAGGGAGAAAGAGATTTGACATGATGCCTGCACGTTGGTTCACCACACCTTGTCTGGGCTCGACAAGACCTACCATGGCAAGAAGAGGATCTGAAGCAGAGGATTCGTCCGATCTACAATGCATAGATCGAGGGATCCATTGCACAGACCGCCATCCTTGTCGACAGCCATCCAGCTGTACTGGACGCTGGATGCGTTGTACGTGCCAGAAACGTTCACCGCCAGCTCCACTACATCGGTCTGCGACTCATTCCTGACGTGATACTCGGTGTTATTGGTAAGTCGGTTAACTAAGACAGGGTTATCTGTACGAGCAAAAGGAACACCGGAAACATTGACGTAAGTTAGTTTCACGGTGTATGTGTGCGAAAAGTCGATCAAGGTGACCAAAAGAAAACTTGCATCAAGCAATTCAATGTTTCCACTTTTGGTAGTGATGCCTTACAGTACTGTCGGTCGCTGAAGAGCTGGAGGGGGGGGGGGGGGGGGGCAGCCTCCTAGCCTAGACCGTTCTTATTTTCATGTATTACAGTCTGTGGGCAGTTGAGTCACCGTGTATACATTGGTATGCTGTGTTTGGTGAAATTCTAGCCTGGTCGTTCTTCAACGATCTGTTCTTCGGCGCCCGACAGTAGTGCATGCTAACTGCACCGCTTACCCAGCCAAAACGTTACATACACGTGTACCCTTCGATATGAAGTGTGTAACAAAGGGCAGGTATTCCACTCAATGCACTGTTGTTTCTTTCTCTACCTGTTCTGAACCATACTTGCCGACCTGCATACATGCCAGGCTTTCTCGAGAGGTGAACACAACGCATACACGACCCCTTCCCACAATGTAGGCGTCACTGACTTTGAAAGAGGCCAGCATAACAGAGAAAGCATACCTGCAATATAGACGAGGACGCTTCCCAGGTAGGTGTTGTTGCTAGCCAAGTAACAGGAGTAATTACCAGCCCGATCACGCCCTATGGAATCCGACGCCACTGTGAAGGTGCTAGGGCCTTTAAGTTTAAGTTGTCCATTCTGCCGCCAAGAATACAGTAGGCCTGTATTGGTCACAGCTAAGGGACACACCAGCACCACAACAGTGTAGCAACCAACTGGGATGATGATCTCTGCGTCAACAAGCGGAGTAGTTGCTCCATTGGACTTCGGACATGCTGCATTAACACGTACAAGGAAAAGTGGAAGAATGATTATTCATCAGTTCATGTAAAGCATAGTGTTGTAGTCCTTATGCGGCATACAGGTGACAATTATGATGTTGATGGTAAGTTGACAAACCCTTATTTCTACAAACTAAGACATTGCGACTTCAGCGGTAACGAGTGAAGAAGGTGGCTGTTTCAAACGTTGGAGCTCGCGCTTCCTGTTGACATACAGCAATACTTTCTTTCAGGCTTGCCGAGTGGAAGGTTTGATGTCCTTCTCGTGTGCTCCAGGTGACAGTCGCGGGTTAGGCAAGTGTCAAGTCAGTTGGCAGAAAGCGCAAGCTCCAACGTCCAGAGCTACCGTCTTGGTTCTTAATTTTACTTTTTTGGCACGCAACTTAGCTATGTGTTGACTTACAGAGCTGGCATGTTGTACCATATACGTGATAAGGACAGACGCAACTGGGATGATTGCTCCAGTCCAAGACACACTGGCCATTGGGACAGTTCTTCTCGTTGTTGTCACACTTGCGCTCTAGTAATCACGACGATACCCACATTCGGCACCACCACAAGCAGCAGCACCAACAGCAACAGAAACAGCAGCAGCATGAACAGCATCGGCAACAGCAGCAGCACCGGCAACAGCAGCAATAGCAGTAGCAGCAGCAACAGCAGCAGCATGAACAGCAACAGCAACAGCAGCACCACCACCACCACCACCACGAGCAGTAGCATCAGCAGCACCAGCATCAACAACAATACACATTCATTATAACTTGCCACAGCGTATGCTTTTTGGCACTGACACTTCCAAGACAACGGGTGGATATGTGTACACTATTATACAAGAAAAACTAGGACCATTGAAGTCTTACACCGGAGGCACCACAGTTCGATTCGTCAGGGATCGATCAAAGTCACAACATTTTGATTCTGGGGGAAGAATGCAGATAGCTCCGTTGACAAAGTTTTACAGGATCACTGATGAGGGAGAAAGGGAAAACACATTACTATTATTATTCACACATATCCGCCGGATGAGTACGCGTGGCCCATGCACCATGGGGACCCACCAATACAAACCAGCATATGTTCCCTCAGTAAAACCCATTAGTATGGCCTAAAATCAAGCAAAGCAGAGTGACGCAATAGCAACTGCGCTTCTCTATTGAGTATACAAGTGTCGTGCGTGAAACGCACCTGAAGGGTGCATTAGTAACGTACACAAGCAGAACAATGTTAAACCTTCCACACTTCACCTTGCGGCGTACATGCTGACAGGCTTACCAGTAAGCGATATGCTGACGTTCTGCCATAGCTGTCGGATGGGTGCAGGCGTCACCGTATCAGTATCAGATTGCCATCTGAACAGAAATGCCCATATATGGCTAACCCAAACCTGGGGCCTTCTCATTGTCAGTGTGTACTTGAATCTGCAGTCTTCAAATGAAAGCAGCTCCAGTGATGTCCTATCAACAGCAACAGCAACAACAAAGACAACACCATTTGCAGGAGTAGCAGCAGCAGCAGCAGCAGCAACAACAGTATTCGAAACTATAACACACTGGTACTTGGTAGCTATTGAAAATGGCCATGCCTTGACCTTGATGTACATTTTTTGTAGATGTCTTTCTTCTCCTGCTCCCAGCCCTGTGCCATCTCCACACTTATACAAAGGTACGACGATACCTACATTTAGAAAGACATGCAATGAAGAGTTTACACCACAGCAGTGTCCAAGCATGTACAGGCATGTGGTGTCACTTGCCTGTCCAATGCCTCACACCTGCAAAAGGTAAACGCTTTGATGAGCTTGGGATTAGATAGTCATGCATAGAATTAGCACATCACGTCATGGTCGCACAATGTGTCATTTTTGAATAAACGAAAATCCATCAGTCACTTTTGCAACCCACCCCTACGGCAACTACCCAGATTTTTCCCGACTTATACAGGCGTCACAAACTGTCTTTATGTTTCCCGCAGGATACAGCACACACATGCTTCTCCCACATGAGTATTGGACAACTATTTGTTGCCAGCAAAGGAAACACTTCGTTTCCATCTGCCACCAGTACATTGTTGTTAAGTTACCTCAGCTCCTCTCTTCGACATCAGATATTAGGCAAGGCTGAATATGCCGAACTTTGACAAAGCCCACTAGAGCATACTATCACAAGCTCTCTAGCGGATTAAGGGTACTGTTAACCCGAAATCGTTTGTGCCAGTCTTAGTTCGCAAATTGCGATGACAGACCTTTCTGTGCCTGCAAAAGCTTGCGATTGGAGTCAATTTGATGATGGACTCGAGTCTACAGTTTCGCGTTCCAAGCCCACGTACTTTCGCGATTTCACACCCATCACGAAAGTCACGAACATTTCAGGATCGTAAAGTTTTCTGGGTTTACAGTGTTATTTTAAAAGCCTTTTTTACGGGCAAAAATTAGCACAATGGATTAAAATGCAATAAAACATACACTGGAGAAGAAATCAGAAAAAAATGCACGTGTAAAAAAAGATTTTCAAACCCAAACCAAAACAATTCAAATCAAATTTCGGTTTGCAGTGTTGTACTCTAGTTTTTCTTTCACCTGCTCCCAGCCCCGTGCCATCTCCACACTTGCACAATGGACCACAAGATAACTACATTAGAAAGACCGTTTATTGCAAGACGACTACGGAAACACAACTAGCCATGACGAACTCAAGACAAAGACTGCCTTTCACACCACAGCAACACGCGCGCGCATGCAGAAACACGACGTACACAGGACATACACAAAATAACGTACTACAACATAACTCCCCCCAAGGAGTAGAATCATCCTCGATTCTAGTAATAAAAACAGAGTAAAAAGAGGAAAAGATCACACCAATCACTCAATCATACCACACCAGCCACACCCAGCAATATAAAATGTCTGCCTCACTGCAGATTATGAAAAACCGTCTGCCCACCCAGAACCCCAGCCACAATTGCTGTCACACATGTGGGAACTGATAAACTCAAAAACTCTAAACTACTTCACTCAGAACACCGCCTCACGATCCCGCAAAAATTCTAAAAATGTGAGAGCACAAATCATAGGAATAACAAAAAGAACAAAATGCACTGGCTCTGTGGGGGCCTCTAGTTATCCTCATAGAAGAGCAAATCAAAACAAAACAAAACAGAACACACACGCTGTGCAGGCGCCTCTTTACCCTCGAGGAGAGCAAATAATGAAGAACAAAATGTTGAGAGAACAGAAAATGCAAAACTCACATACTCATCACATTCACAACAACACACGTACCCTCTCACCAACTAAACTCCTCACGCCGCCATACCGTCCGCCATCTCAAGTAGCGCTGCTCAACGTCGACATATTCACCTTCACACTGCAGCCATTATCGACGACGTCTTCACCTTCCTTTTTTTCCTTTCCTTTTCCGGGTTTTCTTCTGGGCACAGTTTACGTCGTGTCCGGGACCACTCAATGACGACGAGAGACGATTGACGAAGGACGATGACGACGGACGGACTTCTTGAACCTGGATGAAACTAAGTTATGACGATATGATGACCGGAGATGACATTGGAAACTGGGAGCGAAGGCCACGCAGGACGAATCCAGAAAGTTACAGTAGATAACACATTTATTCCCGTAGCTATGCAAAAGACGTTACTTCAGTAACGTCTGGCGCTATCCAGGGTCCACACAGCTTTAATTCCGTGTTTGTTTGTTTGTGCCATCGGCATGCCTGGCGCTCTCCCGTACCTTTCCCGTACCGTACCATCAAAGACAGCTGGCCACAGGGCTTATACGGTGTTGTACGGTATAATGATGTCGTATAGCATGTCGTACAACAGTACGATGAAATTGTGGGAGAAACCAGCGACCGCTTGAGAACGATGAACATTACAACAGTCTTATTGTGAGTGAGAGTCAGGCCAAGTTGATGATCAGTAGCGAGTGCTATCCCGAGCATTATGTTAGCATTACAAAAGCATAGACAGGATGCGTATGATAGGAGATCCAAATTGCTGATAACATGCAGAAAAACTAAATCCGCAGCCTCTTTTGCCGTCACTAAATCCGCAGCCTCTTTTGCCGTCGGACAGGATGCGTATTATAGGAGACTGTAAAGTTATGTAATGTGCTTCACAGGTAACCATGCATTCGGCCGTCAGCAACAGTTAAGCACAAGCATACTATCAAGGCAAGGACATTATTGTATTATTGTATTGTATCGTACTTTATGGAATATAATTTTACCTCATTGGCTCAACAGGTCAATGTATTACAACAAAAGTCCAGAAAATCCGATTATAAGGAGATGAAAAGGAAAAAAAGGAGCAAACCAAAAGTGGATGAAGTGAGAGAAAATAACAACCCCCAATAAATTCTGTAATTACGTTTGCTTAACTCATATTCAAACTGATTGAAGAGTTCTAATAACATGCATGTTGAGCTAGGCAAAAAAGCATAGCGTAGGGCCCTGAGCTTCCAAGCTCTCTCGTATCACCGCTGCCACCAATGTTGTACTCTACGTTCTTTCGCCTGCTCCCAGCCCCGTACCATCTCCACACATATACAATGGATGAAAAAATAACTACATTAGAAAGGCTGTTTATTCACACGACGAACTCAAGACCAAGACTGCTTTCCACACCACAGCCACACGCGCATGCATCAACACCAAGTACACACGACGTATGTTATGTTTCTACCCAAGGGCAAAACATGAGCACACGACAAGATAACCGGACTTGAGTTTACTTGGTATCGAACTGACTTACAACAAAAACATGAAATCAAAGAATACAAAAGATCACAAATAAAATAACATGAACCTGCACTACGGCTGCGCAGCCTGCAAGGCGCGACCTACGTGTAATCAAGATGTGCACTACACAGTACGCATTACTGGGTCTGTGGTGTGCATACACCACCGTCCTCCCTTCTAAATGGTAGCACACGGTACAATCAGAATCACGGTGACCATGTATCAACAATACTAACTAACAACAAACAAAAGGGCAAAGCATGTTGACCGTTCTAAAAGAAAACACCACATGGCAACACAAGCGGTGCTAACCTGTCCATCTCAACAGCAGCAATAATGAAGCTACAAAATACAAAATATACACAAGTCACAGGTTCAAGCGCAAAGGCGGCCTGGAAACCCGTTGCGATCTCCGCACTGCAGGTACCACCGGCGTTTCTTCGGATGATAGTGGTGCAACAGGCGTTGGTGATGACACCACAGTAGGTGTGACTTCTACTTCAGCTTCTGTCTCGGTGGATGCTGCTAACTCAACACTGGTAGCAACAGTTGCTGGTGCCGTTTCTACTGGATGCTCCGGTCGCAATACAGTTTCCGACTCCTCCTCTCTCCCCGGCACAGTCGTGAACGTGGGATGTCCAGGTCGAATCTGGTCAATATGGCGCCGCCAGCTACCACCTTCTGCGGTCTCCACTGCATACGACCTCGTACCATAACACTCAGATACCGTAGCAGGAATCCAACTTGGCTTGTTCGGTTTCCGATAATCTTGAACGAGCACTGACTCTCCCAGCTGAAACGTGCGTACTTCGCGTGAGGGTGAAGATTTCTGTTGTGCTGTTTGCTGTGCTGCCACCCGGGTCCGTACATCCGGGCGTAGGAGATCTAGTCGTGTGCCCATTAATAGGTTGGAAGGTGTTTCGCCGGTAGTTGGGTGGACCGTGTTGCGATAGGAGATCAAGAACTTCTCCGCTGCTTCCTGACAAGGCATCGCATCGGGGAACGCCTTCATGGCACGTTTGAAGAACTGGACAAACCGTTCTGCCAGCCCGTTGGTGGCAGGGTGGTATGGTGCTGACGTGCGGTGTCGGATACCATTCGCGCGCTGGACCGCTTCAAATTCTGCGGCGACAAACTGGGGCCCATTGTCGCTGACCAACTCCTCGGGACAGCCGTAGCGAGCAAATACGGTTCGTAGACTCGCGACCGTTCCCTGAGCTGTGGTGGATCGAAATGGCAAGACTTCCGACCACTTCGAGTGTCCATCCACAATGACCAGCCACATGTGTCCTCTTAGTGGGCCAAGGAAGTCTATGTGGATGCGCTCCCATGGTCTACTGGGCCACACCTATGGGTGCAGAGGGGCCTTCTGCAGGAGATGTTGCGCTTGCTGACAGCCAAGACACGCTTTGACCGTCTGCTCCAGAGCAGCGTCAATCTGGGGCCAACATATGTGGCTGCGGGCGAGACTTTTCATGTGAACAATGCCGGGATGTCCGTTGTGCAACTCTGCTAGAATCTCCGCATGATGGGCTGATGGCACAACGACACGATTGACCCACAAGAGACATTCCATACTTAGACTGAGCTCGTTGCGGCAATTAAAGTATGGTTGCAAACTGGGCTTCGGACAGGCTGCTGGCCAGCCAGTCTCCACATATCGTAGCACTTCGGACAACAGAGGGTCTCGACGTGTACTATCACGAATCTGTCTGGCTGTGACTGGCAGTAGATCTGTGAGCGACGTGTAGAAAACCTCGACCGCGTCGTCACCAGCGTCACGAGTTGGTGCGCCGACCGGAAGACGGGATAAGCCATCTGCATTGCAGTGATCCTAAGTCCGCCGATAGAGAATCGTATACTGATGTCCTGCAAGAAACATAGCGTAGCGCTGTAGCCGGGCCGCAGTCATTACCGGCAATCCTTTCGAAGGGCTGAAAATTGATACCAGTGGCTGATGATCTGTCAGCAGCTCGAAATGCCGACCATAGACATAGTTGTGGAATTCCTTGACTCCCCAGACAATGCCCAATGCTTCCTTGTCGATCTGCGAGTACCGCTGTTCCGGGGCTGATAGCTTCCTGGACGCAAATGCAACAGGTCGTTCCTCACCATCAGGCAACACATGTGACAATACTGCACCCAACCCATATGGCGATGCATCGGTTGCAAGACGAAGCGGAAGACTTGCATTGTAGTGCATGAGCACTTGGTCCGAAGCCACGAGTTGCTTGATTCTCACAAAGGCATCTTGGCATTCCGCGGTCCACTGGAACGGCTGATTCTTCTGTAACAATGCTGTGATCGGGCTGAGGACCGTTGCCATATCCGGCAAGAACCGCTGATACTACGTCACCAGACCAATGAAGCTTCTGACTTCAGAGACGTTCTTAGGTGGCAATGCTTCGCCCCCTGCATCAATTTTGGATGGCAACTGGTGTAGACCTTGGGCGCTGATAGTGTGTCCACAATACTGAACTTGCTCCTTGAAAAACTTACACTTGCTGCGGTTCATTCGGAGTCCAGCATCGGCCAGAAGTTTGAGGACAGCTTCCAGGGTCTGCAGATGCTGGTCGTCATCCTCTCCAGTCAGAATGACATCATCGATGGTGCATTCAACTGGTGACAGGTCTCCCAGCAGCTGGTCCATGGCACGCTGCCACAAAGCTGGTGCTGATGCGATGCCATACGCGATTGAGTCGGTATAGTCCCAAGTGCGTGTTTAGCGTTAGAATTGGGCGTGACTCTTCTGCTACCTCCATCTGAGTATATGCTGGTTTCAAATCGAGCTTCGTGAATCTCCGACCACCCGACAATAAAGCGAATATGTCGTCGATGAGTGGGAGCGGGTGTTGGTCCACTCGCAACTGCGGGTTGACGGTGACCTTGAAGTCACCACATAGTCGAACGGTGCCATTAGGTTTCGGAACGGGCACAACTGGTGTGGCCCAGTCACTCCAATCGACACGAGACACTATTCCAGCCTCTTCCATTCGTCAAATTTCAGCTCCCACTTGGGCTTTTAGCGACAAGGGTAACTGACGAGCACGGAGGAATTTCGGCTAAGCATCTGGTTGCAGTGTCAGTTGAGCGGTAGTTCCTTTAAGGCAACCCTGGTCATCTCCAAATACTTCCGCATACTTGGTTTGAAGTTCTTTCACGGCTTCCATCAGTGTGGGCTTGCTCTGCACCTGGATCATCTTGATGGCCGCCCAATCCAATGCCCACTGCTGCAACCAATCACGTCCAAGAAGCACAGGGCCAGCAATCCCATCTTCGTCACCAATGTTATGTTTCTACCCAAGGGCAAAACATGAGCACACGACAACACAACCGGACTTGAGTTCACTTGGTATCGAACTGACTTACAACAAAAACACGAAATCAAAGAATACACTGAAAGATCACAAATAAAATAACATGAACCTACACTACGGCTGCGCAGCCTGCAAGGCGTGACCTACGTGTAATCAAGATGCGCACTGCACAGTACGCATTACTGGGTCTGTGGTGTGCATACACCAACACGTATAACAAAACAACGTACTACAACAACACTACATGGTATATGCAGAAGAAGCCTTGCTAACATGCTGTCAAAATCGAAAAACAACAGTACATGTACGTTACGTTAGAGCAATACGCTTGGTTGCACGTTGCAACAGTATGTGCCCTACAATGACGACAGACAGAGTTGTTTTCCACTCCTACCTGAAGTCCATGCTGTCCCCGGGATTACTGAAGTAAAGCCGTCGGCCGTCTGATCCATTGTAGACTCGGATACTCACTGCATACTTGCTTTGGAAGAGGAACGAGATCGTCAGGGTATCTATGCCAAGAGTGGCGTTTGCCGATGGAGAAACGACGAGAGGTGTGTTGGAGTCTGGCCGATACGCACCACCGTCATAGGCTGCGTTGCACGGACCACACGCACTGGCTGTACACAGGAACAACAATCCAGCATTGACCAGACACAGGTCATACTTGACACTGCTTGGACTGAGTCTCTCTCTCTCTCTCTCTCTCTCTCTCTCTCTCTCTCTCTCTCTCTCTCTCTCTCTCTCTCTCTCTCGCTCTCTTTCGTTCTTTCTCTCTCTCACACTCTCTCTCTCACTCTGTCTGTCTCTGTCTGTCTGTGTCTGTCTGTCTATCTCTGTCTGTCTGTCTCTGTCCGTCTGTCTGTCTCCATCTGCATGTCTGTCTGTCTGCTGGTATGTCTGCCTGTCTCTCTGCTCTGTCTCTCTTTGTCTGTCTGTCTGCCTATCTGTCTGTGTATGTATGTGTATATCTGTGTCTGTCTGTCTGTCTGTCTGTCTGTCTGTCTGTCTGTCTGTATGTATGTGTATATCTGTGTCTGTCTGTCTGTCTGTATGTATGTATGTGTATGTATGTGTATATCTGTGTCTGTCTGTCTGTATATATGTCTGTGTATGTATGTGTATGTATGTGTATATCTGTGTGTGTCTGTCTGTATGTATGTGTATGTATGTGTATATATGTGTCTGTCTGTCTGTCTTCATGCCTGCCTGTCTGTCTCTTTCTCTCTTTCTCCAGCTTCAAGGATGGCTCATCTAGTCGCCATGCCAACCGGGACACTGATGGCCACTGTGATAATTTATGTGTGTTCGTCAAGGTACCGTGTCCTTACGGATGACAATGCACACAAAGGAAATTCTCTCCTGTACACAATGGAAAGAATGCCAATGTGACAAGCGGGACTATACTGCTGAGGATAGGGTGATTGGACAGTCTGTACGTTTTGATCTTCTCTTCAAACAGTGAATACCAAATGCTCAAATTTGGGAAGATAGTTTAAAAGACAAAGTTGATCACAACGGAAAGTATCAAGTGTTCTCTGGACTACCCACCTGTGGGACGATTCAGGTTAAAGCTGAATTTTTCTCTTCTTGTGATCCCCTTGACCGTGTTTGACGCATCACAACGCAAACAGCCGTAGCAATCACGCTTTATGATCACCTTGTTACTTTCCCCTGCAACCGGTGTGAAGCAGTCAACATCCCTGGCAGAGAAGCACATGTTCTCCTCTGCCGGAGTCACTCCAATGTTTTTGCAGGAAGAATTGCACGAGAAACAATTCCCTTCGCAGTCGAAAGGCCCTGTGGTATTCATCGTAAACGTCGTTGTCACGCCTGACCCGCTATACGGACAAGTCACCAGCGAGCACGGCTCTGGAGTCGGGTTCGGAGCAAGTGATGGGTTGTAAAACAGCGGCACTGAAGCACACAAACAGAGAATACAAGTGTGATGCGTACACCGACTGATTACCGATGTGGTCTGAATCAGGGCCCAAAAATTCACACACTGGAAACGGCCTGTCATGTTGAAGGTACTTCAAAGTACTTCAGTAGACTGAAGCAGAGAGTATAATGGCACGGCTATAAATCAGACAACGGAGTTCGACACAATGCCACGATGATTTACACAGCACCGTGACCCAAGAAAAGTATAAGAAATAAGTCCAGAAAACTATTCAAGTTCGTCAGTGAGTCCTCCATCAAGTGTGACATGAGCAAACAAAGTACATTTATATGACCGTAAACAATGTGCGAGTGTGCACGCCAGGATTAAGGTGAAGCGTGTCACCGCGGAAGGTGTCAATACCTTTGCATGTGCACACATTCAAGCTCTGAGGCTAGGCTTTCAGAAAGAAAATGCCACATCTCTCACACAAGGGTATGCATGCTCTCGCCTTTCCTGATGGCTTACACACTCACACTCTCACCTATACGAATCGTTCATGTATGCATTTTGTTTGTATAATCATCAAAAACCATGCTCTCTGATTAGATCTAGGGGAGGATTGAAACTGCTGAAAATCCATCCAGCCAAAACTGGCACCCTACCACGCTTCGAGGTCTCGCACTTATAGTGGTAGATAGGGTCCAGCGGATAATGCCGGCATTATATTCGGCATTATGAGACTATCCAAGCATCAGAGCATTATGGAGCATTAGAAAGGAATCAGAAGACGAGCATTATGTGAGGTTTGAGCGGCATAACGAGTTTCATAGTGGATAATCATTCGGGAAATCTCAGGTTTTTGGCAACAATCGGCTAAAGCCATGAGGTGCAAACACCTAATCCTTCACTGGCTTTAGCATCAATGCTACATTTACATGCATGTACATGTACATGTAATGCCATTGCTACATAAATGATAAAGTCTTTATGTAGCAACGTAGTCAGGTGATGTTGCATGCACAACGTTGCAACTGAGGCTGTTACACAACATCCGTAACGATGATTAACGAGAAGTTCTTTTTTTAGAAATCATGGAGAGCCATGGAGGAGACTAGACGTATGCGAAGTGAATATCAAACAGACGAAGAGGAGTTTTCCTGTTATGCCATAGGCTCTGGCCATAGCATCTCTAGCGATACTGAAGTAAACACTGATCCATTGATAAATTTGGACCTGGATGAAGGAGCGGCTATAAACAGAACAGCTTGTTCCAAATAAGTGCCTTTGCCGAGTCCAGCTCAGCAGGCTCGAAAAGAACTAGATTTTTTCATGGACGTAGTACCAAGTCGATTTGAGTGCTCAGGAGTGCGTGTCTTACGTTCCTGGTGAAGCACGTCCCGTTCGTCATGGATGATTGTAATGCAAGGCCTATAGTCAAGTGCCATCAGAAAAGGAGAGTATTGTGGCCAACCATTTGTCTCCACGCAACCTCAGGAGAAGAAGACAGCCAGCGGCAAGCAGAGGATGTAGAGCGGCAAAATAACTTCCGACCACATGTTTTCAGGATTTCCGCCAAGGGAAGTGGGAGGGATCTCGATCTGAGATCGTCTCTCAGGAACTGGCCTCACGTGAGCTGTTTCGGATGAAGAAATTGCTCACAGAGTGGAAGCAGTGACAGCTTGTCTGCAGGCAGGAATACCACTTCCCATGATAAGCTTCCAGCATCCAAATGATCACCAGCAATGATGGGTTCACCTCTCACTACATGGATAAGCAAGGGAAAAGATTTGATGCACCCACTATTCAGCCAAAGCCCTGCATCAAAGTTGCAATGGAGAGCAGCCAATGGATTTTGCAGCCCCATTCAGTCAATGTCTTGTTAGTCTGTTGTTTTGTCGTTTCCTGCTTCTTTCTTGTTTTACGAATTGGGTGCGTGGTTTCAAGTAAAAAAATTAAAAAAAATGGAGACACGATCATGTCTTATAGTGCTAAGAAGTGGTGGAGCTCGTGAGAGATATTGTAGCAGCTTCCGAGGCAGATCGACTAAATGCATCCTTTCCTGGAAGTTTGACAATGAGCAGCTTTTCTTCCATTTTTGTTCCAAACCAAGAGCATTATAGCTAGCCTTGTTGAAGCATTATAATCAACATTACAAGGTAGTTTTGGAGCATTATGATTAGCATTATACGAACATTTTCGGAGCATTATCCGCTGGACCCTAGTGGCAGACACTAACGTTACTATAGTAAAAAAATCCACACGTCACATTGTGTGATCCGTGCTATTCTTCCTTGCCATACTTTAGGCTGGAAAAGTCAAACTTTAGGGAGTTGAAATCCGGCCAGGTTCTGAAAAAATGGCATTAAATTTGCAAAATTCGAGTGGAATGTTTCTATCTGGCTGGACTGTAGCTGGCTGCAGATTGCGTGTATTGAAAGTCTCTAATCGAAGTTTCTGTAACTTGGCGGGGGGGGGGGGGGGGGAGGGGGTCTCCTTCAATGAGTTGAAAAATAACGAAGTGCTCTAGAAAAATTAAAATGCTTTGGCCAGCAGATATGTGTGTGCTTGTGGAGGAAGGGAGAGGGAGGGTATCAAAATAAAATAAAATTTGACTTTGAATGTGAAACACTCACATCTCTCTCTCTCTCTCTCTCTCTCTCTCTCTCTCTCCTCCTCTCTCTCTCTCTCTCTCTCTCTCTCTCTCTCTCTCTCTCTCTCTCTCTCTCTCTCTCTCTCTCTCTCTCTCTCTCTCTCTCTCTCTCTCTCTCTCTCTCTCTCTCTCTCTCTCTCTCTCTCTCTCTCTCTCTCTCTCTCTCTCTCTCTCTCTCTCTCTCTCTCTCTCTCTCTCTCTCTCTCTCTCTTACAGGCACCTCTGTCTACCAGACACTCTGTGGATGAGTTTTAGTGAAAATATTGCTACTACTTTGCCAAATGTTGCGGAAATAGTGACGTGATATCCCAGATCTCTGGCCCTTCTCAATGGAAATGTATGTGATTCAGAGTCACGGATTCTTTCAAAGTTAGGCAGTGCCCGGTCCTGGACTGCCCCAACAAGAAAGATATGAGTGTGCCTATATATACAGATAGTCCATAAAGGGCTAGATCAACACGAGACCGCATCGGTTATAGAGAGAATGTCCTATTCTGTAGACCATGCTTCGAAATTGCAATGAAAGGCCATCAGTCGAAAGAGTCTATTTTTCTTGCACATAGAGATTGTACGCAAAGACAGGCTGGAATTATACTCATACAGGCATAGGCCACACGTTTTTATTTCTATGTTTCTCGTCACCTGCAAATCTAAAATCGTATGCGAGAGGTGGACAAAAATAAAAAATGACCGAAAAATAAAAAAAGTTTATTAGACCTTTGTTCACACTAAAATCCACCAATACACCATGCAAAATAGCACCCATAGTTTGCAACTAGTATCAAGAGTCCACAAGGCCATCATTTTTTAAAGCTATGTTTCGCGTCGTCCGCACGCATACGTTTTGATTTTTTTCGGAAAAAATAAAAAATCGAACATGCACAGTGAGTGTATGATCGTGCGAGTCATCAGTGTGAACTGGTTGCATACGGCGAAGCTGGGATTCAGAAATGGCCTCTCGCCTAGGCCAGCGTTGGTAAATCGTTTGTTCAGCATCTGGGAGCAATATTCTATGAGCTTACACCAGACCGCATTGATCGCCTAAGCTGAGAGGATGCGTCGTTCCGGAGCTCTTTGCACCGCTGCTGAAGTCTGAGGACAATATTCCAGCGAAGCATAGGCACCATGACCAACGGTTGCCTCCTCTGTCCAAAGTGAATATTTACTCATGCTGATAACCCAGATTTTGTGCTTCGATGTACGATTTTTCTTTCGAATGTACATCATGCACGAGCTATTGTGCTATGTACAGTGCATACACCTCTGATGAGCCTTTTTTATTATTTTGCAACTTTTTATTTTTTTCAACCTCTCGCATATGATTCTGGAAGTTGAACTGAAGCGAAACATAGATATAAAAAATGATGGCGTGACAAGTTTTTGTGCTTTTTTTGTAGTTTGTGGCAGGAGCTTCTGTCACAATCTGTGCATGTGCAGCTAGATTGCGCACAATAATTGCATGGTGACCTCGCATCATGTGTCGCGCAGGCCAGGCCACATTATGTACATGTACATATGCATGAGTGTGCTGGTCCCCGCATGCACAGTCAGTGCAGCACATTTTTTTTCTTTTTTTCCTCCAGACTCCTGAATCGTATGCGCGCGGGTGACGAGAAACATAGATGTAAAAACGTGTGGCCATACAGTCAGACCTCGCTTAACCGCACACATCTGTTTTCCACAAAAACATCCGGATAGGCGAGGTAACCGGATAACTGAACACACCGTGATACTGTATATGCATGTGGCATGTCAAAAGCAGTGACATCATACATACATGTAGACGGGTCCTATGCAGTACAACTAGCGTGCCCAGTATGTAAAACAAGCGAGAAAAATGACAAGTGCATGCAACTGAGTGCTGTCCGCACACACCCAGCAGGTCAAGGACCTCATTTGCTTGTACAACTCATTGATACTAGCTTCTGATGGCGCTAGCCAGCCACATGCAACCGGATACGACGAAGCATTTTGTACACATTTTGACCAGTTTGTACACAAAATCATGCACCGGTATGCGGATCGCGAGGTCCGGTTATGTTGTATGCATAACATATGCTGCACATCGGTAACCAGCGATTTTCTTCCGGATGGCGAGGGATCCGGATAAACGAGGACCGGATAAACGAGGTCTGACTGTATAATATCCAGTGCATTTGTTTGTCTTTTTGTCCATGAAGACTGCACAGACCCTATGCAGGTTAAAAACGGAGCCCGCCGCCAGTAGTAGTACATGGCACCTGTATTTCACCGTTGCTGAAAAGTAGGAATTCTGGTCCATGGAAAAATGGACTGTCTCTCCATTTATTTTTCATGCAATCTTGCTGCTGTGTGTTGAATGCAGATCCTAAAACAGTGAAGTTGCGAAATGATAAGACTCACAGACTCACTGAAGACTCACTGAAGTTTCCAAAGACGGAAAATTCCACTTCCGACACCTCATGGTGCATACATTCCACGTCCACACAATCATGTTAGAACACACATACGATATGCATCCTTACCAAGCACTGCTACTCGGTACGTGGGAGGCCGTACACTGATAAGCTCCGGGTGGTCTTTGAGGCGTTCATTGAACAAGGAACTGGTGATGTCTATCACGCAGGTAATCTGCAGGCCATCATCCTGCTCTTTTACTTTGTAGGAGTAGAAGGGAGAAGATCCGCTCTGCAGGTCCTGGTTTGACGGCAGCCTGTTCGAGGACCAGTGAAACTGGCTTGCAGTGCCAACAGCGAGGTCATCCTTCGCCGTGTTGTTATAGCATCCTAGACGTATCGTTGCGTTCACGACGTCTTCAATGTGAACCACCTGCGCGGAGCACGTCTGTAATTGCTGCATGGTGGCAATCAAAACGCACACAACCGGGAGGATGGAAGCTGGCCAATACCTCCATTCCATACCTGCAGGGAAAAGTATGAGAAAGACAATGATACACCGATTAATCTATTGCTCTAATGGAAGTCGGAGGCGGATTTCCAAACGAAGGTACGTATTAGTTCGCAAGTATGTCATTTTACCTCGCCTCCCTCTAAAACTTGAAGACCACGTGGTTGAATGTGCGCCAGTGTATTCTGTTATCGCCTAACACTTTATGTCATACCACCCGGCTCGCACATGTGCACATTACATTATTGGCACATACCATTCACTTGTGCCGCTATATTACTCACGCATGCTGCAGCCAATATCAACCTCGTCCTGATGTTAGGTGCCTTCCCCGTACCCTTTTCCTGCTGGCCTGCATGCACCCCATACTCACCTTTTGTTCCGTTGTCCTGTCCTGGGTAGCTACTTGAGCGCCCATGATTGCCATAGCTACCCAGGCCCTTTATCTCGCAATCTCTCTATCTTTCTTGTCGTCACCATGTAGTCTTTCGTTTCGTCTCTCGCCTACCGTCCTTCCATCTACATGTCGCTTGTCTCGTTGCGTGATGGAAATATGGCAGAAGTTGAGTTTCAACACTAAGGATATTGTTGTAGCCAGTGCTATCTGATGATCGCCAACGTTTGAAACTCCACAGCAACAGCAGCAACGCTTTTTCCCTTCTCTATATGTGGAGCCGAAAATTTGTTAACGAGCCTCTAGAACCAAATGTGATATTGAAGAAATGATGGAAAATAATAATACTTGGAACTAGTTTTTCCACAACACTTCTCACGAAGCTATGTTACTAATGAGAAACATTCAAGCAAGGGACTAATAAATAGAAATGAAGTGAGAACAAAATTATTTGTTGCTTTACGGTAGTCGACCCAGGGGTGGATCCACCGATACGTACATGTGCATTATTTTTTTTTAATAATGCACATGTGTCCTATCCTGTATCATGTTATCCTTTCACCCATTCACGGCATAGTCCTTCCCCTGCCTGTCGCCATGTATAGACGGTACGTGACCTCTCACTACCCCCGTGCTACGCACGATACCATGCTCTGCTGGGCATGGCCTCCCTGACTCTTCACTATATCTACACTCATCTGTCTGTAAAATAAACCACTTCCTTATGTCAGTACATGACACAACATGGTGTCAGAAGTGGGATTCGAACCCACGCCTACAAAAGTAGACTGCGAAGTACATGACACAACAACATGTACGATTGTGAAAAGAAGATCCAAGATCTTTTCACACTACTTCCTCCGCCCAAGCAAAATTTTCGCTTATCTTTGCACTTTTTACTGATACATTCCAGGTTCTCAGAACGGCTTATAACGACTCAGAATGAGTTGAGGAGTCGTTGAACATCAAGAGAAACTATCCAAGTCGAAAAATGTGGAAGTCATCCTTTGTCATCAGCCGACGCAGCACTTGTTGTCGGGTAGTACTTCGCACTTTCCAGAAGCGCAAATATTTCGTATCGACACTTTTCCAAGCGCTTCACCTCCTTCATGAGTACATGAATCGGTCGGGTTTCTTACCAGCCAAAGCTGATGAGCTCAGCGTCACTTTGCAGGATCGTTCACTTTGACATCAGGTGAATGAGCTGGGTGAGTGGCAACCCTATCATCGAAGCCTTTCTTTCCCCCCTGTTTTGCCCAGTACCGGTTCTGGTTCAGTTTTGCAGTATGTGGGCGAGCGTCGCTGAGTGGCTTTCTCAGCTTCAAGCTCACGTGCATTTTTACCGTACACACATCTTGTGCCGGATGCAATCAAACACACTGGCTTTTCGCAGCATGACACCTCTGCTCTGTACTCCAGTGGTACTCTAGCAGCACCCACCTTGACCAGTGACTGACCTCGTGTTTTTTACCAGTTCACTCGCCTTCAACACGCTCTACTCCTGTTTCTTTACTCCTTGGCGACTTCGCCGGCTTGTTTGGAATTGGTACGCCTGAACCAGCAGATTTGTATGATGGTGAAGTGCACAAGATGTGAAAATTCCTGTCAGACACCTGACATTGGGCTGAAGGAGTTAAGCGAAATTTTTGCCTGGGCGGAGGAAGTAATTTAATTGGCTCACCATCCGAGTTACATGTACGATTATTAATTAATGTCATGTCTGGGGTCTATGGATGCTAGAGGACAAATTACGCGGCTGTTGGGTGCACTTGGATCGCGGCAACTTAGTTTTCTGTACGTGAACCATGAATATTAATGCATGCTCATGCATAACCAATCAGCTGGCTTGCTCGCCCATGCATTTGACAGGAAACAATTCCATCCAATTTGAGGTATCGCTTCGTTACAAATCTCAAAACAGTCCTAAAGTCACCAAACCACTCTGGTAATATAGATGGCTATTCAATGCTAACATCTTCAGGAAGACTTCAGCCATTTCCGGAGAATTTGGGCATCGTTGCCGTTATTTTCTACGGTGTTCTTCTTCCTCCTGTCCGGAGCTGCAATTGCATCCTGGAATTATTTGGAAGTTATTTCGTGCTGGCTGTGAGGGGGAGGGGTTACTACAGGCATAAAGAGACATCATTATAGGATAACTGGTAACTTTCACCCTTCAAGAAGGTAGAGCAATGGCAACTTTTTTTGTGGCGGTCGTCCTATTTGTGTGGCGGTTGTGGCTGTTTTCGTGGACTTCGGAGGCTTTCATTCTGCCTGATACTAGACTCTACTGTATTAAAACCGTCGTTCACTTTTAGGCATCTGTAGCCGTCTTGTTTGGTAAATATGCTGTTTTCAGCCACTTGGGACACTTTGTCTAGCCTACTTGTCCTTCGTTCGTGCCATGTATCAATTCTGTGGGGTAGTTACTAGTTAGGCTAGTGTATTTTGAGATTCTCGAGTAAGCCCTAGTTCTTGACTGGAGTCACGACTTGACGTGTATTCGCTCAGCGAGCCCTCGTTCAAGCAGTTGTCCGAATGGTAATAGTCCATATCTGCTTGCTGGACGGACTAGCGGCTGGAATAGGGATGGCCGAATGGCCCAAGTAATTCTGTGTGCAGACGATATTGTTTCCATCGTCGTGAAATGAGCGTTGCGGAATTGCAGTCGTCTGCCTTTGGCGCTGAGAACCCGAGGAGAGTTGATTGTTAGTTGATTTGGCGCTGAGAACCCGAGGAGAGTTGATTGTTACTTCTACTCAGCAATGAAGCGCTCATCAGCTCTCATTTTTCTAAATCATCGAGAGGACATCCGGCATCGTAATCAAGTAAAGATTAGGCAAACCTTGCCAACCTCCAGCAAGAGTCGAAGATATTTTTTTCCAAATGCAAAAACGATCTTTGTGAGTTTGCGACTTGCATTTGCGTGCATACATGAGCAAGTCACGGACCATGGCACGTGCGTGGTTACCATGCCATCTCAATTCTCAAACTGACGCCATCTCTCTCTCTTGACAGCCGTGCTTACAACAGTGAAATCGTTTTCCTCGAGCTACCTAAATAAATTGGTTGTGATATTTTCGGCACCCCTCCGGTCACAGCACTGGGTCTGCCCCTGCAACCCAACGATCGCCAGATCGAGTGTGATGACAGTGGATGGGTTATAGGGCTGTGAGACCCGATGCCTAGGTCCTCAACGTCGTTCCAGGTGTTCAGCACCTTACTCCATAGATATAATGAATTATGTGCTGCGCTTGATTTGGTGAACAAAACAAAGATTGATTTGTGTCACCGTCTTCCGGTTGTGAAACGTACCGCGTTCACCCATTCAACACAGGAGCCAGGTCTACAATCTACTTGCACATGATTGTAATGAAAAGCAAACGCAACCATGCAAATCGTCCGAGATTTCAACAAACTAAATTACTGTAGACTTTGGTTCACCCGCACTAGGCTTTGACTTTGAGGCCCAAACAAACGTTGCAGCAAGACCAGTCTACGTCGCTAGCATGCATACGACTTACTAATACTGGTAGCTGCACGCTTCCAGCGCTTTATGTTACATGCATGTAATAGGATCTGCTCTGAAACTCACCGGACATGACGCTTGGTCGCCTGACGAAAAGCTCAAAAACGCCGATATAATACTGAAGTGCCCTAGCAAAGCACCAACACTATCACTAAGGCCACCGACCGTGAGTGTCTGTGCCGTTTAGTCGAGCAGGACTGGTCTATCGGGATGTGTGTCAATGCCAGGAAAATGGCTTCGGCAGTTCGGGTCTTCTGGAGCTTGCACTTTTGCAATTATTTAGAAATTAGAAAAGTAGTTTTCTGGGAGCGACTGGCACACTCCCAGTCGACACCAACGACGCAACGCAATCAAAATAAACTGCGCGATGTACCAACAAGCACAGCCATGATTGTACATGTACATCCGATCGGGGATCGCACATGCACCATGTGCACGGACCGTCGGTCATGTCATGTCACAGACCATGCATGCAGACTAGACGCAGGCTCGAAGATCCACTGCCTCAGTGCAGTGACGGGTAACTGGCACACCCTATTATTGTAACATAATCAGTGTACACGACTTGTAAGTTGTAGATCTACAACTACCGGTACGCGGTCAGTGCTAGTGCAAACCCAGAAAACCAGAAAAGGACAAAAATAATTATGTAAACCCAAAAGAAAAACAGCGGTGTCACTGTGATGTTTTAAAACTCCAAGGTGTAAATGTCACTGATTCCTAAGCGGTCAGATGGATAGCATACTTGACTACTACCTCATATTATGTGCATGTAAGTTGACAGGGAGACATGTTGCTAATAGACCAGGGGCGTCTGAAACGGTACGGTCACTACGGTATTGACCGTACCACTTTTTGCCCCAGGTACCCCGTGAATCAATAAAATACACTGATCTGGGTTCTAAATTTTCAAAATGGTCAGCTCAGGCACCCCCGGTCTCCCCGACGAGTAAATTGTACTTCAGATGACTGAACGTATCCACACTAAAATACCTTCCTACGCCCCTGACTACGGTTATGCCGAGAAATATGTCTGTGCCGTGAGCTACTTCTACTCGATCTACTGTCTATTCATATCGGTGTTGTACCGTGGACTGCTGAGGTAAAGGCGCAAACACGGCCTCAAAGATAATCAGATAAGAAGTATGACAAGTCAAATAGCAGATGCAGCCATGTCACGGTATATGAAATGATTACTGGTATAATGCCGTCGACACCCAGTTTAATGGTCCAACATATTCATAACATAGCATGGTGGAGAGAGACACAGAGAGAGAGAAAGAGAGAGAGAGAGAGTGAGAGAGAGAGGAAGTTACATTTGAGAGAGAGAGAGAGAGAGAGAGAGAGAGCTAGAGAGAGAGAGAGAGAGAGAGAGAGAGAGAGAGAGAGAGAGAGAGAGAAAGAGAGAGCAAAAAACCACAGAGCAAAAACCACAGACAATGAAGCACAGGCCAGTTTGACTCGCTTGCGGCTACCGAGCTGCACGTGTACGGTTTAACAGCGAGCACCTACATGCACACGTTTGTTTCCTCAAGCGAGTCATGAACAGCAAGCCAGAAGCCATGTGCAGACAAATATCAACTGTTCCTGCCACACAGGGGTTAGTTGACCAGCTGTATATCATCGTATATGCTGGCCTGGATAGTATACAGGGCAGAATGACTGATTGCCCTGCTTTGCAGGACTCAAGCAAGAAAAGGAAATCTCTGTTCAAAGTCAAAGAACCAATGATGACTCGGGCCGCTATCAGCTAAAACGAATGCCAAGACAGCTTGGATTTCAGCTCTACCGGGCCAATCTGGGAAAGTAACAATTGCTCCTGGGTCCAATCACTGGTTCGTTCAACATCGCTGTGCATAGTCTGACCACCACCGCAGTCTGTGGGGACAGGAGGATACAGGGGTGCAACATCAAACAGTCAGCACATGCCATCATGATTACATGTCCACTTCGCATAGCATTCGGCTTCCACTTCGCTGGTGAGGTCCTTGTCCGCTCAGAGCAGAAGGTAACTTCGTAGTGTGCACCGCATTGTCTTTTTGCTTCACGGCATCCACTTCAGGGAGGTTCTGTTAGAACTTAAAAGCCAATATTGGTGCATTTGTGTGCAGTACCAGACTTGCCAGAACGGCATCTAAAGGACAACAGAGGACAGGGACACAGAACGGCAGAAGAAAGATTGAGCACATTTAACTCACGGTGCTGCACTCACGTTCCCATAGCAGCGGTAGTAAAAGAAGTGCAGTGCTTACAGCAGAAATACCGTAAAAGTCCGTAAATAAGTACCTGCCCGAAAGAAATACCCCCTTCATTCTTTTGGCCCTGTCTGTTGAAGTCAAGTCAAACCCGATAAACATACTGCCCGAAATAAGTACCGGTACGGTGCGCACATGCAGCACGTAGCATGTACATCGACATGAAAATGACTTCTCCACTACACACAAGTCAGGTCCGAAAGTTAGTTCGTGCCCGAAAGTCAGTACCCGCCCGAAAGTTAGTACGGGTGTGGTCACTAAATTCGAAAGTAAATACGTACTTATTTACGGACTTTTACGGTAGCCCGAACGCGCACCAACTGGTAGAGAAATATTTTAAATTATAATCAAATAGTTTTTTTGACTATAGCTCTGATGTCTCTCAAGGTGTGCAAGCTCCACAGCAGCCACTTCATAACTTAGCATTGATAAACCCTACACCGACACAGACACAAATGGTTTCTTCGCTGCAAACCCGTCAAAATGTCAATCAATTTTCGTCCAGGAGCCATCATCAGATGAGGTACGTGAACAAAACGAGGTGTGTGAAGGGTGTTTCCATGCATACAACAGCCGGGTATACGGTACATGTACATCCAAACAACACAATTCAAAATCCTGTGTTACTGAAACACCCTCAACAAAAGGGTTCCTACCGTATTATCTCTAATATAAGCACAGTCTCCGATAATAGCACGTCTCCAATAATAGAACACCTTGGGGCGGAATTCAGTCTCCATTATAAGCACACTGTGTAAATTCATTATTTGTACCGGCGAAAAAACCCTGAAACGTGTGTGTGTCTGACATGAATTTGGCATGGCAACATGCCCCTGAAATGAGGTTGAAATAATAATGGAACAGTCTCCAATAAAGGAACGTCTCCTGTAAAAGCACGGGGCGAAGGTACATTGAAAAAATAAAGGACCGTGCTTATATTAGAGATAAAACGGTATATCCATTGAGAAGAGAGCGCAAGCAAAAGATCCAGACTACAAGTAGGCTTACCAATGCATAGACTGATTGGGAGCCAGAAGATCTCTGAAGACCTTGATGTGACTAGGATAATTGATCATCAGATCGTTGACGACCTTGCCGCTATTCTGTGTACGTGCAGCTCCATGCTCGAGTATTACCTGCGTACACAGACAATCATTATATGAATAGCATGAATACATGAAGTGTCTATGATAACACAAAAGGCGATAAGCTCCAAATTTGAGGAACTGAGATTTTGAGCTCATTGTAATCTATATGTCTAGAGGCACCTTCACGGAAACTTTCACATTCAAAATCTTAATAAAACAGATAGAAATGATACTTCGACAATCGACATGCTGCAGATTGTGAATAGCAACTGAATAGAGTGGTTGTCAGTTGATAACCCCCCTTTTCTTATGATGCAGTTGCGTGACGTCCACCACTTTCTTAGTGAGCTTCACAATATCTTGGTGATAACTGTCAACTGTTATGTGTAACATCTCAATAGGGCTTGAAAGTGCTACGTCACAGCATAGCAACAATTTCAAAAATGCAAAAACTGGATCCACTTGGATCCAGTTTTTGTATGGATCCAAGCACATTTCAAGCCGTCTTACTCACAGCAAGGTGATGTAACCAGTGAAATTGACTGATTTGGCTACTGGGGACGGGGTTACAACTGGTGGCGAAGTAAAAGTCACCCCAGCATACGACATGAGTGGGTTGCTATGCACCCACATACTGAGGCAATAGCAAAGTCACACCTTAGAGTGGATCCAAAATAGAAATCTGATGTCAACTTACTACTCCCTGGCCGTTTTTGACGTCATCACTTTCAAGCCCTATAGGGCTTGAAAGTGATGATGTCACAAGTCAACAAATAACGATAAATAACAACTTCTGGATCAAATTTGACCCACTCTGCCCATAGTGAAGGTACTGTGTGATGGGGAGGCGCTTGTGTCGCATGCAGGTGAGATCTTTCTGTACAAGGAGTGGGTCCACTATCGAGACAGTCCAGGTTTGCTACTACCGGCAGACGCGTCACCCTGGGAGAGCCATCCAAACCTGTCCGGATCCATTCAAAAACTGGGTCCAAGTGGATCCAAAAGTCAGCGTTACCATGGCTCTGGCCTGGCTGTGACGTAGCACTTTCAAGACAAACTGTGAGAAGTATGTGAGAAGTAAATGAGTTCAGTGTCCCTCAGACCTACATGTACTTGAGCCTGTGTGTATGTACACCACCGCATGCTCTTCATGATGTGCTTTCTGGGGTAGAGAATGAAAACTTGAAAAGGGACTGAAGGTAGTGAATGTACATTATCATGATTATGATTGAGAGCAACTAAGTTACTCCCAAAGAACTCTCGATCATATAATTTATATGTACTTCCTCCGGAAACAAAAACATCCTGACTTTTCACTACTTTTCGCTGCTATTTCTCTCTTTCTCTTTCGTTCTGTCAGCCTGAAACACTGACATGACATTTTGGAATCGTAGGAAAGCATGATTCATATCCTGGAGAGCCGGCAGACTGCGCAGAGCAAGGGTGTCGACGGTGCAAACAAAGCAAAGCGAACATGTTTTTCATTTTTCGTCCATTAGGCGCAATGCGAAGAAAAGCACTGCGCACACTGCTCGTCGTTGCTATTTTTTAGTTCAGAACTTGACAGAGCAGGGCAATGGCACCCAGGAGCAAGAAGAGTGGAAAATGAATAGCTAGCGTTTTGAAATCTTCGCCATCCCCGAAACGCCTGTCGCCATGCGAATAGGTCGGCAAGATGTCAAAACTTCAAAACGCAGAGATGTGACAATCGTCACTTCGCGCAGCAGAGCAAGATGAACAAGTTCAAAATAGATGTGTCATTCCGCCACTGCAGAGCCCAGACCTCAACGTGGATGATCTCGCCTTTTCCAGCAGCCTCGACGATGTGTCCTTGGTTGCAAAGGAGAACAGGCGAGATCTGATCGGGGCAGTCTGGAAGTGCTGGTACGACTATGATATCCCTCGGAGGAAATTTGAAATGTTCGGCTTTGCCTGTGTTTGTTGTTCCGGGGCATGCTCGAGCGAGATCGGAGGAGGTATTGAGTACCAGCGCTGCAGCGCCACCTTGGTCTCCGCAGAGATGTTGGAGAAGGCATTCAGGTAACAGCGAAGATGATCAGGTACGCGGAGAAGCTTCTCCGCGACATACGACATTGCGTTGATCGACCTGCCACTTGGAACGGTTTGAGCCGTGATGAGTCGAGCGATGGCGACCCAGACTGAGACTCTACTCCCATTAATCGATCCTGTAGATATTGTAGATGTGTCGATTGAATGTGCTGAAGTGTTTGAACACAGTGACTCCGTGAAAAGATTTAAGTCATGTAAAAAAAGTCACGAAGTTTTTTGTTTCCTGAGGATGTACTTTCAACACCCAGTCCGTCTTACGGTAGCATAAAAGCTCTGCCGTAAGCACTCTTCAAGCAGTGGAGCATCCTGCTTGATAACGTATACCTTCAACAAATTCAGTCCAGTTTCATCCCAACATACAGACAGGACACTGACCATGACGAGTAGGCAGGGGTAAGTACAAACAAATGGACACGTCAGCGTGGAATGCGGCCTCCTGATCTACATATACATTATAGTCACTACCAACAACACACAACATGTATTATTTGCTACTCACTGGGATGATGAAGCATCCTTGCGACTTCAGAGCTGAAGCGAGAAGTGCGCGATGTCCATTGGATGACATAGCCGGATGACGTAGGAGTCGTGTATCCCCGACACCCAGGCAGGCCACAACACTGAAACCATGACGTGTAGCTGCAGCCATATCTACTGATACACCATTGAAAACATCGCCTGGATACTTGGAAGTCTCCACTGGCTTACTATCTCGGTTGACAATGCACAATGCCTGAACGGCCACGCCATCAACCAGAGAGACGCCAGTGGTGTGTTCTGGACCAATGAAGCATGACAGCATATCATACATTCGACCCTTGTTTGGACTCCAACCTTCTTTTCTGAACGACTCTGAGCACCGGTCCATGATTTGTTGCCGTTGCTTGTTTTTAACTAGTAGTGTGTCGAGCAAAATAAGCTGCTGAAGATGATGGGCACCGTACTCTAACAAGAAACAGCACACAGATAGAAAACAGAACGACAGATTGAAAAATACAGCAATCAAGGGGCAATGTGCTGCTTGATACGTTCGGCCAGCTGTTGAGAGGTCCTACCAACATCCCGGCTATCGCATTCAAAATAGTAAATAAGGTGACTCAAGTCAGGGTTGGAAGGAAATCATTCAACATCGTGAACGAATGTATCGTGGTGAAAACTGTTACATCCGTGGACTGTGTGGACTTTCCGGGGTTAAGCCAGAAACACACGACAGGGTTTAGAGGTCATACATGTATCAACTGCTCTTTTTGGTGGACTTTCTCGTTACTAGTCGATTCAAGAGCGGCGAGGGATGACCGTATTTTTTTTGTAAACGAAAAGCACCTAGAATCCACAACTGAAGCGATTTGCTTATTTTATTTTCTATCGCAATACCTCATGGCGCAGTGGGAACACCGGCCAATGTGTAAGTGTGACATATGAGTACATGTACCACACTCACTTCTCCTTTTTCTAGTATCAGGTCCAGGTAAGGAATTCAGAAAATGCACTGGTGGAAAGGCGGACCACACAACAGAAGCAAGACCTAACTGATTGATACTGATATAACGTTATTTTAATGTTTCGACGATCAATCACTCAATCAAGCCTTGCTCCCGTTGTGTGGTCCACCTCTTCCACCAGTATACCATGTGACAGTCGGTAAGCACTCTGAAAACACACTTACTCTGTATGAGTTGATCAACACTGATCAGCTTCAGCAAGGCACTGCACTCTACACCACACAGTGTACAGTAGAGAAGTAGGCTGAACACTTGAGCATGACGATACTTGGGATCACCTGTACTCTGTATGGCTGAATAGCGACTCATCAAGTCCATGGCTAGCGAAGGATCAGCAATGTTCAACGAAAACAGTGCATAAGCATACTGGCCAATATCTCTACATTCACTAACATACTGAACATCAAGCCGGTCCTGTAGCAGCTGCCTGAACTCAGATGTTGTACATCGGCATCGTGACGCCCAGTACAGCATCCACCTCAGCTCACCTTGATTCTTGCTATCCCGCCATAGATCTGTAGGTAAACTAGCTGCGTGATCCAGTACAGCTACAACTAGATGAGTCACTGCGCTGTCCTCCTCGGTAACCCTAGCACAAGCCCGGAGGATGGTCTTGAGATTCTGTACACGATATATGTCGTTAAGGTGACGTTGAATCAGAGAAACTTGTGAAGTCAGGTCGCTAGGTTGAAACGTGTGTGCAGTGATCATAGCAGTGAAGAGCCTATCAATAGCCAAAATGGCATCCCATACAGTGGTATCCTGACGCACTGACCTATCTGAGTGGCATCTCACGGGTTGCGGGGAGCAAAGCGTCGTCGCATTGGGAGCCAGTGCAAACGTGTTAGCTGCAAGTCGTCTAGACCGGACCAGTGAGCTCATACCATAGCCATGCTGAAGAAAGTTACTCACAGTCCTCAGACTACGCAACTTTGAAGCAAACATGATGTGTTGGTAACTTGCCTGGGTGACACTAGTTTACACAAATACTTGATCCTATGCTCCACTGAATGACAATGTGTAGTCACTGTACGCTGGCTGCTCACAATACCGTCCTCTGGGAAACAATACAAAACAGCACACACACACAAACAAACTCAACAACATTCTACTCAACAGTTTCCTCGGAGACAAGAATGCAATGATACCGAGAAGAAGAAACCTTTCAAGAGTTTCAAGGGCCTGAAGTGTATCATTCTTCTCAGTATCATTACATTCTACTCACATTACACATTTAGTGATATCAACTGATTTCAAAGATGAGTGTGGCACAATACTCGTACTGTTGACCTGTTCAAGTGTGATGCGACAACAAAATTTAAATAAGCCTCCAGATCCAAAAAGGAGGCTTATTTATGTCCTTTTCAACATTCTAAGCTATCTGTACCAAGACATTGATGTCATCAGCAGATCACTGTGCTAAAAACCCAAAGTCAAAAATATTCACCCAACACAGAGTTATGGTGGTATGGCCAACTGCATTTACATCTCTCACCACAGTGCACTCAACTTTCAAGTGCGTGTTTTGCAACACCGCACACTACTTATCACATCTGGAGGCTCAAATGCCACTGACAATGTGTCTTATGATAGTGTTCTCAGAGACAAAAAAAATAAATAAGACTCAAGACTAGAACAAGCGCCATGCTCCTCGCGATCAGCTTAGGCGAAAAAGACCAAGCATCAGAATCGCTCCAAACACTAGTGGAGACGAACCTATCACACTTCGTATACACTTTTCAAGCGCATTTTGACATGTTCACCACAATCTTGGAGTGAGCACCGCTGGCGGGCACGGCGCCCCGTCCTTGGAAAAGCTCTTCAGACAGCTTCTAAAGCATTTAAAAATAATCTAGCACTGTGTGCAAGTGACAAAATCAAGAAGAAGAAAAACCATCACCTGAATATTGAATCACAGCATGGCATTCAGGGTGCTTAGACAAACGCTCTTCAACATCTGGATGCGCGTATCCGACAATACATACCATTCCATGATGTGCATGTGTCACACGAGTACGCACGGGAAGCCCACCAAAGAATCATCCAGGTGCTAAACGATCAACATAGCAGCAGCAGCCACATCAAACAACAACTTGATGATGTTACCGCGAGGAATGCCACGCAGCATATCAATCCATCATCCACTGTCAAGGAATGGTCATCAACTAGCGCAAGTCGGGGACAATTGAAAACAGAAATCAATCCATCATGCACTGTCAAGGAATCGTCATCAACTAGCGCAAGTCGGGGACAATTGAAAACAGAAATCAATCCATCATCCACTAATTCTTTGTGCCATCTTCAATAGGTCCGTCAAATACAGTAGTAGTAGGTTTTTCATTTTGACCCGACGAGACCATACGACGCTTGCAGATCACAGCACGAACAGTTCACCAGCCACACTCCACGAAAGCAAGTAGTAGTACTCCTGACAAGTCTTGTTTCGTTCCATAGAGATAATAACGGGGAACTCATCAGAGGAGAAGCAGTTGTTGAATGAAGGGGTTTAGCTGAATAATGCTATTTTATAGAAAAGATATTGGCGGGTCGGGTCAAAATGAAAAACCTACTACTACCATCATCCACTGTCAAGGAATCGTCATCAACTAGCGCAAGTCGGGGACAATTGAAAACAGAAATCAATCCATCATCCACTGCCAAGGAATGGTCATCAACTAGCGCAAGTCGGGGACAATTGAAAACAGAAATCAATCCATCCACTGCTAAGAAATAGTCATCAGAAGTGTCCAGCAAGCGGCGCAAGCCGGGGACAATTGAAAACAAACACACTGGGTATGGCACCAACCGCCTTGAGATGAACAGGAACGGAAGCGACACAGTGGAGACGGGTGACGAGGTAGGCTGCGGTGCTGAATTTCCAGGCATTGGTGGAGTCTGCGCATCAAGTTCTGGTGATATGGTTTTGGATCCGTCCACGGTAGTTGCAAAACTCGGCCCAAAGTATATGATTGTACACAACGGTGAACGACTCCAGGATTCACACCAACACACTCTGCACAGTATTACCAGTGCTTATTACGTATGTTGCCCCCCCCCCCCCCCCCCCCCCCCCCCCGTACTCTCCTTTGGCTAGAACCCTGATCATGACTAGTAAAGGAAAAGTGTAGAAAGAGTGGCGAATGACATTTTTTGGCTCACTATGAGCATGTCAGAAAAGTGCGGGCAAAACATTCGCACTCGTGCTTGACTAGTGAATCCATGCACTCCGAGCTTTGCTCGTCACGAATGCCGGGAATCTGCCGGTTCTTCCATTGCGCTCATCAGTTCATATACAAACTTGATACAGGTCTACTCTCCATATAACGTAATCTCTGGGACCACGCAAAAATTATGTTATATCGAGAGTTATGTTATGTAGAAAACCGTGTGTAAAATACAAGATGTACCTCAAAATGAAGGGTATTACAAGGCGGGTTAAAACGTGGAAACATATACACACTGTACTACCATCGACATCAGATACCATCAATGCCGCAGAATATATGCACAATAGGACTAAACTGGCTAGCTACAGCTACCGCTTGATCGTATCGTGCACATGAATTTACGTTGTATCGAGAGTGCGCACGTCGGGGACCGCGCCGTAGCGTGTGTTATGTCGAGGTTTATGTTAATATGTAGGATTATGTTGTGTAGAACAAAATTTGTATGGAAGTGATGCTGTTTCGGCTAGCGAGGTTTATGTACAAGTGAGAGTTGTTATATCGAGAGCAGACCTGTATTGAGATATCTGAGTGTCATGAGTGATGTTCTGCTCAGCGTTGCGGGAACGCGGCACGAAGAATCCCGGGAACACTCTTTGCGTTCCCGGAACGTAAAGGAAACTTGTTCTGCTCTACGTACATATACGTTTGGGTAAAGAAATCACGCGCAAAGTGTACTGGGAATTTTCCCTTCCAAATTTGGCAGTTTTCTGCCTGCATTTGAATGATGATAGTAATATCCAGCAGATCCGCACGCATTTTCTTTGCATGTGCCACAACATAGAGAACCTCATCTATGAGTAGAAATCTGGACCCAAAACCTGTCCCTCCAGGAAATCGCGATTCCACGGATGCAACAAATTTCGCGATTTTGGCCCAAACCCGCGATTTTCAGCAAAATTCGCGATTTCCCACATTTGTCGTTGTTTTCTGCACCATATCCCACATTTTTCTGCACTTTTCACGCAGTGCTTTCCATGATCCTGTGGGTTATTTGCACAGTACGACTCGTACTACTCCCGAGTAGATATACGATACAAAAATTGCGTGATTTGGCCCAAATCCGCAATTTTCTGCAAATAATTCCGCGAATTCCTCGCAAGTTCTGCATCATTCCGCACTTTTCGTCGCATTTTTTGTTGTTTTCTGCCGCAATTTCTTGCGCAAGTTTTCGGGAGTTTTTTCCGCAAATTCCCGCAGGGACAGCAAAACACGCAAAGCCGTAGACTCTGACCCAGACACCTGCTCTCTACGTTTCACGTACCAGTACAGCAGAACCCGGCTACTGGGACTAATGTGATCCGGTCGAGAACGGCGATAGCGTGGCATACACCGAGGACCTCTTGCAACACTGAACACAGGACACTGGACAGAACCGAGGGCTTCCGGTGATTTCACTGACTTGTAACTATGGTGACACTCGGATCATTGTACATTTACATGATTTGTGGACTACATGTACTTGCCACTAGGCACTATTCCATTTTTATTTATTTTTGTAAGCAGAACATAGTGCCATTAGTGGATTCGTGGTGCATCAGTGCAGTATGCCCTATCGACGCAGGGATCAAAGATATCCGGATACTCAGAGCCCTTCACGCTTCACAGCTAAGCCAACAACAGCAGCAGCACGCCAAGGACACGAGTCTCTCCTAGGCAAAGGTGCGGATATCAATGAGAAAGCGTGCAATGCTTTCTCCACTCTCACCTGTGCAATCGCGGGATGCTGATGAAGTGAAGTTCAGCACTATGAAAATAATGCTTGCTGCTTGCTTCGCCCAGCTGCAGCTACAGCGATCGATAAACCGTGGCGTACTCGTACTCACTCTCACAGTATGCGGCAGTGAATGCACGGGGAGTCTGGAGCCAATTATCAGTACTATACTAGGACAAGCTTCTTGCAAAAGGTTTGTAACGTGTTTTCGTGGATACAGTACAGCAGTCACTACAGGGCTAGGCTAGGCTCCCTATTTGCGCCGCCGGCGCCGAGCAGGCTCATAAATTAATTAATTTCTCGATCAATGCCGCTTGCCTGATTTGTATTTTTGTAGGCTGGCTGCGTCTTTTGCAGGCGCTACAGTGCATTTCAAAACTATAGACGCGTAGGGTTTTTGAAATATTTCAAATTTGGCTGGAACTTTTTGAGAATAGTTTTCGGAATATTGCTCAGGATCGCTCCACAATTACTCTCATGTAGTTTCTAAAGGATTGGATAACAGACGCCCAATTTGGAAAAATTTATGCACAAAGTGATCACAGATTTTATGTGGTATAGATGCTGGCATAACGGGTTTTGCCTAGGTACGCGTCTATAGTTTTGAAATGGACTGTAGGTACTGGGTAGCTTGGTACTGTATTACATGTATTATTTTTTATGATAACGACTATGTTTGTAGGGGTGCGCGGATAATATTATGCTCGCACGCACCCGCGGCCCGATATTATTATTATGCTTTCGGGCATTTCCCGCGGAACTTCGAAAGTATTCTCCCAAAACATCGAAAAAATTCTCCAGAATTCCCCCCCCAAAAAAAAAAACCCAGCACGAACCGTGCCTTGCGCATGCTCTTTAGTATGCAAAATGGACGGTCAGGCACGTGATCACTGCATGCAGGATCTACACTACGTTGTAGTCTTAAAGGGGAAGTTAAGGCAAAAATTAAAATTTCACCAGTTGTAGTCTTCGGGGTGCTGAGTCGAATGGTCTTGGTCCGAGAAAGCTGAGACGCTCCCTTCCTACTTGAATCCCAATCGAACTCGCGCACTTCCACCGAAACTGGGTGACTGCGCCCTACTAGATGGGGATTTGTATGCAAAATGTCACTAAAAGCGCCATTTCGTTCTTATAAAAGCACGGATGACCGCGATTGGCCCATATGTTGTACTCTTTTGGACGCTGAGTCGACTGGTTTTGGTCCGAAAAGGCTGCGATGCAGCGTTCCTCCTTTATTCCCAATCGAACATGGTTGAAGAAGCGGTCACTTGCTCCTGGGTGCCCAGATCACCTGGTCACCACGCCAGCAGGCGACAACTTTCACACCAAGGTTCAACTCGAGTTCAACTCGAGTGACAGGACTGCACCCAAAAAAGGTCAAACAGGCTAGTAAGTTGTACCCTGCAGGCACGGTGACCAGGTGACTGGCGTACGCAGGAGCACGTGACCGCTTGTTCAACCATGTTCGATTGGGAATAAAGGAGGAACGCTGCATCGCAGCCTTTTCGGACCAAAACCAGTCGACGCAGCGTCCAAAAGACTACAACATATGGGCCAATCGCGGTCATCCGTGCTTTTATAAGAACGAAATGGCGCTTTTAGTGACATTTTGCATACAAATCCCCATCTAGTAGGGCGCAGTCACCCAGTTTCGGTGGAAGTGCGCGAGTTCGATTGGGATTCAAGTAGGAAGGGAGCGTCTCAGCTTCCTCGGACCACGACCATTCGACTCAGCACCCCGAAGACTACAACTGGTGAAATTTTAATTTTTGCCTTAACTTCCCCTTTAACTTATACATCAGGGAGTCGTAAAAATATATAAAATATATACGGTATTTTACGACTCCCTGCACTACATGTATACATCAGTACATGTACAGGTAGACTCCCTTTAATTCGAACCTCAAATTGCCAGGCCCTAACTTCGAATTATCCAGAACTTCTAATTATCCAAATGCAGCCCCGGGGGGGGGGGGGGGGGGGCCATGCACTGATATGTATGTCAAAATGCTTGAAATCGCATGCTGAATATTTTTTGCACATTTTTATTTGCATCAACGAAACATAGGTGGTCGTACCGGTCGTGTAAAACGGATCATCAAAACACTGGATCGACACAAAATCATTTTGACATCTTCATTTTCTAGTGAAGAAGTTGTCAGTCACTGCAGCTTTCCTGAAACAGTTTCAACGGAAAAGAACTGCGCTGCCTAATCCGCGTCATGAAAGGCCGTCGGACAGCAGCACGTCGTTCTGAAGAACGGAAGTGGAGCATAGGCATAGACAATATTTACGACAATAGTGCTTTTGCGCGCCAACATCTCCGCGCACGAGCTGGCGCGGCAAGAAAGGCCATCGAGATCCGCGAAGAGAGTCAGCCACCTGGAAGATGTCGTCTTCAATCAAACCTTTGCAATTTGCCTCGCACGGGCTTGAAAGAAATTTCGAGAGAAGGTGGGTTTCTTGAACGCTATAGTCGATCCTGCAGCGGACCATCGATCGATTTTTTAGCTACTCTTGGCTAGAGAAGGAGAAAAGAATGAACTTCGAATTACAAGGATAGCAACTCAATCTCACTTCGAAATAAGCGTTCAAAGGACATAGCCAATGTACCGTAAACAGCTCTTCTGTACGAAGACTGGGTTCGAATTATCCAACCGGCGCACTTTTCGTACTTCGAATTATGCATTCGATTTTGACTTGATCTGAAGTGACTTGCAGAAGATCGGTACGACGAAAAAGTTCGAATTACACGGAATGTTCGAATTATACCGTATTCGAATTAGAGGGAGTCTACCTGTACATGATTGTACTAGATCTACATGACTGTACACAGCAGTACTATGATCTACTCAGGCTGCGTCCACGGATGCGCGCTTGTTCTCTGTTCTCTGGCCCCTGGCAGGTCAAAATTGACAGAATTCCCCCAAAACTCTTCTGAAGGTCAATGGATCTGGCAAAAGACCGATAGAATTCCCCTAAAATTCCCAAAATTTTCTCAACGATAGTATTCCCAAATTATTCCGAGAATAATCCGCGCACCCTTAATAACGACCTACGTACTTCTTGCGTAGGGATATCGGATGAATAATAATCTACCCGGTATTATCTAAATATAAGCACGGTCCTTTATCATGTTTAATAGGTGAGCAAAGAAAGAGAAAAAAGACATAGTCTAGGGCAGAGCTCTGCGCTTGAGCATATGATTGTAAGCTTGCAGAACTGGGATAAAACATGTAAATGATGAAAAATGTGCCAGAGATAAGCTTCTAAAGAATATGATGTGACGCTACATATTCAACGGGATTCCACTGCAGTGAAACCAATGCTCGTAAAACGGTTTGTGCGGCTCTTGCAAATTCGCTTAAACTGGTTAAGGAGGTGATCTTAGGGGGCAGACAATTCCAGAGGGTGCTGTCACATTTATGGAAAAAGAGATTTGAACAGCGTTGTCCATGGTTTGTCAATATCAGCTTATTGGGACGTCGTGCACTGGTTTTGATATGTATACCAAAATTAGATAAGTAGTGGGGATAGACATTAACGTACTCAGAAGGACAAGAGAGATGTGTTGCCTTCTATAATGCAAAGACTCTAGAAAGCATAGCTTATTAAGATTTTCAATGTACCTCCGCCCCGTGCTATTATTGGAGACGTTCCTTTAGTTTAGGTCCTTTTTATTAGGCCGTTAAGGCCTTTTTTTTTGGAACAAGCTGTTCTATGTACAGTCAACTTCGCCAATAACGACATTCGGCGGGGCATCAGAAAAGTGTCCTTATTCGCGAAGTGTCCTTATAACCGAAGTCCCATTTGAATGTATGTGAACCCATATTTTGTATAGTATGATATGCATATCAAAATGAAGCTCTTTTCTTGCTCTATGTCAATGTGTACTTTATTTTCATATTGCAGTTGAAAGGAACTAAAAATTCAATATGCAAGGGAAATCAATTGAAAAATATGCCTTTTTGAGCCATCTACAGGGCCAGGGACATGTACATGTATGATGATTACTGTACAATCATGTACAACTACATGTACATTGTATACATATAGGTGTGCTGGTAAATCCAACAATTTTGAAGCCAACATAAAAAAGGAAGAAAAAGCCCCCCCCCCCCTTGGCTGCATTTTCTTGCATGTGTGCAATAATATCAAGAGTGTGCAACGCCGATCCAGCTCTGCATAGGGTGTTGGTCGAGCGGAATCGGATCTTCTGATGTCATGCGTACACTTCACACCAGCGCAAGGCCGGTCTCGAGGCAGGGCACCATTGTTTTTGATCCAAGAGTACCCGCGACTCCCCGGGTTCCCCTCAGATGTGTACGGTAGTATGACGCAAAGATCCGATTCCGCTCGACCAAGAGTCAAGACTCTATGCAGAGCTGGATCAGGCGTTGCACACTCTGGGGGGGGTTATGTACTCTTGATAATATCCATCACCAGTGCACCATAGCCTAGGTTCTGGTACTTCTGCATGACAGGTATTGTACTTGACTGACAGGTACAGTCAGACCTCGCTTATCCGGTCCTCGTTTATCCGGATCCCTCGCCATCCGGAAGAAAAAAGCTGGTTACATATTTACAGCATACGTGATGCATCCAACATAAACGGTGTTCGGTTATCCGGTTCCCTCGCCTATCCGGATATTTTTTTGGAAAACGGATGTGTGCGGTTAAGCGAGGTCTGACTGTACTTGAAATAGCTGTCAAAACTAAAGCCCAGAAAGTCGTTATTCAAGCAGTGAATATGACCACGGGGCACTAAAAGCATGTCGCTATACGCGAATTGTCGTTATTCAGATAGTCGTTATATCCGAAGTTAAATGTATACAGTTAGATGGGACTTTGCTCTGGGCATGGAAATTCGGTCGTTATTCGCGAATTGTCGTTATATCCGCAGTCGTTATTAGCGAAGTTGACTGTATAGCCACTCCTTCATCCAGGTCCAAATGTATCAATGGATCAGTGTTTACTTCAGTATCGCTATAGAGATGCTATGGCCAGAGCCTATGACATACAGGTAAAAGGAAAACTCCTTTTCGTCTCAGTTTGATATTCACTTCGCGTACGTCTAGTCTCCTCCATGGCCGGCTCTCCATGATTTAAAAAAAAAGAACTTCTCGTAAATCATCGTTACGGATGTTGTGTAACAGTCTCGGTTGTAACGTTGTGCATGCTACATCACCTGACTACGTTGCTACATAAAGACTTTATCATTTTATGTAGCAATGGCATTACATGTACATGTACATGTAAATGTAGCATTGGTGCTAAAGCCAGTGAAGGATTAGGTGTTTGCACCTCATGGCTTTAGCCGATTGTTGCCAAAAACCTGAGATTTCCCGAATGATTATCCACTATGAAACTCGTTATGCCGCTCAAACCTCACATAATGCTCGTCTTGTTCCTTTCTAGTGCTCCATAATGCTCTGATAGTCTCATAATGCCGAATATAATGCCGGCATTATCCGCTGGACCCTACTACAGACTACAGGTGAAATCCTGATAATCATCGAACCTCAAAATGCCAGGAAAAAACTTCTAAATATCCGGACATTCTAATTATCCAAACATGAACCCACAACTCAATATGTATGTCAAAATGCTCTAATGGTCACGCAGAGTTGCGCTATGGACCTTAGACACACATTTTACGGACACTGAACTGACCGGCACAGCCTGCTCATGCAAACTGAACTGACCAGTACAGTGTACAGTGAACTTCGAATTACACTTTGCTAGCTTCGAATTATCAGCACAAATCCCACACATTTTCTATGTAAGTGGAATCTGTGGGACTTCTAATTAACCGTACATGTCCAGTTCGAGGTTCGAATTATCAGAATTTTTTATGTGGGAATCGTATTGATAGAAATCGGTCCTGGAAAAACTTCTAATGAAGCGGTATGTTCGAATTACGCCATATTCGAATTATCAGGATTCCACCTGTACTGTAGTAGAGCCGTAGAAGCGCACTGTAGTAGTACCGGTATACTAGTACTTACTAGTACAATCATGATTCTGTCCCTGCGGGAATTTGCAGAAAATAGTCTCGAAAACTGGCGCAAGAAATTGCGGCAGAAAACAACGCAAAATGCGGCGAAAAGTGCGGAACTTGCCAGGAATTCGCGGAATTATTTGCAGAAATTTGCGGATTTGGGCCAAATCACGAAATTTATTGCATCCGTCGAATCGCTATTTGCGCAGTAGATCTACTCGGGAGTAGTACGAATCGTACTGTGCAAATAACTTACATGATCATGGGAAGCGCTGCAGGAAAAGTACAGAAAAATGTTTGAAAAAGTGCAGAAAATTACACAAAAAAACGCATGAAATCGCGGATTATGCAGAAAATCGCGAAATTGGTTGCATCCGTGGAATCGCGATTTCCTGGAGGGATACATGTAGATGATTGTACACAGGGAGGCAGGAGGACCTAGCCTACGCCGGCGCCGCGGCCTACATGTAGCGCATAATAATCGGACTGAGCTGATCTAGCTAAGGCGTAACTGGCGTAAGGGGCCGCCGGCGCCGGTCGACAGCGGTCGTCCATATCATCGTACTTTTTTCACATAACGAAATATTTCCGTGATGGGGCGCTGGCCCTCTAGTCTATAAGTACATGTAGAACTGCAAGACTTACATGTAGTCGTGAATTGCAGTAGAAAGCTCGAGCGAGCAGTATTGCTCGCAGCAACATCATTTGTTCATAACCGTACTTTGCAACAACATTAAATTTGGGTAGATTTTCGGCGATTCTCAAAGGAACCCTCCAAAATTGGCGAAAAGGTTAGCGATTTTTCAAGTCTCGTTTTCGGTGAATTTTCGGCCAGCAGATTTGGGGAAAGCATACCCACAAATAATGTACTTCAGATGGCTGACCGTACCAAAATAAAATAACGTTACCTTCCGACGCCCCTGAATACGATTACGCCGAGAAATATGTGTGTGCCATGTATGTGTGTGGCATGAGCTTCTTCCACTTGGTCTACTGTCTAATAATATCGGTAGTATATGTAACACCGAAGTGATACAATCGGTGTTGTACAATGGACTGCTGAGGTAAGGGCGCAAACGTGGCCTCAAAGATAATCAGATAAGAAGTATGACGAGTAGAATAGCACATGCAGCTATGTCACGGTATGTGAAATGATTACTGGTATGATGCCGCGATACCCAGTGTAATGGGCCAACATAATCATAACATTGCATGGCGGAGAGAGAGGGGGGGGGGGGGGGGGGTAGCTAGAAAGGAGCCAAAGCACAGGTTAGACTCACCTGCATAGCCTTTACGTAACTGTAGAGGCAAGCAGCACATACAGTTTGAAGTACATGTACACGATTGTTTCCTCCAGGCAGTTATCATGGTTATGAAGAGCAAGCCAGCAGTCATGTGCAGACAAACATCAAATGTTGCTGCCACACCGGGGTTAGTAGACCTGCTGTAGATCATGGTATCCAGTGCAGCATGACTCATTGCACTGCTCTGCAGGACCCAAGGAAGGAAAACAAATCTCTGTTCAAGGTGAAGGACCCCATGATGACTCGGGCCACTATCAGCTAAAACGAATGCCCAGACAGCTAGGATTTCAGCTGTACCGGGCCAATCCGGGAAAGTAACAATTGCTCCTGGGTCCAATCACTAGTTCGTTCAACATCGCTGTGCATAGTGTGACCACGACCACAGTCTGTGGGGACAGGATACAGGGGTGCAACATCAAACAGTCAGCACATGGCATCATGGTTACATGTCCACTTCGCATAGCATTCAGCTTCCAGTTCGTTGGTGAGGTCCTTATCCGCTCAGAGCATAAGGCAACTTTGAAGTGTACGCCGCATTGTCTTCTTGCTCCACTGCATCCACTTCAGGTAGGTTCTGTTAAACCTTCAAAGTCAACATTGGTGCATTTATGTGCAGTACCAGACTTGCCAGAACGGCATCTAAAGGAGAACAGAGGGCAAGGACACAGAAGGGCAGAAGAAAGATTGAGCACATTAAACTCACGGTGCTGCACTCACGTCCCCATAGCAACGGTAGTAAAAGAAGTGCAGTGCTTAAAGCAGAAGTAGCCCGAACGCGCACCAACTGGTAGATAAATAATTTTAAAATACTTTTCATTGTTTTCAAGTATAATCAAGTATTTTTGACTAGTTCTGATGTCTCGCAAGCTGTGCTAGCTCCTCAGCAGCCACTTCATAACTTAGCATTGATAAACCCTACACCGGCACAGACGCAAATGGTTTCTTCGCTGCAAACCCGTCAAAATGTCAATCAATTTTCGTCCAGGAGCCATCATCAGCTGAGGTACGTGAACAAAACGAGGTGTGTGAAGGGTGTTTCCATGCATACAACAGCCGGGTATACGGTACATGTACATCCAAAAACAACACAATTCAAAAATCCTGTGTTACTGAAACACCCTCAACAAAAGGGTTCCTATCTGCATTGAGAAGAGAGCGTGAGCAAAAGATCCAGACTACCAGTAGGCTTACCAATGCATAGACTGATTGGGAGCCAGAAGATCTCTGAAGACCTTGATGTGACTAGGATAATTGATCATCAGATCATTGACGACCTTGCCGCTATTCTGTGTACGTGCAGCTCCATGCTCGAGTATTACCTGCGTACACAGGCAATCATTATATGAATAGCATGAATACATGAAGCGTCTATGATTACACAAAAGGCGACAAGCTCCAAATTTGAGGAACTGAGATTTTGAGCTCATTGTAATCTATAGGTCTAGAGGCACCTTCACGGAAACTTTCACATTCAAAATCTTAATAAAACAGATAGAAATGATACTTCGACAATCGACATGCTGCAGATTGTGAATAGCAACTGAATAGAGCTGTTGTCAGTTGATAAATCCCCTTTTCTTATGATGCAGTTGCGTGACGTCCACCACTTTCTTAGTGAGCTTCACAAAATCTTGGTGATAACTGTCAACTGTTATGTGTAACATCTCAATAGGGCTTGAAAGTGATGATGTCACAAGTCAACAAATAACGATAACTAACAACTTCTTGATCAAATTTGACCCACTCTGCCCATAGTGAAAGTAGCGCGATGGGGAGGCGTTTGTGCCGCATGCAGGTGAGATCTTTCTGTACAAGGAGTGGGTCCACTATCGAGACAGTCCAGGTTTGCTACTACCGGCAGACGCGTCACCCTGGGAGAGCCATCCAAACCTGTCCGGATCCATACACAAACTGGGTCCAAGTGGATCCAAAAGTCAGCGTTGCCATGGCTCTGGCCTGGCTGTGACGTAGCACTTTCAAGACAAACTGTGAGAAGTATGTGAGAAGTAAATGAGTTCAGTGTCCCTCAGACCTACATGTACTTGAGCCTGTGTGTATGTACACCACCGCATGCTCTTCATGATGTGCTTTCTGGGGTAGAGAATGAAAACTTGAAAAGGGACTGAAGGTAGCGAATGTACATTATCATGATTATGATTGAGAGCAACTAAGTTACTCCCAAAGAACTCTCGATCATATAATTTATATGTACTTCCTCCGGCAACAAAAACTTCCTGACTTTTTTCACTACTTTTCGCTGCTGTTATTTCGCTCTTTCTCTTTGGTTCTGTCAGCCTGAAACACTGACATGACATTTTGGAATCGTAGGAAAGCATGATTCATATTCTGGAGAGCCGGCAGACGTCGCAGAGCAAGGGTGTCGACGGTGCAAACAAAGCAAAGCGATCATGTTTTTCCTTTTCGTCCACCAGCCTGCGCAATGCGAAGAAAAGCACTGCGCACACTGCTAGGGGTGCGCGGATTATTCCCGGAATAATTTGGGAATACTATCGTCGAGAAAATTTTGGGAATTTTAGGGGAATTCTATCGATCTTTTGCCAGATCCGTTGACCTTCAGAAGAGTTTTGGGGGAATTCTGTCAATTTTGACCCGCCAGAGAACAAGCGCACATCCATGGACGCACGTTCATGTACATGCAGCAATACCCAGACACGACATAGTAGTTGTGTACAGTCAGATGTACATGTAGACCTAGTGTAGATCCTGCAACGACCTGCATGCAGTGATCACGTGCCTGACCGTCCATTTTGCATACTAAAGAGCATGCGCAAGGCACGGTTCATGCTGGGGTTCTTTTTTGGGGGGGGGGGGGAATTCTGGAGAATTTTTTCGATGTTTTGGGAGAATACTTTCGAAGTTCCGCGGGAAATGCCCGAAAGCATAATATCGGGCGCGTGCGAGCATAATCCGCGCACCCCTTCACACTGCTCGTCGTTGCTATTTTTTAGTTCTGAACTTGACAAAGCAGGGCAATGGCACCCAGTGTCGCCGTGCGACTACCCTGATCTAACAATACTCATGCCAGTTGCACCACAAACAATCCACTCATGACATCTTGCTCTAAAAGGCGAGCTGCCTGCAAACTTGGATTCACACAAGAGCCATAAGAACACGAGGTCAATCTTGGTGGTCATAAAAAGGAGAGGCTGATTAGGAACGCGCATGCCTAATTTATACGGGCCAAGATCGTTCGCGACACCCAGGAGCAAGAAGAGTGGAAAATGAATAGCTAGCGTTTTGAAATCTTCGCCATCCCCGATACGCCTGTCGCCATGCGAACAGGTCGGCAATATGTCAAAACTCCAAAACCCAGAGATGTGACAATCGTCACTTCGCGCAGCAGAGCAAGATGAACAAGTTCAAAATAGAAGTGTCATTCCGCCACTGCAGAGCCCAGACCTCAACGTGGATGATCTCACCTTTTCCAGCAGCCTCGACGATGTGTCCTTGGTCACAAAGGAGAACAGGCGAGATCTGATCGGGGCAGTCTAGAAATGCTGGTACGACTATGATATCCCTCGGAGGAAATTTGAAATGTTCGGCTTTGCCTGTGTTTGTTGTTCCGGGGCATGCTCGAGCGAGATCGGAGGAGGTATTGAGTACCAGCGCTGCAGCGCCACCTTGGTCTCCTCAGAGCTGTTAGAGAAGGCATTCAGGTAACAGCGAAGATGATCAGGGACGCGGAGAAGCTTCTCCGCGACATACGACATTGCGTTGATCGACCTGCCACTTGGAACGGTTTGAGCCGTGATGAGTCGAGCGATGGCGACCCAGACTGAGACTCTACTCCCATTAATCGATCCTGTAGATATTGTAGATGTGACGATTGAATGTGCTGAAGTGTTTGAACACAGTGACTCCGTGAACAGATTTAGGTCATGTAAAAAAAGTCACGAAGTTTTTTGTTTCCTGAGGATGTACTTTCAACACCCAGTCCGTCTTACGGTAGCATAAAAGCTCTGCCGTACGCACTCTTCAAGCAGTGGAGCATCCTGCTTGATAACGTATACCTTCAACAAATTCAGTCCAGTTTCATCCCAACATACAGACAGGACACTGACCATGACGAGTAGGCAGGGGTAAGTACAAACAAACGGACACGTCACCGTGGAATGCGGCCTCCTGATCTACATGTACATTATAGTCACTACCAACAACACACAACATGTATTATTTGCTACTCACTGGGATGATGAAGCATCCTTGCGACTTCAGAGCTGAAGCGAGAAGTGTGCGATGTCCATCGGATGACATAGCCGGATGACGGAGGAGTCGTGTATCTCTAACACCCAGGCAGGCCACAACACTGAAACCATGACGTGTAGCTGCAGCCATATCTACTGATACACCATTGAAAACATCGGCTGGATACTTGGAAGTCTCCACTGGCTTACTATCTCGGTTGACAATGCACAATGCCTGAACGGCCACACCATCAACCAGAGAGACGCCAGTGGTGTGTTCTGGACCAATGAAGCATGACAGCATATCATACATTCGACCCGTGTTTGGACTCAAACCTTCTTTTCTGGACGACTCTGAGCACCGGTTCATGATTTCTCGCCGTTGCTTGTTAGTAACTAGTAGTGTGTCGAGCAAAATAAGCCGCTGAAGATGATGGGCACCGTACTCTAGCAAGAAACAGCACACAGATATGAAAGCAGAACGACAGATTGAAAAATACAGCAATCAAGGGGCAATGTGCTGCTTGATACGTTCGGCCAGCTGTCAAGAGGTCCTACCAACATACCGGCTATTGCATTCAAAATAGTAAATAAGGTGACTCAATTCCAGGGTTGGAAGGAAATCCTTCAACATCGTGAACGAATGTATCGTGGTGAAAACTGTTACAACATCCATTGGGAGATATGCTGTGTGGACTGCAGTGTTGCCACATCATTATAGCCAAATATCAGTAGGATAAAAAACCAAAATGCATCATCCGGGGGCTTCGCCCCCGGACCCCCTTCCCTATATAGCGACCTCGATACACACACACACGCGCGGCACTGATAAGAAAAAGATGTCATGTTTTGCGTGAGACTCGGGCTGAGTTTGCCGATTTTTCTCGAGACAGATGATGATTTCGCTTAGCGCCTTAGGAGAGAGCTATGGAAACACGCGTAATGAGCAGTAAAGGCCAAAAATCTGGATCATGACTTCTAAACCACGCATAAGGTCAAACTTGGACACTTTCATGGCTGTTGTCGGCAGGAGAAGGTCAATTGTCGGCAGGTCGTGACATGCCTCAAAAATCGGCAGGCTACTGACATGTCGGCAGGTGTGGCAACACAGGGACTGTGTGGACTTTCCGGGGTTAAGCCAGAAACACACGACAGGGTTTAGAGGTCATATCAACTACTCTTTTTGGTGGACTTTCTCATTACTAGTCGATTCAAGAGCGGCGAGGGATGACCGTATTTTTTTGTAAACGAAAAGCACCTAGAATCCACAACTGAAGCGATTTGCTTATTTTATTTTCTATCGCACTACCTCATGGCGCAGTGGGAACACCGGCCAATGTGTAAGTGTGACATATGAGTACATGTACCACACTCACTTCTCCTTTTTCTAGTATCAGGTCCAGGTAAGGAATTCAGAAAATGCACTGGTAGAAAGGCGGACCACACAACAGAAGCAAGACCTAACTGATTGATATTGATATAACGTTATTTTAATGTTTCGACGATCAATTACTCAATCAAGCCTTGCTCCCGTTGTGTGGTCCACCCTTTTCCACCAGTATCATGTGACAGTCAGTAAGCACTCTCGAAATACACTTACTCTGTATGAGTTGATCAACACTGATCAGCTCCAGCAAGGCACTGCACTCTACACCACACAGTGTACAGTAGAGAAGTAGGCTGAGCACTTGAGCATGACGATACTTGGGATCACCTGTACTCTGTATGGCTGAATAGCGACTCATCAAGTCCATGGCTAGCGAAGGATCAGCAATGTTCAACGAAAACAGTGCATGAACACACCGGTCAATATCTCTACATTCACTAACATACTGAACATCAAGCTGGTCCTGTAGCAGCTGCCTGAACTCAGATGTTGTACATCGGCATCGTGACGCCCGGTGCAGCATCCACCTCAGCTGACCTTGATTCTTGCTACCCCGCCATAGATCTGTAGGTAAACTAGCTGCGTGATCCAGTACAGCTACAACTAGATTAGTCACTGCGCTGTCCTCCTCGCCGTCCTCGGTAACCCTAGCACAAGCCTGGAGGATGGTCCTGAGATTCTGTACACTATATATATTGTTAAGATGACAATGAATCAGAGGAACTTGTGAAGTCAGGTCGCTAGGTTGAAACGTGTGCGCAGTGACCATGGCAGTGAAAAGACCATCAATAGCTGAAACGGCATCACATACAGTGGTATCCTGACGCACAGACCTATCTGAGTGGCATCTCACGGGTTGAGGGGAGCAAAGCGACGTCGCATTGGGACCCAGTGCAAACGTGTTAGCTACAAGTCGTCTAGACCGGACCAGTGTGCTCATACCATAGCCATGCTGAAGAAAGTTACTCACAGTCCTCAGACTACGCAACTTTGAAGCAAACATGATGTGTTGGTAACTTGCCTGGGTGACACTAGTTTACACAAATACTTGATCCTATGCTCCACTGAATGACAACGTGTAGTCACTGTACGCTGGCTGCTCACAATACCGTCCTCTGGGAAACAATACAAAACATCACACACACACACACACACACACACACACACACACACGCACGCACGCACGCACACACACACACACACACACACACACACACACACACACACACACAAAAACTCAACAACATTCTACTCAACAGTTTCCTCGGAGACAAGAATGCAATGATACCGAGAAGAAGAAACCTTTCAAGAGTTTCAAGGGCCTGAAGTGTATCATTCTTCTCAGTATCATTACATTCTACTCACATTACACATTTAGTGATATCAACTGATTTCAAAGATGAGTGTGGCACAATACTCGTACTGTTGACCTGTTCAAGTGTGATGCAACAAAAAAATTTAAATAAGCCTCCAGATCCAAAAAGGAGGCTTATGTCCTTTTCAACATTCTAAGCTATCTGTACCAAGACATTGATGTCATCAGCAGATCACTGTGCTAAAAAACCCCAAAGTCAAAAATATTCACCCAGCACAAGAGTTATGGTGGTATGACCAACTGCATTTACATCTCTCACCACAGTGCACTCAACTTTCAAGTGCGTGTTTTGCAACACCGCACACTACCTTTCACATCTGGAGGCTCAAATGCCACTGACAATGTGTCAAAAAGGAGACAAAAAAATTAAATAAGACTCAAGACTAGAACAAGCTCCATGCTCCTCGCGATCAGCTTAGGCGAAAAAGACCAAGCATCAGAACTGCTCCAAACACTAGTGGAGACGAACCTATCACACATCGTATACACTTTTCAAGCGCGTTTTGACATGTTCACCACAATCTTGGAGTGAGCACTGCTGGCGGGCACGGCGCTCCGTCCTTGGAAAAGCTCTTCAGACAGCTTCTAAAGCATTTAAAAATAATCTAGCGCTGTGTGCAAGTGACAAAATCAAAAAGAAGACAAACCATCACCTGAATATTGAATCACAGCATGGCATTCAGGGTGCTTAGACAAACGCTCTTCAACATCTGGATGCACGTATCTGACAATACACACCATTCCATGATGTGCATGTGTCACACGAGCACGCACGGGAAGCCCACCAAAGAATCATCCAGGTGCTAAACGATCAACATAGCAGCAGCCGCCACATCAAACAACAACTTGATGATGTTACCGCGAGGAATGCCACGCAGCATATCAATCCATCATCCACTGTCAAGGAATGGTCATCAACTAGCGCAAGTCGGGGACAATTGAAAACAGAAATCAATCCATCATGCACTGTCAAGGAATCGTCATCAACTAGCGCAAGTCGGGGACAATTGAAAACAGAAATCAATCCATCATCCACTGTCAAGGAATCGTCATCAACTAGCGCAAGTCGGGGACAATTGAAAACAGAAATCAATCCATCATCCACTGCCAAGGAATGGTCATCAACTAGCGCAAGTCGGGGACAATTGAAAACAGAAATCAATCCATCCACTGCTAAGAAATAGTCATCAGAAGTGTCCAGCAAGCGGCGCAAGCCGGGGACAATTGAAAACAAACACACTGGGTATGGCACCAAACCGCCTTGAGATGAACAGGAACGGAAGCGACACAGTGGAGACGGGTGACAAGGTAGGCTGCGGTGCTGAATTTCCAGGCATTGGTGGAGTCTGCGCATCAAGTTCTGGTGATATGGTTTTGGATCCGTCCACGGTAGTTGCAAAACTCGGCCCAAAGTATTATGATTGTACACAACGGTGAACGACTCCAGGATGCGCACCAACGCACTCTGCACAGTATTACCAGTGCTTATTACGTATGTTGCCCCCTCCCCCCCCCCCCACCCCCCCCCCCCCCCCCGTACTCTCCTTTGGCTAGAACCCTGATCATGACTAGTAAAGGAAAAGTGTAGAAAGAGTGGCGAATGACATTTTTTGGCTCACTATGAGCATGTCAGAAAAGTGCGGGCAAAACATTCGCACTCGTGCTTGACTAGTGAATCCATGCACTCCGAGCTTTGCTCGTCACGAATGCCGGGAATCTGCCGGTTCTTCCATTGCGCTCATCATTTCATATACAAACTTGATACAGGTCTACTCTCCATATAACGTAATCTCTGGGACCACGCAAAAATTATGTTATATCGAGAGTTATGTTATGTAGAAAACCGTGTGTAGAATACAAGATGTACCTCAAAATGAAGGGTATTACAAGGCGGGTTAAACCGTGCAAACATATACACACTGTACTACCATCGACATCAGATACCATCAATGCCGCAGAATATATGTAGGACTCAGTGACCAGTCAAGGCCCCGTGACCAATCACGATCCCCGTGACCAGTCAAACAGTCACAAACCCCCCATGACCAGTCACAAATTAGTTTACCAGTCACAATGCCCCATGACCAGTCACAAATCACCATACATGTACATGTGTAAAGTACACAGTTCGTGACTGCTCGCAGGGTGCTTCGTACTGCAGGATTTGTTGTGGAAACTATAATTCCCTATGAGCGGTCACAGAATGCAGTTGTGAAAACTATAATTCCATGCGAACAGTTACATGCGGAATGTACAGTTGTGACCACTCTTTCTCTGTGAGTAGTCACAGGCAGAATATGTATTTCTGTGTTACAAGAGAGATTGGAGGCTTTGTCACAACTCTGAGTTTCACGTATTACTACGATCGTCAGGCAACTGATGGCTCCTAAACGGGCAGCCTGAACATAAGAGGGAGCAAGGTGGGAAATTCTGAGGGGTATCATAGTGCAAGAGTCAGGTGCAGGCGTGAAGTTGCCAAGTCTTCAGACTTGGGGCTATGCAGCAGCAGTTCCAGCGTGAATGACATAGTATAGAGCTGGGGACCACACATGCCCACACCATTACACACACATACACCCACACTCTCTCCCTTTTCTCACATACACTCACACGCGCACACACACACTCATTCTCTAAATCTCTCTCTCACACATACACACATGTCATTCATTCTCTACATCACACACACACCTGGCCTGGTGTACAGCTGCCAAATGCTTAGCCACGCCGCCCCCGAGACAGGGGGAGAGTAGAAGAGAGAGTTTGAGACACACACACACACATCCACACACACACACACACACGCACCTGGCCTGGTGTACAGCTGCCAAATGCTTGGCCACGCCGCCCCCGAGACAGGGGGGGAGTAGAAGAGAGAGTTTGAGACACACACATCCACACACACACACACACATACACACACACACACACGCACACACAAACACACACACATTCTCTAAACCTCACACACACACACACACACACACATTCTCTCTCTCTCTCTCACACACACACTCTCTCTTTCTCACGCATGCACACACACACACACACACACACTCACACATGCGCGCGCACACTTACTCTCTCTCACACACACACACACACACACACACACACACACACACACACACACAAATATGCAGCGGGACTACCAGCTAGATTCACGTGACCTTGCGGACAAAGTTACGGAGGTAGAACTTGTTTTCACGGCGACACTTGGACACAAGTACTTCTGTATTATTATTTTATCTCTTTTCAACCAATCCACAAGCCAAGAAGAGATGCGTAGACAGAAGAACCGTACTCTTGGTGATACTGATCGCAAACATGATTAATTCCTCCAGGCCATTGAGCACCCAATTCTAAACCTTATCTAAGCAAAGCAGCATGCCAGTTCAAGAACATCTCGTCAGACATACATATCGATACATGTCTGGTGCACTCTCACTAACAAGCAGGCATCGCAGGCTACATTCGCACCAGCAATCAAAAGAAGTTGAAGTGAGTGAATATTTCTATAAAATTAATAATTGGAAGACAAATGAAGGTGTGGAGGATCGCCCAAAAACACTGACAAGGAGAGTCACTCAGACAGTAAACTGTACACAGTACTCGTATGCATGTACTTATACACGTTATAGCAGCACAACGAGAAAGACCATGATGCATAATGTTGCATCAATAAATTTTACAGAGTTATTTTGGGAGTAGAAATGAAGATGTGTTCGAAGCAGTAAACTGCGTAAGCACTACGTTGAGCCAGAATATTGAAATACAGTTTCCTGCAGTCAAAACAAGACACTCACACTTCTCTGGTCTAGTTCGCCATTCTTATCGATAAACATGACTTGATTTAATTTCTTACGATGGTCCTTGAGAATGGATCAATGATGTCTTGAATAGATGTCTTCCTGAACGACTTCATCTGAGAGGCAGTTTCAGTTTCAACAAGCTGGACATTGTTTTTCTGTGGAGTCTTCCACAAGAAAGACAGAGCCACCCACACGAAGGTGCTTGATGTACTCAGTACCTTCTTGGAAATGAACATATTTTCATTTCCATCTTCATTATATTTTCGTCTCTGCATCGTCGACGATGTCCACTTCTGACTCCGTAATCTTGTCACCCATCCTCTCCAAAAACGCAAATCGAGTGCTGCTTGCATGCTGGATCAGTTGAAGTCAGTCTCTGCTCTAGCAAGATCGGCATGCAAAAATTACATGACTGAAAATATTCCGAAATAGCTTTTCTGAACGACGAAGTTTGTTCTTCAAATTATGATGAATAGCACAACCTACTAGCCAGAACGTCCTCTCAAAAGAGATTCTATCTGAAGCCTGCAAGATTTTCGACCACCCTTCGTTTTGGAGAGGAGCCCACACACACCAGACTCGAGCTACAAGTAAACTACGCAGAGATCGAGAGTTGATCGAAATCTTTCTTGCGCACTACTTCTGAAACCTGTGAAGGAAAAAAGTATGCTGAACGCGTGAATGCCTACAGTTGAGTCGTAATATTTTGACGTAGATCCTGTGACCGTTCACAGAGAAAGTCGCGGCTGTTTCTGACTGGTCATCGGGATTCAAACTGGTGTGTGACTTTATGACTGCTCTTCGGGGATTTGTGACTGTTTGATTGGTCACGGGGATCGTGATCGGTCATCGAGACGTGACTGCTCACTGAGTCCTACATATATTCACAATAGGACTAAACTGGCTAGCTACAGCTACCGCTTGATCGTATCGTGCACATGAATTTACGTTGTATCGAGAGTGCGCACGTCGGGGACCGCGCCGTAGCATGTGTTATGTCGAGGTTTATGTTATGTAGGATTATGTTGTGTAGAACAAAATTTGTATGGGAGTGATGCTGTTTCGGCTAGCGAGGTTTATGTACAAGTGAGAGTTGTTATATCGAGAGCAGACCTGTATTGAGATATCTGAGTGTCATGAGTGACGTTCTGCTCAGTGTTGCGGGAACGCGACGCGAAGAATCCCGGGAACACTCTTTGCGTTCCTAGAACGTAAAGGAAACTTGTTCTGCTCTACGTACATATACGTTTGGGTAAAGAAATCACGCGCAAAGTGTACTGGGAATTTCCCCTTCCAAATTTGGCAGTTTTCTGCCTGCATTTGAATGATGATAGACGTGATAGTAATACCCAGCAGATCCGCACGCATTTTCTTTGCATGTGCCACAACATAGAGAACCTCATCTATGAGTAGAAATCTGGACCCAAAACCTGTCCCTCCAGGAAATCGCGATTCCACAGATGCAACAAATTTCGCGATTTTGGCCCAAACCCGCGATTTTCAGCAAAATCCGCGATTTCCCACGTTTGTCGTTGTTTTCTGCACCATATCCCACATTTTTATGCACTTTTGACGCAGTGCTTTCCATGATCCTGTGGGTTATTTGCACAGTACGACTCGTACTACTCCCGAGTAGATATACGATGCAAAAATTGCGTGATTTTGCCCAAATCCGCAATTTTCTGCAAATAATTCCACAAATTCCTCGCAAGTTCTGCATCATTCCGCACTTTTCGTCGCATTTTTTGTTGTTTTCTGCCGCGGCAATTTCTTGCGCAAGTTTTCGGGAGTTTTTCCGCAAATTCCCGCAGGGACAGCAAAACACGCGAAGCCGTAGACTCTGACCCAGACATCTGCTCTCTACGTTTCACGTACGAGTACAGCAGAACCCGGCTACTCGGACTAATGTGATCCGGTTGAGAACGGCGATAGCGTGGCATATACCAGGGACCTCTTGCAACACTGAAGACAGGACACTGGACAGAACCGAGGATTTCCGGTGATTTCACTGACTTGTAACTATGGTGACACTCCGATCATTGTACATTTACATGATTTGTGGACTACATGTACTTGCCACTAGGCACTATTCCATTTTTATTTATGTTTGTAAGCAGAACATAATGCCATTAGTGGATTCGTGGTGTATCAGTGCAGTATGCCCTATCGACGCAGGGATCAAAGATATCCGGATACTCCGAGCCCTTCGCGCTTCACAGCTAAGCTAACAACAGCAGCAGCACGCCAAGGACACGAGTCTCTCCTAGGCAAAGGTGCGGCCAATGAGAAAGCGTGCTTTCTCCACTCTCACCTGTGCAATCGCGGGATGCTGATGAAGTGAAGTTCAGCACTATGAAAATAATGCTTGCTGCTTGCTTCGCCCAGCTGCAGCTACAGCGATCGATAAACCGTGGCCTACTCGTACTCACTCTCACAGTATGCGGCAGTGATCTAGTGAATGCACGTGGAGTCTGGAGCCAATTATTAGTAATACTAATAGGACAAGCTTCTTGCAAAAGGTTTGTAACGTGTTTTCGTGGATACAGTACAGCAGTCACTACAGGGCTAGGCTCCCTATTTCATTTTGCGCCGCCGAGCAGGCTCATAAATTAATTTCTCGTTCTTACATGACACGTGATCGTTGCCGGGGCCATAGCCAATGGGGCTGTTAACCCTTTCAGTGCCAAGGGGGTCAGAAAAATTCAAATTTTTCTGAGTTGAGCTGAACTCAAATTTTTCATAGCTCAGCTGTATATCCACGGATCTTTACAAACGATGGCTCTATGGAAAGATATCATGGCCAGACAGACAGCTGTGAAGAGAAAATGCAGCGAAAATAGTCTTCCTCGCGAGGGCGCCTGAGCGAAGTCCGTTTTCTGCATTTTCGTAGCATCTGCACTTTCTCACGCGCGCGATCGATCGCAGTGCAGGCAACTTTCAACGCACGGAATTCGGACAAAGTTGGCCTGAAAGCCACTGAAAATCTCGATGTTTTGATACCCAATACGCATGGGTTGCCGCGAAAGAAATAGAGAAACCTGCGATGCGCATACGTCATGTTTTCTACGGGCGACAATTGTTTGTCCGAGCGCGCGCGCTTCAAGCTTCGCCCTGGCGATATCTATCCTCACGGACACAAAACGATGTGATGAGTCGATAGCCAAGGTCTTCCTGAACACGTAGAGTGGTCGTTTGTAACTCTCCTGTGTGTAGAAGTGGAGATACGAATTTATTTGTACACACATACTGATTTTGGGCGACTTTAGTCGCCCAGGCACTGAGAGGGTTAAGTGTGACGTCACGGCCCCTTCGATACGCATCGCAACGGAGAGCACTGGGGACAAACAAAAGTCGCGTCCTCTGGATGGAACCAGTTGTCAAAGGCAACAGCATCTAAATGACTGGAGAGAGAGCAGTTTTTCTTTGCTTTTTCTTCAAGCGATTGTTGTCGCTCTTTACTCCTTGTTCTTTCCTCTACAAATCTCCTGTAGTCGTCGAGGGCCTTCATAATGGCTGTGAAATTGGCTGCACACTGTAAAACTCCGTGTTTGAGAGTGCTTTGAAGATTCTTCGCGTCCTGATGGATCAAAGTACGAGCGCTCCCTGTGAATTCGATTATATGTAGGTGAGACTGTGAGTTGTTCAAGAAATCAGTGTCTTCTTTCTGTCTCTGCCCTCACGCTGGCACAATAATATCAGCCTCTATATCCATGACAGCTCGCACCTCCCGTAAACTGCATGACTTAGATATATTCTCGCCCTCCGTGGTGATTGAAGACCATGGAAGAAGAGTTATTATGTTCAGAATGATGTCCTGAGAATATAAAATAAAATAATTCTAGGGAATTGTTACAGGGTATTTTGGAAGGATGGAGAGAGAGAGAGAGCACTGAAGTGTTTGTCTCACTGTAATTACTCCAGATTATTGAATGGTGTATGATCTACTCGATATTTTCCACCATTGTTTTTCCTGATTTGCGGGATCTCTTCTTTTGCTGTTTGCGTATTTACAGGAAGTGACTGTCTGGTGTATCTGCACCAGATCCTGGGGACATGAAGTCAGATGCAGAGGCAGGGTCGTCCAGTGATGCAACACTGCCATTCTATGTACAACGTCACCGCTAATTCCCCCGGCGAAAACACAAAAAGACAAACACGTCAAGAGACTACAGTATTGACCGTTCTGGTAATGAATCGTGACTGCTCGGACAGTCGATAATCGAAACACAGAGCACCAGCATGATGTTTTGATATTGGGAACCACACACCAGCTCAATTCTCAAGCCCAAAAATTGATGAATACAAAACACAGAGCGACGCAACAAGAGATCATCCGGCAACCAAACCAACCTGGGTCTAATGCACTAAATAGTCCTGAAATACGCAGGCCACACAAAGCAGTGCAAGCACATACTGTTACAAGGTACATGCATTGCAGAACAAAGTGTAACCAAAGATACACGGGGTTATAGCTGCACACTCGTGCATGTGCTCGCTCAGCCCAAGAACACGCATGATGATAGAAATAATCCGGGGGAAACACGCTAGCACCGAAGTAAGCATCAAGACGTAAATAGTCATCATCACAAGCCCTAAGCCCGTCGCGGCGTCACAGAGCAAGTATGAACAAGCGAGCGCCATAAAAATCGATCGCGTGCAGCAGCGAGCAGGGACTGCACGTCAAGTGCAGTCCATGAAATAATAATTATTATCAAGCCATGACATTCTGGGCCTGCCTCGGCCACGACCTCCAGCAACACAACCCTGAAGAACAGTCAATGACAAACAGCCGGAACGAACAATATGACCAATTTAATTGCAATTTCCTTTTACGAACAGAAACAATAAGTGGGACTTGTTTGTGAATACTATTTATTTCCTCTCTAACAGACACATTCGTCCGTAAATAGTGCAGCTCTGAAAAAGTAAAAATTACATTGATATGTACATTGGTGTGCCGAGTAGTATCATCCTTGATCACCCATCCAACCAAGACGTTATCAGGTCCCAGACGCCGAGATCGCACGCCGAATGTGAAGTGCATATAGCCTTGAACCTGTTGCACAAGGCACACACATATGACAACATCCACTCCGATTATTTCCAGAGGCCAATCATAACAGAACACAGAAATGAAACCACGGGCTCAACAAAGTACATGTAAACGCAAAGGAAATTAGTTAAAATAATCCATGAAGTGCTATTTTAATTCCAGCGCTGACTGCAGTGTGGCGTCGTGGCCCGATACCCGCTGAGCATAGACACAAACTCCATTTGACAGGGGCAAGACATACTATTTTGGAATAAAGTCATAAAGTACAGCATTCCAATGACATGACGGACACCTCGTGCAAATGCGTGGTCTGCTCATCCGGCCAACTCGGCCACGCCTGAGAGTGTGTGCATGGACGCGCGCACGCAAGCGCGCGCGTGCACACACCATGTATTCGGTGCGTATGGCGTACCTGTTGCGGAGATATGAAGATGGAATCATTATCGTGATGTTACATGTACAGTGTATGTTTGAGTGTAAAGTAAATTTTATTTTTAATATTACACATTTCTTCGACACAACTTACTCCACATCTTCGCATTTCTCATAATCCGTCCACCTACACTCTGTCTCGGTTGAGGAAAAACTCTCCCAGGTACAGGTATACACTAGTCACCACAGCCATGTGATGACATTGGGATGGGTCCCAAGCACGATTGCACTCTCCAGTTACAATATAATTTATTTGTCCAGATTATCTGTGAAGACAAAATGCAATGCATAGCGGCAATCGATGGATGAAGAGAGAGTTTGTAAATACACATATCTTTCGACTTGTTCAGGAGCTTACCTTTTGGAGGTCACATCGTTTACACGATCTCTTATGCTGTCTTGCACCTTGGCTTTGTTGACCATGGATACGCCATCCCAAAAGACATTCTACAGGAGCTACTAATGCAGAGCGTTTTTCACGCTCGATCTCGGCGATCTACCTCGTCACGCCAATAAAATCCTCCGTGACACTGGCTACAGTCACAAGAGACGTCTCAGTAAGGTAATGAGCACGACAACACCGTCGAGATCAAGGACAAAGAGAAAACAAAACACTCACTGAAAACTGCAAAGAAGAAACGAGAAATGTACACGATTCCTATATGTTGCCACTGACAACTGGTTCGGTGGAGACGACGCTACTTTTGTTTGTCCCCAGTGGGATCGTTGCTATGCGTATCGAAGGAACTGTGACGTCATCACTTAACAGCCCCATAGGCGATCTTCCCGCCGCGGGCATAATCAATCAGGCCATCAGGACCGTTTGACGTCATTTCGGGAGTTTCAGGACCGTTTGACGTCATTTCGGGAATGTTCGGACCGTTTGACGTCATTTCGAGAATAATTTTTCGACCTTCGACCTTTCCACCTTTGACCTTCCCTAATACTGTAAATCAACAAATTAATTATTTTGGCCGGTGAGAAACTTTGGCCGATCCCGAAATGAAACTTTTGGCCGTCATTTAACTTTGGCCGATTGGGTTTTTCAAAAAAGAAATCGACTGGTATTTGTTGCTCTCACATGCAGCCATGGCTCAATAATGCATCATTTTCCTCTATGACAAATGTTAGCCTGCGATTTATTTTGGCCGGCTGATACCCACCGGCGAAATCAGCGAAATCGCCAGTGAAAATTAGTTGATTTACAGTATGTTGCTTCACGCTGTAAGAAATCAAATCAAGCACGCTCTGTCTGTCATGATGGCTGAATCCGCTTCTCAGTTTCCGGCATACCTAGTTTCACGTGTTGAACAATAATGTCTAAATCCGCTACTGCAGTTATTTTGTTTTAGTGCCTTTCCAGTGTTCTATTAGCACCCCTGGTTCTCAATCTATTGTTCTTCCTCTCATTTGACTTAGAAAATCTCAGATTTTGAGTTTTTTGCGCTCCATACATAATTTTATTTTCATTATTTATTGGTTTGGTGAGACTCGACCTCCCATGATAGGTATCCATTTACCTCTGGAGAATCCGTAAATAAACAAACAAATCTTGCCCTTGCCTGCAGCCCTCGGGCCTACGGCCCTTGGGCTGTAGGCTGGGGCAAGATTCAGCCATCATGACCTCCTGAGCGTGCTTGATTACATACATCAATGCCGCTTGCATGATGTATCAAGCACGCTCAGAAGGTCATGATGGCTGAATCTTGCCCGAGCCTGCAGCCCAAGGGCCGTAGGCCCGAGGGCTGCAGGCAAGGGCAAGATTCAGCCATCATGACAGACAGAGCGTGCTTGATTTGATTTCTTACATCGCGCGCGAAGCAACATACATGTATTACAGTAAGATCGGGCGCCGAAGAACGCAGGGGCTCGAGCGCAGCCTAGGAAAGTTCTTTTAAAAGAGAGCATGTCTGAGAAAACCAGAACATATGTGCAAGTCGATCTCTCAGATTTCGCTCAAATTTTGCAGGTAGGTTTGCTTTGGGGTGTAGATCGACATTCCAAAGCCCGCACAAAATCTTTTGAAGGGAACCATGAAATTGGCATACCCCTCAATATTGGCCCAATATTGGCACGATTTATGGGTCTACAAACGAGCCACGGCACAGCGTACAAGAACAAGCTACGAACAAAACTCCATCAAGCCATCATTACCTCACCTTAGAAGAGTTCTTGGGGCAGCACCACTTAGCCACGCCAGCATCCCAGAACACGAGGGCAATCATCCCTTGACGCCACAAATGATCGTCTTGAAAATAGCCAAATTACAAGCGCTGATAAAACAGCGAGCTACGTCCTCAATTAGCAAACACTATACACCGGCAGATAGTAGAACACCTCTTCTAGCACTGAGGACATGTCCCCCATCATCCTTTTGGGGTTTTCTTGAAATAAACAATTTTGAATTTTTCCACTCGACCATTCTGAAATACGTCCAAACTCATACCTGCGCAGGAAAGCTCGCCCCTCCGCGACGTCTAGTCAACAATTTCTACTCCAACACCACTCCCAACGCTGCAGAACAAAGTGTATTGTTGACTCTGACAAGGAAAAGCAGCGGTGATCACTTGTCACTCCAAACGACAAGCTTCTCCTTGCGCCACCAACATTTTTCGTTGCAACAGTTGATGCAAAAGTGACTGAATTTTTGCGTGTACGAGTTTTTGGATTTTACTGCAAGAGGAATGAAGAAATCACGTGGATCGTGACGTAGAATAATGCTTTCTGGTACACGACACAATGCACACGATCACGATCGTTCCTGAGGCGCTATTCGAAACGGACCATGAGGGAGAAGGTAAGATGCATTATATTTCTTGCATGCTCTGCTCAGAACATGCAGAAACTATCGTTATAACGCTACCAGTATTGTATTGGCAAGAATTCTTGGAGATATTTCCTCTTGCAGTAAGAACAGGGATGAAAAGTTTTTTCACACTAACCTCGCTCATCCCGAACATGGTTCAACAGGAACTACCAGTGGCGGATCTAGGGGAGGGCGCGGTGGGCGCGCGCCCTCCCCTCAAACAGTTCGGTTTTTTTAGTGCATGCACATGGGCAGTTGCGCAAGTGTTTGCACATGCTGTGACAAGTAGTTTCTAGTGTCAGATAAGAAAGTTCTTTTGAACACGGAGTAGTTGTTCTCTTAGACTTTGGTTGACTTTAAGTTTTGAAATTAGTGTTCAGTTGACGAACTTGTATAGCTAAGTCGGTGAAGGGGATGGCGCACCGCCCGCCTAAGCGGCTAGGGAGCCAACAAACTCTCCACGGATTTTTCGCGAAGCGAACTTGCGCTTCGTCAGCTCCTCAGTCGAGCGATCCGTCTTTGGAGGAGAATTCGGACCACCGCGAAGATCCAGAGATCGAGGTCTGCTCAGACTCTGATCTTCCCCAAATGGAATCCGAAGTAGGTTCTGACGACGATGGTGGGACTGTCAGTAGTATTGATGCGAGTCAGGAGCGTTTACCTGTTGAAACTATCGCAGATGACGACGTTGTGACTGTCACAAATGTGGCTGGTGGCACTGCTACGCAGCGAAGTTACTCGGATGCTGTTGATGCAGCTATTGGCGGTGCAACTCTCAGCGATGCAGAAAAGCGCAACATACTTGGGAACCGGAAGCCTGATTAGCAGACGGTGTTGCCATCTAGAGATTATCCCGACAGCCGCCGAAAGACCGGTACTTCCACTCGCTCGCTGCTACTGAAGTGGTTTGAGTGGCTTGCCTATTCCGGAAAGGCTGGCGAGGAAGGCGTTTTTTGTGCGCCGTGCGTCCCGTTTCCTACATACATTGCATCGACAAGGATCAACCCGAGGTGAATACCTCATCATCCATTCTTACTGCTGGACATGGCCATCCAAGTAATCGTATATTTCATTATTTTGCCACTGTTCTCGATCTCAGCATGTCTGGAGCTTTGAAGCACTATCTTTACACAATTCAATGTAGTACGGCTATGTTCTACTACAGCCAGAGTCCTCAACGAAGTGGTTAAAAAAGTGGGAGTGAGTGCATGTGCTAAAATAGTAATTCTACATAACCGCTAAGCCTATGACGTAAAATAGCCGCTAAGTCGTAATGTGTACAAAATACAGGTACCGCATAGGTTCCCTGTCATGAATATTACCCGCGCCCTCCCCTCAGCTGAACTCTGGATCCGCCGCTGACTACGGCTGGTTTACATGCTGATGATCCACGTAGATCTGCAACAGCAAGGAATGAGCGTGGTCCATGCCATCAAGGTCGCTTGGAGTTGACCAGCGCGCGGCCAACACTGGTTGCATAAAGTATGTGGCGCGCCCACATGGCAGATTTCTTACGTCATGAACAACGTGATTTGACCCTTCTCGCCATAGTCTCTGTGCTGCATGTTGAGGGAAAGTCCCAGCTGGGAGGCCTACAAGTAGGGACTTCAGACCATTTTTTCAAATCGGTTTTCTGTGGCTTATGTTTTGCTTTTTGGATAGGTTAGAGCTTCCTGAGGAGTTTGGTCTTAAGTTTTTCTAAATCGGACAAAGGAAACTAAAGTTACAAGCAAAATAGTCATCGCCTATCACCGGTTTTGTCCGACAAACGTCCCACACATTTGAGATCAGAGAGATATGTCAAACGCGAAGGACTAAAGGGACCGTCACTTAATTTTTGCCGACTACCCGCCAAAAAAATATTTTCGTTCCACGTGTCAGACACGTCCGCGAGCGCGTACGCGGACGTACGCTTTTTGCCGACTCGCGCGCGCCCGCGCTACCTTTCACGTCAGGCTATCTGTTCACGCCACATGGCTGGATAGCGCGTACATGCAAACATGATTGAAGACTTGCAAAATCAAATTTTTTCCAAGTCCAGGCGCTAGGCGCTATAGCCTAGGCAGCACTAATCAGTCTAATGCCTAATGCCCAGGCAGCTGACTTTATTTTCGGAGAAACACTACTCATTGTAGTAAAAAGTAACAATGAATAGCGATATCATCTAGGAAGGATCGCTACCCTAACGCGAAGGAAAGGCCTTGCGCGGCTGCTCTACGAAGTGTTGAAGAAGGACTCATCAAAGTAAGTTGGTGGACGAACAACTCGCTGGCGCCGGAAAACTTGGCCCCCAACGATGGTGTTTGGTGAATCATCAAGCATAATGTCTTGTATAGTGTTCACCGAGGAAGGAGAACGCTCTAGTCGCTGCTGTTGTCCGTTTCATCCACGTTGGGCGTTAGCTGCACCGCGCCTATTGTGTTTTAGTATTCCATGGACACACATTAGCATTCAGAGCGATTGTGGAGCCACAATTTACTTCACACAGCGTTGTATTGTCCACGAGCGCAAACTTCATTATCAGCAGTAACTGTTACTCTTCATCCTACATGTAGACTTGGAGTATACACGGCCTTGTCACGACAGCGACAGCTCCACAGAGTGTTCAAGTGAGAAACATTAATTTCTATTGTTGGTGGCCGAATAAATGGCTGGTTCCGAAAAAACACGGCCTGCACCGATGGTGTTTGGTGGATCATCAAACAGGGTGACCAGCAGTGTTCACCGAGGAAGGAGAATGCACTCGCCACCACTCCGATTCATCCAAGTGGGCGTTAGCTGCGCCGCGCCTATTGTGTTTTAGTATTCCATGGACGCACACTAGCGTTCTCAGCGATTGTAGAGCCACAACATATCTTCATGCGGCGTTGCACTGTCCAAGAGCAGAAACGTCAGCAGTGACCCATCATCATACATGTAGATTTGGAGTATACACACCATGCGCCAATGGGCCTTGGCACAACAGCGGCAGCTCTACGGAGTGTTCAAGTGAGAAACATTTGTTTCGACTTTTGGTGGACGAACAAATCGTCGGTGCCGAAAATCGTGGCCTGCGCCGATGGTGTTTGAACCATTGAGGGCTCCGGAAGCAGCAGCTGAGCCAGATCAGCCAGTCTTGCCAACTCTCAGTTGCCGGACTCCGTGCTGCAGCTAGCAGCACTGGCACCAGCCGGAAATATTTTTTCCGCCGATACCCGTTACTTCCAGTTCTGTCAAGGGCATGACTGGAATCCATTGCCAGGTGATGACTTTTTACTTTATGTGTTATTTTGCTGCCGAGTTGTTCAGAACTTTTCAGGCCCGATCTGTCCATGTCTACATGTCGGCCATCCGCAAACTTCATGTGGAAGTTGGCTTTACCTACCCGTCAGGCCCAATGACTCTCCTCGCAAGGTTCCTGTCGGGCATCAACAGGTCATCATCGACACAGCGTTATCGCCTGCTGATAACCACTCAACTTCTCAGGGAGATTAGCCGGCATGTTGCCTTTCCACGGATGTGGCACCCTCATGACAAGGCCATGCTAAGGGCAAACTGACTGCTTTATTTTAGCTTTACATTACCGCAGTCAGTCCAGCACAATACGCCAATCGTATTTCACTATTACTCGCGTGTCATAATTGGGGATATGGGCTGCTCCGCCCTATATCCCTGATATGCCAACTAGACGAAAAGTGTGTTCTGAGCCTGTATCGCGTATAATAGGCTCTTCGTAAAACAAATAATAAGTCTTAAGTTAAAAATCAGGGTTCACGTGACACTCGGGCTCCAGCCAAGTTTTCCGCATCCGCAGGAACGCTACCCCCCCTCTTGAATCATAGCATAGTGGACTCTGCAATGAACAGATTATGAAACTCCCTGCAGATTTACTACGGTCATTTCTGGTGACTGGTCTTGGGGCACCGTGGAAGCTGTGACTGGTTGCCAAGTTTTGTTTTGTGACAGATCATGGGGCATTTGTGACTACTTCGAAGCACAGCTCTGATTGATCACAGAGTCTTACTGTTGTGAATATTTATATCGATTGAGAAGTCAAGCAGCCACGGGGCGCTGGCCTTGCAGCTGTGAGTATGCATACGGTACATATTCACATGACTCTATTGTATGCTGGACACTGCTGGTCCATTGTGGCAGTGTGTAAGTGAACTGCAGAACCTATTCCGTGATGAAACACCTACTCCTGAAAGACTGAATGTTTGAGCTAATAGTCTTTTACTTCACTCTCATGCTGCTCATATAATTATACCATACGCCAGAAGACCCTAAGTTACAAGTAGTTCTAAGATTTTGTGGACCATGTGACCATGTGGTACTTTCACTCTACAGCCAAGTCAACCTCTTCGTCAACACACAGGGTTTTCCTCAGACACAAGCGAATGGTTTACTCCACTCTGGAGAAGAACACAGTTTGCTCTCTCAAACACCAACCGCAGATAACTACGGAATGTACTTCAGAAGTAGGAAGTGCAACAACTGCTAGAATATTGAACTGTCGTCCACACAAAACAAATAAAGACAACTGAAAACCAAACACACATGCAACTGCCAACATGCATGTAACAGCAACTGCAAGCCAGAACTACAGACTCCGCGCAGGGAGGAACAGGGGAAACAGAGCTAACGCTTCCGACTCCGAGAGCTTCGAATAGCAGCGGACAAAACAATCCATCAACCTTGCGTGTCACCTTGCGCTACCGCAAACGAACACCTATGGATGCACAGTGCAGCACAGACTCAGTGCATGCACGGTGTAATAACTGGAGTACATGTAAACCGACAACGGTCACCTTGCACCCTATGCAGTAAGTTACATAGGCGGTGCCAACAAAAGAGCAGGGTTCGTGTATCGTGCACACTCCAATGGCACAGCAGAAAATGTTCTCACCAACAGCCACTGCTAGCTGTTTTGTCATCTTGCTGTGCCAAATGATGCTGTATAGACGCGCCAAGCAGAAATGGACTGCTTATGAGCGTGAACAGGCTGGATGGGGTGACTGATGGACTGTCGGAGTTGGCGAACCACAGAAATCGTGTCGCAACTCTGTATGCTGGGTTGGCACTGATTTGTAAAATGGCCTTCTCAGTATCGCAGGTCATGACGATTGGTGGCAGGCAAAATCGTAGAACAATGATGAATTGCCTCATGGCTAGGTCGTTGTTAGTAAGATTGCCTGAATCCTGGATGTCAACACAGTCTAGGTCCCACAGATCTGGGATAGTGCAGGAGTCGGAAGTTGCATCAGTTAGAGAAACGATAGCTGGCATGGCTGCTCATCGGCGTAGCTGAGTGCTTGGAGTGACGTGTTCGGCCAGTCACCACAAAACCGACTGTGGTAGGCAGAAACTGTAGTCCTGGCGGAAGTCCTCTGGTGCTCCACGTCAACTGAGACTCCCAGAGGAAATCTGCACCGATCAAGACGACTGACTATCTTACGGTCAATGGCGATACTGGTTGATGCTGCACTAGCTGCTGTTGCGCTAGATGCTGGTACCTCGTCAGCCACAGGCTGGTCAGCTACTATGTTGGTACTGCTGTCAGATTTCTGTTGAGATTCAGGGCAGATCGTGACATGATGGTGACTCTGATTGGTGACCCATGCGAGAACACACATTACACTTGCGGGTGGCCTTGCACTGAGTTGACCGGTGCCCTGTGCGCAAACACACAAAGCAACGCTTCTGTTCAATCAGTTATTCTTTCCGCTGTGCTACTGTTGTGTATTTCGCGCAGCTCTTGTCCAGGTGAGATCCGCCGCAGAATGCACACCCTCTCATACTGCTGGCATTCCAGTTAACATCAGAAATAACTTACATGATCATGGGAAGCGCTGCAGGAAAAGTACAGAAAAATGTTTGAAAAAGTGCAGAAAATTACACAAAAAAACGCATGAAATCGCGGATTATGCAGAAAATCGCGAAATTGGTTGCATCCGTGGAATCGCGATTTCCTGGAGGGATACATGTAGATGATTGTACACAGGAAGGCAGGAGGACCTAGCCTACGCCGGCGCCGCGCCCTCAGTGACATGTAGTGCATAATAATCGGACTGAGCTGATCTAGCTAAGGCGTAACTGGCGTGAGGGGCCGCCGGCGGTCGTCCATAACATCGCACTTTCTTTTCACAAAACGAAATATTTCCGTGATGGGGCGCTAGGCTCTAGTCTATAGTACATGTACATGTAGTACTACAAGACTTACATGTAGTCGTGAATTGCAGTAGAAAGCTCGAGCAGTAATGCTTGCAGCGACATCATTTGTCCATATTTAACCGTACTTTGCAACAACATTTGGTAGATTTTCGGCGATTCTCAAAGGAACCTCCAAAATCGGCGAAAAGCTTAGCGATTTTTCAAGTCTCGTTTTGGGCGAATTTTCGGCCAGCCGATTTGGGGAAAGCATACAGTCAACTTCGCGTATAACGACATTCGGCGGGGCATCAGAAAAGTGACGTTATTCGCGAAGTGTCGTTATACCCGAAGTCATATGTATTACAATTGGATGGGACTTTGCTCTGGGCATGGAAATTCTGTCGTTATTCGCGAATTGTCGTTATATCCGCAGCATTTATTGGCGAAGTTGACTGTACCCACGAGTATAATGTACTTCAGATGGCTGACCGTACCAAAATAAAATAACGTTACCTTCCGACGCCCCTGAATACGGTTATGCCGAGAAATATGTCTGTGCCATGTATGTGTGTGGCATGAGCTACTTCCACTTGGTCTACTGTCTAATAATATCGGTAGCATATGTGACACCGAAGTGATACAATCGGTGTTGTACAATGGACTGCTGAGGTAAGGGCGCAAACGCGGCCTCAAAGATAATCAGATAAGAAGTACGACGAGTAAAATAGCAGATGCAGCTATGTCACGGTACGTGAAATGATTACTGGTATAATGCCGCGATACCCAGTGTAATGGGCCAACATAATCATAACATTGCATGGTGGAGAGAGAGGGAGGGGGGGGGGGTGGCTAGAAAGGAGCGCAAAGCACAGGTTAGACTCACCTGCATAGCCTTTACGTAACTGTAGAGGCAAGCAGCACATACAGTTTGAAGTACATGTACACGTTTGTTTCCTCCAGGCAGTTATCATGGTTATGAAGAGCAAGCCAGCAGTCATGTGCAGACAAACATCAAATGTAGCTGCCACACCGGGGTTAGTAGACCTGCTGTAGATCATGGTATACAGTGCAGCATGATGACTCATTGCACTGCTCTGCAGGACCCAAGCAAGGAAAACAAATCTCTGTTCAAGGTGAAGGACCCCATGATGACTCGGGTCGCTATCAGCTAAAACGAATGCCCAGACAGCTAGGATTTCAGCTGTACCGGGAAAGTAACAATTGCTCCTTGGTCCAATCACTGGTTCGTTCAACATTGCTGTGCATAGTGTGACCACGACCACAGTCTGTGGGGACAGGAGGATACAGGGGTGCAACATCAAACAGTCAGCACATGTCATCATGGTTACATGTCCACTTCGCATAGCATTCAGCTTCCAGTTGGCTGGTGAGGTCCTTATCCGCTCAGAGAATAAGGCAACTTTGAATTGTGCGCCGCGTTGTCTTCTTGCTCCACTGCATCCACTTCAGGTAGGTTCTGTTAGACCTTCAAAGTCAACATTGGTGCATTTATGTGCAGTACCAGACTTGCCAGAACGGCATCTAAAGGACAACAGAGGGCAAGGACACAGAAGGGCAGAAGAATGATTGAGTGCATTTAACTCATGGTGCTGCACTCATGCCCCATAGCAACGGTAGTAAAAGAAGTGCAGTGCTTACAGCAGAAGTAGCCCAAAACGCGCACCAACTGGTAGAGAAATAATTTTAAAATACAGTAAAACCTGTGACTACCGACCACCCCCTGGTGCCAGCAAAAGTGGTCTTTAGTAGCAGGTGATCTTTAGTTAGAGGTTTGCACTGCGCGACCATATATGGATCCCATTATATGATCTGTATATCAAAATGCAGCTAATACAATTCCCCAAGACTTGCGCAATGCCATTCTTATTTCAGGTTAAACAACACTTGGAGAGAAAGACGGAGAGATGGAGAGAGAGACAGAGAGAGAGAGAGAGAGAGAGAAGTTTGTTTTTTTGTGGACATCAAATTCAGCTCCTACTTCTGAAGCCAGGAGTCAAACGTTCCCTGTGGAAGTTTCGTTTTGCGCTGGGCTTCAAATGTGTTCATGCGATCAATCGTACCGAATGTCCTTGTTGCGACTTCTCGATTGCTTGAACGCGATTCTCCAGCATCAGGACCTTGCGGTGCTGCTTTGTTTCTGGATTCCTTTTTGCCATCGTCGATTCTTCTGTATGACTGGGGTGACAGAGCCGCTCAGTCTTCGTTTCTCCTCCGAGTAGTAACATCGATCAGAGAGCGCTTTCGATACGCTCCCCAAGACGTTTCCTATCATGTTATTCTTGACAGCGCTTGAAATTCTGACAGGTGTAGTGAAGTCCACATCGACTCCACAGTCAAAATGACCTGCGTTCATTTCTTCAGCTGTAGTATCGAAAGATGCCTTTCAGGACCACGGAAAATCATCAAAATTTCAAGAAGGAGCTTCGAGCAACATTTTTATTTCCTACATCGCGGTCACTAGTTACGGGTCAAAAATCGTCTTTGGGACAAGAAAAGGCGGTCGCTGGTCGCGTTCAGCAGGTAGTCGCTAGTCACAGTGCATTTTGAATGTGAGACCGTCCGTGCCTGGTGAAGTGGTCGGTAGTGCCAGGCTGGTCGCTAGTCACGGTGGTCGGTAGTTACAGGTTTTACTGTATGATCAAATGTTTTTTTTTACTATAGCTCCGATGTCCCTCAAAGTGTGCAAGCTCCACAGCAGCCACTTCATAACTTAGCATTGATAAACCCTATACCGACACAGACACAAATGGTTTCTTCGCTGCAAACCCGTCAAAATGTCAATCAATTTTCGTCCAGGAGGCATCATCAGATGAGGTACGTGAACAAACACGAGGTGTGTGAAGGGTGTTTCCATGCATACAACAGCCGGGTATACGGTACATGTACATCCAAAAACAACACAATTCAAAAATCCTGTGTTACTGAAACACCCTCAACAAAAGGGTTCCTATCTCCATTGAGAAGAGAGCGTGAGCAAAAGATCCAGACTACCAGTAGGCTTACCAATGCATAGACTGATTGGGAGCCAGAAGATCTCTGAAGACCTTGATGTGACCAGGATAATTGATCATCAGATCGTTGACGACCTTGCCGCTATTCTGTGTACGTGCAGCTCCATGCTCGAGTATTACCTGCGTACACAGACAATCACTATATGAATAGCATGAATACATGAAGTGTCTATGATAACACAAAAGGCGATAAGCTCCAAATGTGAGGAACTGAGATTTTGAGCTCATTGTAATCTATATGTCTAGAGGCACCTTCACGGAAACTTTCACATTCAAAATCTTAATAAAACAGATAGAAATGATACTTCGACAATCGACATGCTGCAGATTGTGAATAGCAACTGAATAGAGCTGTTGTCAGTTAACAAACCCCCTTTTCTTATGATGCAGTTGCGTGACGTCCACCACTTTCTTAGTGAGCTTCACAAAATCTTGGTGATAACTGACTGTTATGTGTAACATCTCATAGGGCTTGAAAGTGATGATGTCACAAGTCAACAAATAACGATAAATAACATCTGGATCAAATTTGACCCACTCTGCCCATAGTGAGAGTAGCGTGATGGGGAGGCGTTTGTGCCGCATGCAGGTGAGATCTTTCTGTACAAGGAGTGGGTCCACTATCGAGACAGTCCAGGTGTGCTACTACCGGCGGATGCGTCACCTTGGGAGAGCCATCCAAACCTGTCTGGATCCATACCAAACTGGGTCCAATTGGATCCAAAAGTCAGCGTTGTCATGGTTCTGGGCTGGCTGTGATGTAGCCCTTTCAAGACCAACCATATGAGAAGTAAATGAGTTGAGTGTCCCTCAGACCTACATGTACTTGAGCCTGTGTGTATGTACACCACTGCATGCTCTTCATGATGTGCTTTCTGGGGTAGAGAATGAAAAGGGACTGAAGGTAGCAAATGTACACATATGATATGATTGAGAGCAACATCCAAAACACTCTCGATCATATAATTATGTACATTGAACACCCAGTCTGTCATCCGGTAGTGCAAAAGCCCTGCCGTAAGCAGTCTTCAAGCAGTGAAGCATCCTGCTTGATAACGAATACACTCAACAAATTCAGTCCAGTTTCATCCCAACATACAGACAGGACACTGACCATGACGAGTAGGCTGGGGTAAGTACAAACAAAAAACTGTCACGTCGCCGTGGAATGCCTCCTGATCTACATGACCGTACATTATAGTCACTACCAACAACACACAACACAATATTATTTTCTACTCACTGGGATGATGAAGCATCCTTGCGACTTTAAAGCTGAAGCGAGAAGTGTGCTATATCCATTGGATGACATAGCCGGATGACGTAGGAGTCGTGTATCCCCGACACCCAGACAGGCCACAACACTGAAACCATGACGTTTAGCTGCAGTCATATCTACTGATACACCATTGAAAACATCGGCTGGATACTTGGAAGTCTCCACTGGCTTACTGTCTCGGTTTACAATGCACAATGCTTGAACGGCCACACCATCAACCAGAGAGACGCCAGTGGTGTGTTCTGGACCAATGAAGCATGACAGCATATCATACATTCGACCCGTGTTTGGACTCCGACCTTCTTTTCTGAACGACTCTGAGCACCGGTTCATGATTTCTCGCCGTTGCTTGTTAGTAACTAGTAGTGTGTCGAGCAAAATAAGCCGCTGAAGATGATGGGCACCGCACTCTGATAAGAAACAGCACACAGATATGAAAACAGAAAGACTGATTGACAAAGACAGTAAGGAAGGGGCAATGATGCTGCGGACAGATGATGAAGGGTCCTACCAACATACCGGCTATCGCATAGTAAATGAGGTGACTCAATTCCAGGGTTGGTAGGACATCCTTTAAAACATCGTGAACGAATGTATTGTGGTGAAAACGGCTATAACAGTCACCGGGAAATATGCTGTGTGGACTATAAATTTCAAGGCTTGACTGACTCTAGTTGATTATTCCCCTTTCCGGGGTTAAGCCAGAAACACATGACAGGGTTTAGGTCATATCAACTGCTCTTTTTGGTGGACTTTCTCGTTACTAGTCGATTCAAGAGTGGTGAGGGATGACCGTATTTTTTTGTAAATGAAAAACACCTAGAATCCACAACTGTAGCGATTTTTCCCTGCAATACCTCAAGGCGCAGCAGGAACAGCGGCCAATGTGACATATGAGCTCCATGTTCCCCTCCATTTTCAATTATTCAAGTTCTATCTCAACGTTGACTTGCTAATTGTTCTCTTCTTCATTTCATTGGTCAATAGCCTCTTTTTATACTATGCACCTGGTCTTACAATCTACTGGCATATACAGCAGACAATTTCCCCTTACTACCACAGCTGCATTCCACATTTGCTTCTCCGTTTCTTTTTATTCCCACCAGCCCAGGTCCAGCTAAGGGATTCGTGAAATGCACTGGCGGAAAAAGGCGGACTACACAAAAGGAGCAAGACGTAACTGATTTACAAAAATAAAAAGGACCAAGGAGCTACAAAAAAAAATTTCACGGTTCGCGTGAGACTCGGCCAAAGGCCCAGTTTTCCGCATCCGCAGGAACGCCACCACCCTCTTGGATCAAGGCGCAGATGCAGCTCCTAAGCGGTGGGAGGTGAGTAGATCAGACCCACCACAAAGTGGTCAAAGACCGAAATCCCATTCACTGCATCCATGTTTCCCTCGTGCCAGGCCACGAGTTCCCAATTAACTGTGGGTCGCAGCACGGCTGAAAAAAATCCTTCCGCTTCCAAGCAGGACTTGAACCTGGTACCCTCTGTTTCTCAATCATGGTCTTAGACCATCCCACTATGCCTGCCTGCTACAAGTTACGCTAAAATTGTTGTTTAGTAACTGGTGGTGTTAGTGGACATTATAGCGTAACTTGTAGTTTCTTGGTCCTTTTTATTTTAATAAATCAATCCTTGGCTCTCCGTCCGAGTCCATACTTATCTGATTGATACTGATATAACGTTCTTTCAATGTTTTTGACGATTGTCTTCTCAGTTAGGAATGGGTTCATCGAAGGATACCAGTAATCATTCTGAAGAAGTCAATAGTTGAAACGCTAATATAATATAGCAATAAAAACTGCTTTATGGCAGTTTTCTAAAAAAAGTTATTGTGTTCTAGTCCATGGACCCCGTCTAAAAAGTAAGAAATTAACGAAATGTGATAGCCGAAAATTAAAATTTCACACAAAACCTCACAATAATCACAACACTTGAAATGCTGCTTTCAACACTAAACTTGTACTGCACCAACAATTGGCAACATGCATGCATAGGAAAGAGGATCACGAGGGGAAAAGGTCTTCTACGAGTACATGTAGCTTTTCATTCTGTGTGTGATTATTGTGAGGTTTTGTGTGAAATTATAATTTTCGGCTATCACATTTCGTTAATTTCTTACTTTTTAGACGGGGTCCATGGACTAGAACACAATAACTTTTTTTAGAAAACTGCCATAAAGCAGTTTTTATTGCTATAATTTCTTTTGTTTTTTCTGTCACCATGTACCAATCAATGGAATGCCCTATATCAATATGTAAATGATGGCCTTCATGTTCACATCATATCAATACCGTATTATACGCATTGATGTGCAAGCCTTTTCTTGCAGAAAATGGCACTAGCATAATGCAATTGCATGTTCTTCTGCGGGGAAACATGACATGCGAGTAGTGGTCTGGTGGTGGTGATACTTTTTTTATACGGAGGTCATTCTGTGCATGTTGCAGCTTGCTGTTGCAGAATTTCATGACTGTCATAAAATTGTCTTGCTTTCAGATATTTCAGATTTCCCCACCCTCGATCAGATTTATTTGAGAAATGTAGCCAGGTGCGTGTCGCAGATGTTTTTGTTGATTCTGTGTTTATAATGGTGTATAATCATGGGTTATCGTGATAAGGTCATCCTGCATCATATTGCACTGAAATGGTAATCCTGTTGATGTCGACACAACTTTTGGAAGTAGTTCAATGACTTTAAACTGTTAGTCCACGATTTTCTAGAACAACACAGCAAAGGAGGAACAATAAACATGTATTAAAATGTAAACAAATACATTGCTGAGTCCGACACCTCGTTCCAACAACTACACTGATCCTGAGGATAAAAGGGGCAAGGCTATGGTTGCAGGTACTGAGAGATAAACAAGGCACTCCACAATAATAAAATCTTACACATCTTTTGGTGAGTATGAATGATATCCAGTCGAACCTCTTTAGGACGAACACCAAGGGACCGATGGTATTTATTCTGTGAGTTTGTCTTAACCTATTTTATAACCAGTGAATACAATTATTTCTCCAATAGACATACGAATAGATTTCTTCTACAGCGAAAGATTCTAAGCCACACTGACTCATCTCGTATGAAACAAATGAGTCACTAGAGAGGTTCTGCAAAAGGAAAATGCGTACAAACTTTCGCCTACGTCATGAAGTGCGAAACTTCGCAACTTTGGACGCGAAACTTGCAGGGAACGCGAAATGAACTGTCGTAGGAAATTTCGTGAGATCAGGTCATGGCGTACGTGCACTTGGCCCGCGCAAACTACGAAAATGTGCAGAACGCAAAGTTCGTGCAAAAATTCATACACGCTTTCGCGAGGACTGTCGCGAAGCTTCGTTCGAATTTTCGTTTTGCAAGGACTGTCGCGAAGCTTTGTTCGAATTTTCGTTTCGCAGAACCTCTCTACTGAACCTTTCTTTAGGCCCTCTTCAGACTAGGTACAAAACAGCCTATAAGTCACATTTACATAGAAGTTTCCAAGACAACAACAAGAATCTGGCGGGAAGCCTAAAAAGCTGCCCAATCCTTTCAGGCAGGGTGCCAACCCTTGTACAAGGCAACTTTCCTGCATTTATCGTGCTTTCACCAGGCTGTTGTACGAACTTTGTACCCGGGTACGACTGTCCGCTGCTTTCACACATCCCAGGCCCCTTGCGCAATTTCGTAGGGTCAAAGGTTGCCTGTATACTGCATGTGAAATGTGTAGTCTGAATGCAGGCATGGGAAAATGTTGCCTTTTAGGTTTTATGTGATTTTGTACTGGGTTTTCTATGTACGTAGTCTGATGAGGGCCTTAGCAACATGACGGCAACTGAAACAGCAACAGAGAAAGTACGGTACATGTACTCCACATTCTTGCAGGTACTACAATTAAACAAACAGATTGCAGATCGTAATTCTTGCTTTGGCGGCACGAAACTGTATTTGGGGCAGTGCAATCTCGGTGGTACTCACAAATCAAAACGCCCAGACTCTGGAGATTCTCCCCGATATGCGAATTTATTTTGCAAACTCGGTCAATGGGTCCTTGAACCTTTCCCTCCAGATTGGGAACTGCCAACGATAGTATGCCACTGACCAGTGCATTACTTGTAACGTACTTATGTACAATGAATATGAGTATTTCGACAACACATCTAACATAAGCCTTACCGTCAAGAAGGTGAACTCGCGTTCTTCGCACACTGTAGACAAGGGCAAAGAGATAAAAATGGATCCAAATCCGAATAAGATCAGCACACGTTTCCGTAAAATTAAATGAAATTGTGAGCATAACAAGCAAATGAATCGAAGGAAACCGGTCAACTCAGAGATCACCTGTCATCGAGTATTCCGTAAAAGGAGGCCTCGGTAGCGGAAAAGCTAAACTTAGAAAAGAGATCCTGTCAGCTTTTCCATATGTATTGCATTCCACCCAAAATCAGCACACTTTTCGTAAATGAAAGAGTCAACACAAGCAAATGAATCAAAGGGAACTGGTCAACTCACCTGTCATTGAGTAATATTCCGCGAAAGGAGGTCGCAGCAGCGCCGAAACGAAATAAGCCAGGCCAGGAGACGAAATATCCGAAACAGCTCATGCAAGAAGCAGTTCCAAAGAAGGAAGTTCCTCGTGCATGCACATCCGAAAAGGCAACAATAAAAAGTCTGCAATACACACGCATGCGGCCAGCCGGCGCGATGGTAGGAGCCATGGAGTAGCTCCCTGGTCCAGGGCCAGGTACCGAGCATCTTACGTAGAAACTTACGTAGCTACGTAGACAACGTGTCTGAATAGCGGTGTCGTTAGGTAGCGCCATGTGAACACAATAATAGAAAAGCTGACAGGATCGCTTTTCTAAATTACCAGTATCAATCAGACAACTCTTGCTCCGGTTGTGTGGTCCACCTTTTCCGCCAGTATACTATGTGACAGTCAGTAAGCACTCTCGAAATACACTTACTCTGTATGAGTTGATCAACACTGATCAGCTCCAGCAAGGCACTGCACTCTACACCACACAGTGTACAGTAGAGAAGTAGGCTGAACACTTCAGTATGACGATACTTGGGATCACCTGTACTCTGTATGGCTGAATAGCGACTCATCAAGTCCATGGCTAGCGTAGGATCAGCAATGTTCAACGAAAACAGTGCATGAGCACACCGGTCAACCTCTCTACATTGACCAATGGACTCCACATCAAGTTGGTTCTGTAGCAGCTGCCTGAACTCAGATGTTGTACATCGGCATCGTGACGCCCAGCACAACATCCACCTCAGCTCACCTTGATTCTTGCTATCCTGCCATAGATCTGTAGGTAAACTAGCTGCGTGATCCAGTACAGCTACGACTAGATTAGTCACTGCGCTGTCCTCCTCGGTAACCATGGTAACCCTAGCACAAGCCCGGAGGATAGCCGCGAGCATCTTTACACTATATATATCGTTAAGATGACGTTGAATCAGAGGAACTTGTGAAGTCAGGTCGCTAGGTTGAAACGTGTGTGTAGAAACCACGGCAGTGAAGAGACCATCAATAGCTGAAATGGCATCCCGTACAGTGGTATCCTGACGCACAGACCTATCTGAGTGGCATCTCACAGGTTGAGGGGAGCAAAGCGACGTCGCATTGGGAGCCAGTGCAAATGTGTTAGCTACAAGTCGTCTAGACCGGACCAGTTTGCTCATACCATAGCCATGCTGAAGAAAGTTACTCGCAGTCCTCAGACTGCGCAACTTTGAAGCAAACATGATGTGTTGGTAACTTGCCTGAGTGACACTAGTTTACACAAACACTTGGCTCTACGCTCAACTGAATGACAACTCGTAGTCACTGCACGCTGGCTGCTCACAATACTGTTCTCTGGGAAAAAAACACAAAACAGCACACACACGCAAAAAAAACACAACAACATTCTACTCAACAGTTTCCTCGGAGACAAGAATGCAATGATACTGAGAAGAAGAAAACCTTTCAAGAGTTTCACGAGCCTGAAGTGTGTCCTTCTTCTCAGTACCAATACATTCTACTCACATTACACATTTAGTGATATCAGCTGATTCCAAAGATGATTGTGGCACAATACTCGCACTGTTGTACCGGGGGGGGGGGGGGGGGGGGATGTAGGGCTGTGCCTCCTACTCTCCTTTGGCTAAAACCGTGATAATGACTAGTAAAAAAAAGTGTAGAAAGAACTGCGAATGTCATTGTTTTGGCTCACTATGGGCATGTCAGAAAAGTGCAGGCAAAACATTCGTACTCATGCTTGACTAGTAAATCCATGCACTCCGAGCTTTGCTCGTCAAGAATGCTGAGAATCTGCTGGTTCTTCCATGGTGCTCATCATAGATTTTATATGCAAACTTGATATGGAGAGGTCTGAGCGTTATTAGTGATGTTCTGCTCAGCGTTGCGGGAACGCGACGCGAAGAATCCCGGGAACACTCGTTGCGTTCCCGGAACATAAAGGAAACGTGTTCTGCTCTACGGTCACGTAGAGAAATCACATGGAATGTGTACTGGGAATTTCCCCTTCCAAATTTGGCAGTTTTCTGCCTGCATTTGAATGATGATAGTAATACCCAGCAGATCCGCACGCATTTTCTTTGCGTGAGCCACAACATAGAGAACCTCATCTACGAGTAGAAATCTGGACCCAAAACACGCGAAGCCGTAGACTCTAACCCAGACACCTGTTCTCTACGTTTCACGTGCGACTCTATAATACGAGTATAGCAGAACCCGACTACTTGGACTAATGTGAACCGGTTGAGAACGGCGATAGCGTGGCATACACCAAGGACCTCTTTCAACACTGAAGACAGGACACTGCACAGAACCGAGGGCTTCCGGTGATTTCACTGACTTGTAACTATGGTGACGTTCTGATCATTGTACATTTACATGATTTGTGGACTACATGTACTTGCCACTAGGCACTACATGTAGGGAGGTTCTGCACTACGTTATGGAAACGCGACGCAAAGAATCACGCGAACTCTCTTCGCGTTCCCGTAACGTAAAGAAATCCTGTTCTGCTCTACGTTCACGTAGAGAAGTCACGTGGAATGTGTACTGGGAATTTCCCCTTCCATATTTGGCAGTTTTCTGCCTTCACTCGAATGATACCCATCAGATCCGTACGCATTTTCTTTGCGTGGGCCACGACGTAGAGAACCTTATCTTCGCGTGGAAATCTGGAGCCAAAACACGCGAAGCCGTAGACTCTAACCCAGACACCTGCTCTCTACGTGATTTCTCTACGTTTCACGTATAGCAGAACCTCTCTACTACTTATAAAAAACTATCCCATTTTTATTTATTTTTGTAAGCAGAACATAGTGCCATTAGTGGCATTACTGCCGTTAGTGGATTCGTGGTGTATCAGTGCAGTATGCCCTATCGATGCATGGCTCAAAGATATCCGGATACTCCGAGCCCTTCACGCTTCACAGCTTAGCTAACAACAGCAGCAGCACGCCAAGGACACACGATCCGAGTCTTTCCTAGGCAAAGGTGCGGATATCAATGAGAAAGCGCGCAATGCTTTCTTCACTCTCACCTGTGTAATCGCGGGATGCTGAAGGAGTGAAGTAACACGTTAGTTCAGCACTGTGCAAATAATGCTTCACAGCTACCGGTACTAGCGATCGATGAACCGTTGCCCACTCGATCGTACGATCGTACTCACTCTCACAGTATGCGCCAGTGTCAGTGATTGCACAGGGAGTCTGGAGCCAATTATCAGTACCAGCCAGTAGTAGTAGGCCCTCGCTGGTATGAACTACAATCAAGTAAGTACAGTGTCAGTGTAGTAGTCCAGAACTACAAAATAGTGCAATAATTATTATTACAATATTAGAGCGCAGTACAAAGTTGTTTAGAACACGGAGGCTCCACTGCAGCCAATTCATACTACCGTAAAGTACCGCCAGAGCGCCCCACCATCTCGTCCTTTCGTGGTCGTATTGTGGAGGTGGTCTGCTGTCTGTAGGTCATACGACATGAACCTTGTACACATATAGCACGTTTTCCAGTCAATCCGTACCTTCGAGCGGACACAAGCTCCACACAAAAACCTGCCAAGTGTGACCTTAGTACACTAAGATTCTTACATCGTACAAACTTCGTTGCACTCTGCCATACGATTTTCCTTTCTCTGGCTGTAAAATCAAGGTGGGGCGCTCTCGCGAGACGGGGCGCTCTGGCGGTACTTTACGGTATTATTATTATTTAGAAAAGCGATCCTGTCAGCTTTTCTATTATTGTGTTCACATGGCGCTACCTAACGACACCGCTATTCAGACACGTTGTCTACGTAGCTACGTAAGTTTCTACGTAAGATGCTCGGTACCTGGTCCTGGACCAGGGAGCTACTCCATGGCTCCTACCATCGCGGGGCCGGCTGGCCGCATGCGTGTGCATTGCAGACTTTTTGTTGTTGCCTTTCCGGATGTGCATACACGAGGAACTTCCTTCTTTGGAACTGCTTCTTGCATGAGCTGTTTCGTTTCGGCGCTGCTGAGACCTCCTTTCGCGGAATATTACTCAATGACAGGTGAGTTGACCAGTTCCCTTTGATTCATTTGCTTGTGTTGACTCTTTCATTTACGAAAAGTGTGCTGACTTTGGGTGGAATGCAATAAATATGGAAAAGCTGACAGGATCTCTTTTCTAAATTTAGCTTTTCCGCTGCCAAGGCCTCCTTTTACGAAATACTCGATGACAGGGGATCTCTGAGTTGACCGGTTTCCTTCGATTCATTTGCTTATTATGCTCACCCTTTCATTAAATTTTACGGAAACGTGTGCTGACCTTATTCGGATTTAGATCCATTTTTATCTCTTTGCCCTTGTCTACAGTGTGCGAAGGACGCAAGTTCACCTTCTTGACGGTAAGGCTTATGTTAGATGTGTTGTCGAAATACTCATATTCATAATCATTGTACATAAGTACGTTACAAGAAATGCACTGGTCAGTGGCATACTATCGTTGGCAGTTCCCAATCTGGTGGGAAATCTGGAGGGAAAGGTTCAAGGACCCATTGACCGAGTTTGCAAAATAAATTCGCATATCAGGGAAAATCTCCAGAGTCTGGGCTTTTTGATTTGTGAGTACCGCCGAGATTGCACTGCCCCAAATACAGTTTCGTGCCGCCAAAGCAAGAATTACGATCTGCAATCTGTTTGTAGTACCTGCAAGAATGTGGAGTACATGTATCGTACTTTCTCTGTTGCTGTTTCAGTTGCCGTCATGTTGCTAAAGAAAGGTTCAGTAGAGAGGTTCTGCGAAACGAAAATTCGAACGAAGCTTCCCGACAGTCCTTGCGAAAGTGTGTATGAATTTTTGCACGAACTTTGCGTTCTGCACATTTTCGTGGTTTCTGGGGCCAAGTGCACATACGATCTCACGAAATTTCCTACGACAGTTCATTTCGCGTTCCCTGCAAGTTTCGCGTCCAAAGTTGCGAAAGTTCGTGCGAAGTTTCGCACTTCATGACGTAGAGCGAAAGTTTGTACGCATTTTCGTTTTGCAGAACCTCTCTAGTGACTCATTTGTTTCATACCAGACGAGTCAATGAGTCGGTGTGGCTTAGAATCTTTCGCTGTAGAAGAAATCGATTCGTATGTCTATTCAAGAAATAATTGTATTCACTGGATATAAAAATTAATAGGTTAAGACAAACTCACAGAATAAATACCATCGGTCCCTTGGTGTTCGTCCTAAAGAGGTTCGACTGGATATCATTCATACTCACCAAAAGATGTGTAAGATTTTATTATTGTGGAGTGCCTTGTTTATCTCTCAGTACCTCCAACCATAGCCTTGCCCCTTTTATCCTTAGGATCCTTAGGATCAGTGTAGTTGTTGGAACGAGGTGTCGGACTCAGCAATGTATTGTTTACATTTTAATACATGTTTATTGTTCCTCCTTTGCTGTGTTGTTTTAGAAAATCGTGGACTAACAGTTTGAAGTCATTGAACTACTTCCAAAAGTTGTATCGACATCAACAGGATTACCATTTCAGTGCAATATGATGCAGGATGACCTTATCACAATAACCCATGATTATAAACCATTATAAACACAGAACCAACAAAAACATCTGCGACACGCACCTGGCTACATTTCTCAAATAAATCTGATCAAGGGTGGGGAAATCTGAAATATCTGAAAGGCAAGACAATTTTATGAGTCATGAAATTCTGCAACAGCAAGCTGCAACATGCACAGAATGACCTCCGTATAAAAAAAGTATCACCACCACCAGACCACTACTCACATGTCATGTTTCCCCGCAGAAGAACATGCAATTGCATTATGATAGCGCCATTTTCTGCAAGAAAATGCTTGCACATCTGCATCAATGCGTATAATACGGTATTGATATGATGTGAAGGCCATCATTTACATATTGATATAGGGCATTCCATTGATTGGTGACAGAAAAAAACAAAAGAAATTATAGCAATAAAAACTGCTTTATGGCAGTTTTCTAAAAAAAAGTTATTGTGTTCTAGTCCATGGACGGACCCCGTCTAAAAAGTAAGAAATTAACGAAATGTGATAGCCGAAAATTAAAATTTCACACAAAACCTCACAATAATCACACACAGAATGAAAAGCTACATGTAGAAGACCTTTTCCCCTCGTGATCCTCTTTCCTATGCATGCATGTTGCCAATTGTTGGTGCAGTACAAGTTTAGTGTTGAAAGCAGCATTTCAAGTGTTGTGATTATTGTGAGGTTTTGTGTGAAATTTTAATTTTCGGCTATCACATTTCGTTAATTTCTTACTTTTTAGACGGGGTCCGTCCATGGACTAGAACACAATAACTTTTTTTTAGAAAACTGCCATAAAGCAGTTTTTATTGCTATAATGTCTTTATGATCAGTCACCACCACTAGTGGTAGTAGTGCACTACACAAATTGCAAAGGTCGTTGACGCTGCAAATTATTCAAAAGAAATGAAATTGTGGTAATCATGCAGTTTAGGGTCCCAAATTATTTCGCACTTTCCCAGTGTTCAGTGTACTGTCACACGCGTTTTCAGTGTACTTTCACCATGCTTCTTCTTTTCTCGTGTGAAAGTTTTGTTTCCTGTGGATTCTGCCTGGCTCACGCATCATCTCTGACGGCTGGGCCGCATACGCGCAGATCAGGAACATCGACGGTGGCATACCAGCACGCGTCGTCCACGACGACAACTTTGTTGATCCGGACGACCGAACGATCCACACCAACAACGTGGAAAACATGTGGATGCGGGCCAAGCGCCAGCTGAAGCGCAACTTCGGCACCTCGCGAGAGTTGTTCCCGACGTACCTCTGCGAGTTCGTGTGGAGACAGAGAGTTCGCGCGGAAGACAACACGTTCAGCTCCCTGCTCCGCTGTGTTCACCAGCAGTACCCAGTCTGACCTGTCCTCGGTTTTCATGAAAATAAAGTTCATGATGTGAAAGTACACTGAAAACGCGTGTGACAGTACACTGAACACTGGGAAAGTGCGAAATAATTTGGGACCCTAAACTGCATGATTACCGAAATTGTTTTCCAAAATACAATCATGTAGACCTACTGAGTAGATCTACTGTGTTCAGTTTTTTTTTCAGTATGTACTACAAAACGTCTAACATACTTGACCAGAATTTTTTTCTTTTGAAGAAAACCAAACAACACTGATGTCGTGGCATGGGCAGCGCGAAAAGTGTATAGTGATGACAAAATAATTTTAAGAAAAAGGGTACATGTAATCATAAACCACACGTACTTGACAAGAAATGGACGAAAACGACCCAACTTTTCAAGAATTACTGTAGTTCGGTCAAACTTGTTTTCCGAAATAAACTGAAAGGTCCGGCCATGGCCGGACCGGGTGCTACAGCCCTGATTATCTATGATACAAGGAACAGTTTTATTACAAAACACACACACGCATGTACTCAATCTCCAGACAGCATGCTGTTTCGACTTTATCACATTATACGTCTCCGCATAATATAATTTAAAAAAACTATTAAATCAATATAGCTTTTCCTTTTCATGTACCGTACTGGCAATATATGTTGCCGCGTAACGCGTAACGCAGGGGGGTGCGGCGTAACGCGCGACCAGGCTAGTGCGACAAATTTTCGTTGCGTTCGTAACGCGCGTCCGGCGGGGTGCGGCGATCTTTTCATTGCAAAAAAGGCTGAAAACCGTGAAAGCACGTGTACCGCGTGGTGAAAAGTTCAAAACTGGACGCAGCAGGAAGTCCTGCAATAGCAAAAAAAAGGACTGCGGCAATATAGAAACCTGTGTAACGGCTCCTGTGCGACTTTGCATGTAACGCCCTGCGTGCGGTAAACATGTGCCAATGTAACGCTTCATGGCCTCACTGCGACCATATATATTGCCAGTACGGTATATAATCTTCTCCTTCTTTTACCATGGTTGGCTATCACCCACATCTTCCCGTTTTGGCTGCCATCGGAAGCCTTAAGAAGTTGAATAAATAAATAAATAATAATTGAGGAGATCATAACACGTGCATCCATGTACGTACATATACTAGTCTAGTCATGCTGCTGGTCGTGATCATGCTGCATGATTGTACACATCATCATTGCCACAGGTTCTACACTAGCCTAGCAGAAACATTGGCACAGGTTCAACACTAGCCTAGCAGAAACATTGCCACAGGTTCAACACTAGCCTAGCAGAAACATTGCCACAGGTTCTACACTAGCCTAGCAGAAACACCGACAATATATCTACAGCGGCGGCGGTCGGAAACTTCGCGGCGCAGCAGTACGTACCATCACGGCACTCACCCGTCTTCCGCATTTCCCGTTCGTTCAGGCCCTCAATCGAAACCGTGAGAGCACCATACTTTCCAGAGCATAGATATAGCAGCACGTACGCGCACCCAGATTTTTTGTCACACAAAAAAGTGACAAAATACAAACATGTACCCTATTCGGATAACTCGTAAATCATATCTACCCTATTTATCACCGCTAATTACTATTATTTGATCATCGTAGTATTATAAGCTGCACCGGATTTTTTTGCGGTGAATTACCGGTATTTAAAGTGCGGCTTTATACTCTGGAAAATACAATACTAGCTGGTGGGCCTACTCACACGGTCAAGGAAGCAATTACCTATCAGGTATCAGCCATGCACAGCTCAGTAGTGTTGATTACAAGGTCCACCTCTAGTCAAGTCTAGATCTGGCGACGAGCTAGTGGATGCACGCGTATCATGCATTTCCCCGCACACATCGGTGTGCAATCCTTGTGTGGTACATGTAATTGCAAACACCAGTTTTGCCTGCAGCATTAGGCGCAGGATTTAAGAGATGTGTCTGTGCAGTTCAAAGGGCGACAGGCATGTCACATGCGGGCACACGGATGCCCCATCCGCCTTCACTTCTGCATACAACCACAAAGCATCAGAGCATCAATGCAATGCGCACAAAAGCGTGCTGTGTGCAATGTGAAATTCAACAACACAGATAGCCGCGCATGTACACAACTGCTGGCAAAACACGCACACATGCGGGCACACACACACACACACACACACACACACGCACGCACACACACACACACACACACACACACACACACACACACAAGCACACAGACAGACAGACAGACACACACACAATTCTTGCATATGCAAACATACACGCATGGACTCAGACCTGAACACATGCATTTACAAACAAAGGAAACCACTTGGAGGCGAATGTTTGTACATGAAGTAAGCGATCATGAAGACTGATGATGTGGATGGTCTAGCCAGTTGCCACTGTCATACACACACACACACACACACACACACACACACACACACACACATACACACACACACACACACACATATACGTGCATGCACACACACACACACACACACACACACACACACACACACACACACACACACACACACACACACACACACACACACACACACACACACACACTTAACTGATAAGCATACATGCCGGCGTGCTTCGACGCACGAGGCGGCATTGTCAGGAGTAGTTACTAGTAATCACACTAGTGCCAACGCAGCGTTGGCCAATCAAGGAATCAGTCAGCAGCTTAGGCCAGGTGTCCAATCCGATGGTGCGATGCTGCCACCGACGTCATCTTCAGTGTGAAAAGTTGGCATCGTGCCCGTAGATGTCATTGAAAGACCGGGATGTGATGCGGGTAGTTGAGGTGCAGGGCCGGTATGCTTTTAACCTGCACTTGAGCACCGGCATCCTTCTCCAGTAAAACCTGCACAGTAGACAAGCAATCCAGCACAGGACTCAGTGTGTTATTCAATGAGCACATTGCTGGCATGCACAGTAGACAAGCAATCCAGCACAGGACTCAGTGTGTTATTCAATGAGCACATTGCTGGCATGCACAGTAGACAAGCAATCCAGCACAGGACTCAGTGTGTTATTCCCGTAGCTATGCAGAAGACGTTACTTCAGTAACGTCTGGCGCTAGCCAGGGTCCACACAGCTTTAATTTGGTGTTTATTCCCGTAGCTATGCAGAAGACGTTACTTCAGTAACGTCTGGCGCTAGCCAGGGTCCACACAGCTTTAATTTGGTATTTGTTTGTTTGTTTGTTTGTGTGTTTGTGTCACGCCTGGCACTATCCCGTATCTGTCCCGTACCGTACCGTACCATCAAACACAGCTGGCCACATACAGCTGGCCGCAATATTCAAATAGGGCTTTCAAACGCAAGATCATAACGTGAAGCAACTTGGAAGAGTGGGTATGAATGCGAAGTGTATGGGGGAATGCATGTAGGGCGATAGTGATGGTTCGAATCCCAGGTTATGCCTGAAAAAACTAGGAGAATTGAAAATTTTATAACATCCCTATGCTTTTTTGCCGTCATCAAGGCGGTAGACGGTGTCGTATTACCCTCGATCGTACCTGTCCCGTACCTATCCCGTACCGTACCATCAAAGACGGCTGGCCACAATGCATATTCAAATAGGGCTTTCAAATGCAAGGTCATAACGTGAAGCAACTTGGAAGAATTAGTATGCATGCGAAGTGTATCGGGGGATGCATGCAGGGCGTGCGATAGTGCGGGTTCGAATCCCAGGTTATGTCTTAAAAAAAAGGAATTTTTTAAAGAATTTATAACATCCCTATGCTTTTTTTGTCTAGGTCATCAAGGCAAAAAAGCATAGCGTAGGACCCTGAGCTTCCAAGCTCTCTCGTTTATTTGTTTGTTTGTTTTGTTGTTTGTGTCACGCCTGGCGCTATCCCGTATCTGTCCCGTACCGTACCGTACCATCAAAGACAGCTTGCCACAAACAGCTGGCCACAGCATTCAAATAGGGCTTTCAAATGCAAGATCATAACGTGAAGCAACTTGGAAGAATTAGTATGTATGCGAAGTGTATCGGGGGATGCATGCAGGGCGATAGTGCGGGTTCGAATCCCAGGTTATGTCTTGAAAAAAATAGGAGAAATGAAAATTTATAACATCCCTATGCTTTTTCGGCCTAGGTCATCAAGGCAAAAAAAGCATAGCATAGAGCCCTGAGCTTCCGAGCTCTCTCGTTCAATGAGCACATTGCTGGCATGCACAGTAGACAAGCAATCCAGCACAGGACTCAGTGTGTTATTCAATGAGCACATTGCTGGCATGCACAGTAGACAAGCAATCCAGCACAGGACTCAGTGTGTTATTCAATGAGCACATTGCTGGCATGCACAGTAGACAAGCAATCCAGCACAGGACTCAGTGTGTTATTCAATGAGCACATTGCTGGCATGCACAGTAGACAAGCAATCCAGCACAGGACTCAGTGTGTTATTGAATGAGCACATTGCTGGCATACACTTACTATACCTGTACATGAAGAGCCGAGGTGAAACAGTACAACCCATTACAGTACTGCCGGTCGCCCAAGAACGGGGGGGGGGGGGGGGGTGAGCCTCGTAGCCTAGACCGTTCTTTGAAGTGGGTGGGAACACAGTTCATGCCTGTTACAAGCAAGAAAGAGGCCGCGTAGCCTAGACCGTTCTTTGAAGTGGGTGGGAACACAGTTCATGCCTGTTACAAGCAAGAAAGAGGTTTCTTGCTTGTAACAGGCATGAAATGTGTTCCCACCCACTTCAAAGTTGCCCCCAAGCTTTGCGTGCGCAAGGCGCTTCTGCTTACCGGTATCACATAGCAGCCCATCGCCTTCAGAGCAGATACTTGAAGAACTTCAAAACTTCTAGGTTCATGGCGTGGATGACGGAGAAGGATTTTCTCAGAAAACCCTAGGCACACCACAACTGCATAGCCGTGTCGTTTTGCTGCATTCATATTGACTGATACCCTGCTATAGACATCTACTGGGCAATCACCATTCTCCAGGTTGATTGGTTGTAGACTGTGCTGGTTGAAGAAGGACACAGCATGTACTGTAACACCACCGACAAGAGAATAGCCAGCTACAAATTGTTGCCCAACAAGCCACAACATGAATCCATAAGGACGACCAAAGTTGGACTTGAACTTATAGCTTTGGAACGTCTTCCTGCAACCTTCAAGAACTTGACTTTGCTGCTTGGCGGTTGCTGGTAATGCACCAAGGGAGATTAGATACTGAGCATCAATGGCCCTGACTCCTAGAAATGGTAGGAATGAAAAGGAAACACGTTTCTTGACAAGACTTCTTTCGAAAAATTAAAGAGACCAGTTTACACAGAACAACAAAGGCACAAGGCTAGTTCATTGCAACTCCGTTTCATTTGTCATGCGATGCAATTGTCAAACAGCATAAAGAGGCTGTTCGCCACACCAAAGACCAGAGTATACCACCAATTTATACAAGAGAGAGAGAGAGAGAGAGAGAGAGAGAGAGAGAGAGAGAGAGAGAGAGAGAGAGAGAGAGGGGGAAAGAGAGAGAGAGAGAGAGGGGGGGGGGGAAAGAGAGAGAGAGAGAGAGAGAGAGAGAGAGAGAGAGAGAGAGAGGGGGGGGGGAAAGAGAGAGAGAGAGAGAGAGAGAGAGAGAGAGAGAGAGAGAGAGAGAGAGAGAAAGAGAGAGAGAAAGAGAGAGAGAGAGAGAGAGAGAGAGAGAGAGAGAGAGAGAGAGAGAGAGAGAGAGAGAGAGAGAGAGAGAGAGAGAAAGAGAGAGAGAGCACGCTGTCATGGGCCCTTGCTTTGCTCCCATCATCTAGGAACAAGAAAATGGTGACCCTGTATTGCTACCTGTATTGCTATATCTTTGTTCAACGATACCACATTGCCTAGATTTCATTGCAAAGTCAGAAAGCATCTCCACTCCAACTGTATTGGACTTTTGTATTTCGATATTACAATAATCCGTTTGTATCGTGGCGTCAATTTCATCGAGCGGCAGGGATTAACTCATGGCCTCACGACTTAGGCTTTGCTCTCTTTGTATTCCAAGTGAAAAGAACTTTCCAAGGAGCACAAGATCAGTGATATCAAGCAAATACAACTGAAGTTATGATTTGTTTAAGGTAGCTACCCGAAATACGTTTTCCGAAAATTCACCAGTTTGACACCTTTTTTTGCAATGCTAGGGGTGTCCAGAATGAGAAACTGATATATTAGGGTATGTCTTTGGGCACTTCGGAGGGGTTATGGCCCCTCGAAGTAGCCCAAAACAAGGCGTTCTCTAACAAAGAGACAGGTTTGCATTGATGACAATAAAATGCATCCAACCTTCATCGGTTGCTTCATGAAATCATGTCAGTAATTCCCAGAACATGTCAGGGTAGATTTATCAGCAAAAATACACTGGTTAAAAGTACAGGCTTTTGTGTGAGGAGATGAAATTGTATTCCGAACCCCGATTGGATATGGTGTCAAAATGCTTAGAAATTTAAAATTTGTAAAATTGGCCCGAAAATGATTGAGTTGTACTTGCTATTCGCATCGCACTATAAAGTTAGTAACATTAGGTCATGTCAAAACTGATGTTAGGTAATTGGACTAGTTTACCCACTTCATTGCATTCCCAACTCATCACAACCACGCGCTCTTCAGCCGAACCATACAGACACCAGCACTACAGCGCATACTATGATTATTTATCGCTGTTCTCACACTTTACCATTTTAGCAGCTTGCACAGGCCATTGATATTATGTGGAAAGCGCGCACTTGCGCCATTTCTGGTGTATAAGAATGATCATTCCTCCATTATCATCATTATCATCCTCTACTGATGAGCTCCGACAGGGAGCGAAACAGCTGTCTAGAGGCGTGGAGCAATATTATCTCTCAACGGAAGTGTCCTTGCTGGTGTCTGTATGGTTCGGCTGAAGAGCGCGTGGTTGTGATGAGTTGGGAATGCAATGAATTGAAAATATGGCCGAAAGCTCTGTCGCAATATTTAGTTCTGTAGTTTACCCACTGTTTACAGAAATAATTACGCGAAGAAATGATCGTCTCTCGTAATTGATTCCAGTGTATTTGCTTCCACAGTGTGTGGATAGTAGTCCTGAATTCCAGAAAAAGAATTGAAAGGTACTTTAATAGAAACAAATGAAAAGGGAAGTCCTGTGTGTAAAAGTAGGTTTTTCTCTTATTTCGGGACACATATGCGAACATATGGGTGTGGCTCTCACAGGCCCCAAATGCAGTGAAGGATTTATTCCACACTACAGGTCAGACCTCGCTATAACGTAATCTCTGGGGGATGGGAGAAATTATGTTATAGCGAGGTTTATGATTGTTATAGTGAGTTGGGCACACCAATATGCAATATGTATGTCAAAATGACGCTCTTCACTTACTGCTTACAACTGTACTGTTTTACATACAGTTATGATGATGTAAACTAGCAAAGATGTGTACAGGTTTGTCAGCAAAGGGGTGACAATAGTCATGCAGTGCGTGTATGTGTGCATGTGACATGATTTTAAATTAACTGTTAGGTGCATTTGACTTGTACGTAGGTCTACAATGTAGACGTGTAGGAGGTCAAAGTTATTACCGAGCAGGAAGTACCCGGTATTTTACTACTCCCTGCTTCCAAGGTGGACAGCTCAGCCTCGAACTCGTCGCGAGAAGCGCATGCATGCCGTGTACGTAAGTCATTTTTAGACGACTTTTTACGTTATGCTGAGGTCTCTGTGCGCCCGGGACTCAGCAAACAGTGCGTTATAGCCAAAAATTACGCTGTAGCGGATTATGTTATAGCGAGGAAATTGTGTACAGAAGTGATGCGGTTTCGGCAGGGAAATTCACATTTCGTACGTTATAGTGAGGTTTATGCTATAGCGGGGGTCGTTATAGCGAGGTCTGACCTGTACACAATTTTTTGGAGTAACAGCTTGCCCCCATGATGCTTCAACCCTGAAAATTTGAAGAAAATCAGACAGAAAGTGGGTTTTGACCTAAGGTAACTCGGGCGTAGATCGCGAAAAATATCGGAGATCAAAAACCACTTTCTCTCCGATTTTGCTTTTTTCAGGGCTGAAGCATCATGAGGGTGTAGTGGCATGACTCCTATTACGTCACTTCATACATACAAAATAAATCATTCTCTTTGGCCTCAACTTCTTTGTTGTCCGGTTGGCCAAAGTAGCCGTCGTCTAGGGCCCGACGTAAAACCCCTAAATTGGTGACCCCAGACGCTGCGCTCTTCGGAGTTTACTAGTTTTCGTCATGCCATCCCTGAGCTCGGCTCGCCGCAGTTTCCTGCTCGCCTCAACTCTCGGGATCCCGTCAATCGCCGGCTGTTGACGTAAAACTTGAGCCTCACCACCACTGGATCCGCCTCGGAGCTGCTGTGGCCCCTGCCACCCTCCCGGCCTACCTGGATACCCCGCTATCCTGCCACGGCACATCGTCCAGTCGTCGTCCGTATTCGTCCTGGCCTCAAGCTGGAAATTGGCCACCTCCACCATCCGTACCAGCTGAACTGTGCACGCATGCAGGCACACGCCCGGCACCGGACCCCGTGGAGCTGCGCACGCCTCCACCCGCCCCGCCTCACTCGGCACGCCTCGCCCCAGTGCAGCGCTCCTGCTGGTACCCCGCAAAGCCTGCAACTTGCAGCCGCCTCTGACATGATAACACTCCTCTGTCACGCGTACGTTTCCTCTTTTCTTTCTTTCCGCCTCGCCTCTGATACGATAATACTCCTCTGTCACGCGTACGTTTCCTCTTTTCTTTCTTTCTGCCTCTGACATGCTCTCCACCTCTGTCACGTTAACACACCTCTGACACGTTAGCTCGCCTCTGTCATGTATGTATTTTCCACTTTCTGCTTTCTGATTTTTGTTCGGCCTTTGTTGCCACGTTATTAACAAATTTCATAAACGAAGCGCTCTCATGTACATATTGTATTATATTTTTGCCTTTCTGCCTTGTACATGCCGCGCTTCCTTTCTCTTCTCTCTCTCTTTTTTTCTTGTTTATCGTGCTTCGCTCCTCCCGATCTCACCACTGGCGGGGGAGTACTGTAGCGGCATGACTCCCATTACGTCACTTCATACATACAAGCATGCGCAAGAAAACGAGAGAGCTTGGAAGCTCAGGGCCCTACGCTATGCTTTTTTGCCCTGATGACCTACGCAAAAAAAAAAGCATAGGGATGTTAATATTTTTTTCTAAAGACATAATCTGGGATTCGAACCCGCACTAACGTTCTGGAGTCGACGGGATGTCTGTCCTGACGTTTCCTGGGAACGGCGCTGACTCTGCCGATCACGGGCGTTCTGGAGTCGACGGGATCTCTTTTCCGACGTTTCCTGTGACCGGCGCTGAATCGCCTATTCACGCTTAGTTTGGAGACGACGGGATCTCTCTTCCAAAGTATGTTTTTGCTGACGCATCCTATCACCTATTCGGCTACTAACGTCCATTCTAATTTCATATCCTCCTCGTCTCCCTATTTCTTTCCAAATCTCCCTATACCTCAGGGAGACGTATACATAATACGACGAATATTGTTGCCAGCTGTTTGCGGCCAGCAGTGTTTGATGGTACGGGACAGATACGGGAGCCAGCAAATATTGTGGCCAGCTGTTTGTGGCCAGCAGTGTTTGATGGTACGGTACGGGACAGATACGGGATAGCTCCAGGCGTGACACAAACAAACAAACAAATAAACACCAAATTAAAGCTGTGTGGACCCTGGCTAGCGCCAGACGTTACTGAAGTAACGTCTCCTGCATAGCTACAGGAATAAATCATTCTCTTTGGCCTCAACTTCTTTGTTGTCCGGTTGGCCAAAGTAGCCGTCGTCTAGGGCCCGACGTAAAACCCCTAAAAGGGTAAGCTATCAATACCATGTTTTGCTAGTGTGTAATGAGTCCTTCCCTATGTTTGGGGCCTATGAAAGCCATATAAATGTTCGCATTTATTATGCCAAAATAAAGGGGAAGTTAAGCCTAAAATCAAGATTTCACCAGTTGTAGTCTTCGGGGTGCTGAGTCGAATGGTCTTGGTCCGAGGAAGCTGAGACGCTCCCTTCCTCCTTTATTCCCAATCGAACTCGCGCACTTCCACCGAAACTGGGTGACTGCGCCCTACTAGATGGGGATTTGTATGCAAAATGTCACTAAAAGCGCCATTTCGTTCTTATAAAAGCACGGATGACCGCGATTGGCCCATATGTTGCAGTGTTTTGGACGCTGAGTCGACTGGTTTTGGTCCGAAAAGGCTGCGATGTAGCGTTCGGCCCTTATTCCCAATCGAACATGGCTGAACAAGCGGTCACGTGCTCGTGTGTACACCAGTCACCTGGTCACCATGCCTGCAGGCTACACCTTACAGCATGTTTGGGCGAGTTTCTGTCACTCGAGTTGAACCTTTGTGTTGAACCTTGGTGTGAAAGTTGTCGCCTGCTGGGCCGTGCTGGGGCGGTGACCAGGTGACTGGTGTACGCAGGAGCACGTGACCGCTTGTTCAGCCATGTTCGATTGGGAACAAGGGCCGAACGCTGCATCGACGTTCCCGCCAGGTTTCACTGTGAAAAAGTGAAACTGCTCGGTCTGCTCCGGCTTCGAGGCCAGAGCAAGCAGAACATGTTCTGGCTGACCCAGAACAGGTGCAGTCCCAACCAAACTGGTGAATCCTGTTCTAGGTCGTACCAACCAAACGCGCCCTTAGGGCCGATTCCCACTACGGTACCGTGAGTGCCGTGCCGTGAGTACCCATGGTGATTTGCTCACGTGAGGGGCAGTTTTGGCGCGAGTTCATTCCGTGGGTCATGCCGTACCGCGCCGTGGACATTCCGGTGCCGAGGGTCTCTGGGGGGGGGGGGGGGGGGGTGGAAATGGCATGCCGTGGTATTCCGTGAGGTCGAATACAGTGTGTAGTAGGTATTTTACTACTTCCTGATAGGAAGTTTTTTCTTTCTTTTGTATTTGTGGTACGAAGTGTTTTCTTGGCTTTTGGGTTTTCGATTGGTTGATTTTTGAGCTTTCTCCAATCATCTCCCCCGCTATTTTCCCTCCAGACCAAAGTCAGAAATTGGTAAAAAATGGTGATCTGGCCTGCCGACGGAATGCACGGAACGACAGTGCGCAGGTGTAAATCACTCTCAGCTTCAAGCTCGTACCGTGGGGTACACGTGACCTTCCCAAATCGTCGGCACGGCACTCACGGTACTGTAGTGGGAATCGGCCCTTAGTCTCGACTGGAGCCCGAATTTTCCGCATCCGTAGGAACGCTACGACCCTCAAGGATCAAAGGCGCAGATGCAGCTCTTAAAGCGGTGGGAGGTGAGTAGATCAGACCACCACCAAAGTGGTCAATGACCGAAAATCCCATTCGCTGCATTCATGCTGCCCTCGTGCCAGGCCACGAGTTTCCAATTAACTGTGGGTCGCAGCACGGCTGGAAAAAATCCTTCCGCTTCCAAGCAGGACTTGAACCTGTCACCCTCTGTTTTTCAATCATGGTCTTAGACCATCCCACTATACCTACCTGGTAATAGCCACAGAAAAAGCTAAAGCAGTTTGGCTGATACATTCCAGGACTATGTATATAATAAATATCAAAAAAGTATTCTTTCTAGACCAAAGAGTGGTATATTTGATAAAATTTAATAACGATAGAAATATTTACGATACTTCTCCAGACGTTTCGTTGTTCTGAACAACTTCGTCAGTGGATAAAGACGACTGACGATCGTTATTAAATTTTATCAAATATACCACTCTTTGGTCTAGAAAGAATACTTTTTTGATATTACAATGAGAGTGGATAATCAACGGCTTGTCCACCAACTCTTTTTTTTATATAATAAATGTAGAGCCTCTTATAGGATTTATTCCAATTACATACTAGTTTAAAACCGAGGTCAAGGCGAGGTTTTTATAATTGGTATGTAAGTCGCGCTGGGTCCGGTCGGTTCCTGTCAAGTACATGTATAGGTAGAGGATGTGCATGCAAACTGCAAAGACAAGTCCCAATACAAAGTCAAACATACCTGAAAGAATTTGCATAGTACCGATCATGGTGATGAGCGGTTGGCTGTCTACTTCGCACAGTGCACAGTACAGAAGAAGGTTGCATACTTTCGAAAGATGGCTCCTGGCTGTTGATGCCAATTCCAGATATCTTTCTGCTAGCCTAGATGCAATACTGGAGCTGACTATATTGAGGCTGAGGAGAGTATTAGAAGTGATAATGACTTCAGAAGCAGTCATCCGGGACACATCGATGACCTTCAAGAGTCTCCGCCTAAATCGCTCTGTGGTGCAACGACATTGTGATGCCCGGAATAAAATCCATCGGAGTTCGTTTTGCATAGACTTATCCCAAGCATGATCGGGCAAGCTAGCAACACGGTCCAGTACCGAGATTACCAGTTCGGTGATGTTGCCATTCTCCTCAATGGAATGTTCGCATAGATGCAAAATATCTGTCAAAATTGAAACAGTGCATATCTCATTCACGTGACGCTGAATCAGACCGCGCCGGGACATCAGGTGATCTGAGCGAAATGTGCCTGCACGTAGCTCTTTCTTCAGAGCAGTGACAGCACCCAGAGCATCACGGACATGGCTTGTTTTGATGGTATGGGTGTTTCTTGCTGTATCTACTGCCGTCTTGTTCAAGGAGTACGTACGCACTGCTGGTCTGGTTGGTTGTTTCGTAGTGGCTGCTTTCGTACGGGACGGGTCAGCTTGAACCAAACTGTCGGCTCTTGGAGTGGGTTCGCGCAGAGAAGAAATGGGCCATATGACTTTATCCCGGACTACATTTAGAAGGCGCTGAAGCGACATTCTGTTGAGTCAGAAAGTCACTCATCACATGGGTCTGCTGGGTAGCTTTATGCAACAAACTGCAAACACAGAGTACAGACACACACACACACACACACACACGCGCGCGCGCGCCCGCACGCACACACACACACACACACACACAAGCGCACGCGTACACACAAATACACGTGTCACAAAGAAAGAGTACGGTACTCAATATGGTGGATTAACAACGAGACAGAAAGAATGGACGCTGCTACTGCACAACGTCATGTTAACTAAACCAGAGACATGTATTTAAAACTCACAGCAAGTAATGTAGCTGAACACACTGCATACAATCAGTATAATATACGTTCTGAGTTACCGGCAACTCCTAGTTACAGGCAGTGCCCGGTCCCAACCTGCCCGGATTAGGGGAGTTTCACATGTACTTGTACATGTGAACCGTATATGACTGATTATGGCACATACATGTACAGTCAACTAACGTGTTACTTCGCTAATAACGACTGCGGATATAACGACAATTCGCAAATAACGACAGAATTTCCATGCCCAGAGCAAAGTCCCACCTAACTGTAATACATATAATGAGACTTCGGATATAACGACACTTCGCGAATAAGGACACTTTTCTGATGCCCCGCCGAGTGTCGTTATACGCAAAGTTGACTGTAGTACACATCCTTGCTGCACGCCTTGACATGGTGTGTTCCGAATGGAGACACTCAGTGTATCTCCGAAGCAATCATTCGCACGCATGCATGTGTGTGTGTGTGTGTACGTATGTACGTACACGCATGTTCATGCCTGTGTGTGTATAATTATGTGTGTGTACACGCGTGCGCATGTGTGTGTGTCGTGGCAAACACGAGACACATTTATAATATCATATAGGTGGAATGCTGATAACCCCAAATTGCAAGGGGGAAATGTGCAAACATCAGGGCATTCTAAGTATTCAAGCAGGTGCCCACAACACATTTACAGTCGACTCCTGATATAACGAACACCATTGTCCAGGAGGATTAGTTCTGTATAGCCGAAGTTCGTTACAACAGAAATGCACTCACACTATACAAGCGGTAAGTCAAGACTGGCAAGTGGCCCATGACAGCATGAGTGCACTTGGTTTACATGCGGCCCTACAAGATTTGGTTCGTTACAAACGAAAACTGTTTGTTAATAAAAGGGCTCAACATTTGGTATGGGTTCAAACAGAGACATGGACAGGGATTCGCTATATTATCACAAAATTCGCCATATGTGAGTTCGGTGTAAGTGGAGTCGACTGTAGGTACGTCAAAGTGCTCGCACAGATACGCCGAACTGCGATACGTACTATAGACACAGCTATCAAGCACTCTGACCCGGCCAGAACGGCCTGCGCACGTGAGTCCCGCACACTGAACTAACCAGTGCGGTGTACAGTGGACTTTGAACTACGCCTTGCCAGCTATCGATGTCGCTTTAAAATTCCAAAACACTACATATAAATCACAGGGTTATGATTCCACGAATGTTTAAAAAAATGCCTTGCCAGCTTCAAGTTATCAGCGAGAATCACACACACTTTTTTTATGTCTGTGGATACCACGGCACATGCTGCACATGCCTAGTTAGAGGCTAGAGATGTGAGAGTCCCGTTGTCTGAAACCGGTCGTGGAAGAAATTTCTAATGAAGCGGCATGTTCGAATTCAGCCACATTCAATGATAGAGTTGTCAGGATGAACTCGAAGTACAACGCCAAAAGTACATATACACGACTGCCGGGAACAATAACAAACAAAAACCCCAAGAAGACTCAAACAACTCCCTAGAGGGTCAGAAGTTCAGAACCAGGGCTAACACCCATACGATTCAAATGGTCGCAGGACCGGGGCTCTGCCAACCGTGGATGGTTGCAGTAAGGGGCACTGTTTCCGAGCACAGTGTGTCCTCCGCCTTGTAACATGCTGTCAACCAACAACAGGTACATATATGTACACACACCGGAGGCGAAGGGTCTGTATAGCTCCATATCCCTTTGCACATTTGTGTAATGAGCACTCTATCCGAGCTGCCTTGACCGGCCCTGTATATTCATGTACATAACGCTGTACGTGTACAAATGTGGCCGCTGTAATGGGCCTCACACAACTCCATCGACCCCAAAGAAAGACCACCCAAGTGTTGGTTGGCCATGTGTCTCATGTGATTGGTGGACATGTTCAGGAAACTGATGTTTGCTAAATTGTTGTGCAGTGTACAGGACATAGCAGAGTGCAGGACGGCGTTAGTATCAGAGCACATGAATAAAACAAAGCCACGCACCACAGACATGTTTGCGAGTAAAAATCTCAGCATTGAACCGTGACTACAGTTCGTATTCAGTTGTCCCTCTCTAAGCCAGCATGCGATAATCAGGAACCCTTGCAAACCGGCGAACTTTCTGACAAAACGGGGCGTTTTCAGTTCGTTTTCTATGCTTCACCGGGCGTTGCTGTATCGGTCCGTAGTTCTCCAAGCTGCTCAGCCTCAGGTGCACACGACTCACCGCCCAGCTGCGCATACCTGCGGCCCCATGACGGCTTTCTCTACTCCTCTTCATCTTGTATTGAGCGTCTAGCCGTATGGTTAGATGAGAAAGCAGAAATGCCTGTACAGTAAAACCTGTCTAAGACGACCGCCGCTCAAGGGGCCTTCAAAACGTGGTCTCAGATACCAGGTGGTCTCCTTATCCAGGGTCATTTGACTGGAAATAGCATCCCTTGGTGCTGGTTGCAGTGGTCTTCTAGGACAGGTGGTCGCCTTATCCGAGTGGTCGCCTTGACAGGTTTGACTGTATTAATGTACTGCTAACCGCCCAATGTTTACGTCACTACATGTTTGCGATCTCTCAGAACCAGCGAGTGTACGATGGCGAATGTTTGCGGAGCACTGTGGCCACACGTATACACCCACTGTTGCAGTTTGATTTCACGGTGGTTAATATTTGCATTATGCTCTTCTCGCAAAATTAGCAAACATTAATACGTCGCAAACATTAGGCCACACGTTTTTATTTCTATGTTTCTCGTCACCTGAAAATCTAAAAACGTATGCGAGAGGTGGAAAAAATAAATAAATAAATGACCGAAAAATAAAAATAAAAGTTTATTAGACCTTTGTTCACACTAAAATCCACCAATACACCATGCAAAATAGCATCCATAGTTAGCAACTACTGTCGTGGACATGGAAATCCGGTCGCACGTCTAGCGGCCCCAGGGCGCTGGCCATGCAGCCGTGGATAAGCGGTACACACATACATTTATGCGCTGAAGCGCACTGGTCCCATCTGATCAACATGTGCACTGCACGCAGCGTTCTGTACGCGCTGAGGGCGCCGGCCCCGGTCAATCGACTGGATTTTGATGTCCGATACAGTTGTATGTGGTAGGAGCTTCTGTCACAATCTGAGCATGTGCAGCTAGATTGGGCACAAAAAAATGCCATCCTTGCATCATGTGTCGCGCAGGCCAGGCCACATTATGTACATGTGCATCAGTGTGCTGGTCCCCACATGCACAGTCAGTGCAGCACAGTTTTTTTCTTTCTTTTTTTCTTCCAGACTCCTGAATCGTATGCGCGCGGGTGACGAGGAACATAGAAATAAAAACGTGTGGCCTTAGGCTGTTTACGGTATCTGGTGAAGTAAAATAAAAACGAACAAACTCTGGAGTAACAAGGCCTTTGCCCCTGCAGTTTTCTTCTTCTGTTCTACAGCCTTGCTCACTGAAATCCAGTCGCGTCACTCAAGTTTGTGCCTTGCACCATTTTCTCAGCCCAGTGTCCGCAGGGCTAGGGCTGCGCAATGCCCGGCGTGTCACGTGACTTGAGTGACACGACTGCATTTCACTGAGCAGCACTGTACATGATCGGTGAGGCGATTTGTTCTCGTACGGTGTGCAGCGTAACCGTGAAAGTGATAACTAGCACACACGGAAAATTCGCTGTGCCTTCTGCGCGGAACGCATGAATTGCTCGCGCTCGCATTAGAATATGACCAGTACAGACATGTACATGAGAACATGACTACATCATACATGCCACAGTGCATTGTGCCACTATAGTGCATTGTGCCACTATAGTGCATTGTGCCACTATAGTGCACTGTGCCACTATGTGCACTGTGCCATTAGACCACAGTGGAACTCACTTAGTACGAACTCTGATACTGTACAATGTAGTGTGTTATGATGAGAAGTACCTCGGCTACTAAGTACACTTTCTGGATACGTCTTATCAGGGTTAGTTCTGCTGTACATGTACTTGCTTTGCACTTACCGTACTGTTACTGAACGCGCCTGAGAGCTGACCTGGGCTGACTCTGGGGACGAAATGGGCGATTCGTTGACAAACCACGTCCGCCTTGACAAATGATGCTACGCACAACTGACTCAGGATTCCATTGTGGATGTAACAATGCTCATGCTGAATACTAGGGTAGATCTCAGACTGAGAGATTGATTGCGATCAGCTGAGTGTGGACTCCTGGTTACAGTATACTACCTGCCCATGATGATTACTGAGTGTTAACAACGAGGGATTTGCAAAAGGCCAATACAAGGGGACAAGTACTGTATGCTGAAGTCAAAGAGAACAATCGAACGGCTTCTTGGTCCCACTTGGCCTGAATTGGATGAAGCTAAGCTTCACCACCTTTTTTCAAACACTTTTTAAATTAAAATAATTATTATTTACGCACTTTCGAAATTTCCCGGCAAAAACCTTACAGATGCAAAAAAACTTCGTCCCCCCCCCGGGCCCCCCCCCCCCCCCGGCCGGGGTTACATGTATGTACTCTTGATCCATTACATTCTGTCTCGCTGCGTAGAGTAGACCAGAGACTGTATAATTTATAAAGTAGTAGCTTCTGAAACACGAATGCAACCGGTGATGGACACAGTCATAATTACCGGTAGCAAGAGTACATAACCCGGTTATGTACTCTTGCCGGTAGGCATAGTGGTGGCCTGCGGATGCGAAGGCTAGTTTGTGTGTTTCTGAACATTCAAGCGATGCCGACGCGGATCCCGCGAATATTATTATTATTATTACTAGTATGTCAACACGAGTACAGTGTACATGATTGTACTAGGATGATTGTGTGCACACTCATCATATGTGTTGTTCATACTGGATTGTTACTCAATGAAGATTGAAATCCGATCTACTTGATTCAAGTGAATCAAGACTATGCGCCGCCTATACCTCTGAACATGTTAGTAACACTTGAACACCGGACTGTGAAATGGTGCAGGGCGCACGGCAGCCGAAGAAAGAACAGACTAGAATGTTGCCAGGTGCAGAATACCTGTATGCACACGGCGGTTCAACTGTGTAACTATCTAGCTCAGACAGTTCTACATGTGAAAAAATTAAGAACGGTCAAGGCTACGACTATGAACCCCCCCCCCCCCCCAGTTCTTCAGCACCAGTCAGTACATTTAAAGTCACCGAGTCGGTCATGTGATCCTGGTCGGAACACTGGAACCGAAATGGCCAAAGCCTTGACCATGCACCACCACAGTTGAGCATGAACCGGAACCAGCTGTGGGAATGATTACCCATGCACTTGAGTCAAGTGCTGAAATGAATGTTGGAGATCACTTATATGTACATACATGGACACACACACACGCCCGCACATATGCACATGAACACACGCATACGCGCACGCGTGCACACACACACACACACATCAATGAATCTTGATCATACTACGGCCGGCTTGAACAACACTGAATGCCCAGATGATATCGGCCCAAAGAAAGTGCGGGAAAAGAGAAGATAACAGAAAACAGCCAGCGAGTTGAGCAGCATTAACCATGGTGGCAGGGTGAAACACTCAATTCAGGACTTTGCTTTGGGGTCTAATAAAGTTTAGCAGCACAGCATGACACTGCGGGTGTGGATGTTGGCTGCATCAAAACAATGTTGGGACAATCCTCGCAGCACCTTGCCAAAACAATGCCGCGCTACAGGCTTCTCGCCACAGAACACACCTTTCCGAGTGAGAGGTCCGAAGAAAGGAACACGGCAACTGTACTGCTGTGTCATTTCAGGTGCTTGTTGAACATTGGGATGTGGCAGGGAAAGTTGCAGTCCAAACCCTGGACACTATTAAACTTTGTCTGCTTTCGGTTGCCAACTTCCAGGTATATCTATGTCAGAAGAAAGGAGAAAAAAAGAAACATAAGACCAGTCGATTCAGGGTCCAGAGTACCAGTACAGGTCCTGGAAATTTCACGTTCGTTCGTGATTCTACAAGACCGAAGTGATGCTATACCAGAGAAAAATTCCACACAATTTCCTTTTACCGAATGTCCGCACCTTTAAAGCCATGGAGGTCTATTCGAATACAATGCCAGTCTCATTTATAAAGCCATGGGCCTCATAAATGAAATGATATTTGAAGTACGTTTTGTAAAAAAGAAGGAACAAGTACTATACTGTATGGAAAGAGAAAAGGACCTATAAGTTACTACTTAACTTATGACTAACAGTCCACCAAGGTAACGAGATAATATACAGTCAGAATGTCTCAATATCCTTCTCAGTTGTGTGACTTGTTGTCGCACTATCTGACTGTACATTATTCCCGTAGCTATGCAGAAGACGTTACTTCAGTAACGTCTGGCGCTAGCCAGGGTCCACACAGCTTTAATTTGGTATTTGTTTGTTTGTGTGTTTGTTTGTTTGTTTGTGTCACGCCTGGCGCTATCCGTATCTGACGGCAAAAAAGCATAGGATGTTATAAATTTTTCAATTCTCCTATCTTTTTTTCAGGCATATCCTGGGATTCGAACCCGCACTATCGCCCTACATGCATTCCCCCATACACTTCGCATTCATACCCATTCTTCCAAGTTGCTTCACGTTATGATCTTGCGTTTGAAAGCCCTATTTGAATATTGCGGGCAGCTGTATGTGGCCAGCTGTGTTTGATGGTACGGTACGGTACGAGAGACGGTGTCGTATTACCCTCGATCGTACCTGTCCCGTACCTATCCCCTACCGTACCGTGCCATCAAAGACGGCTGGCCACAATGCATATTCAAATAGGGCTTTCAAATGCAAGATCACAATGTGAAACAACTTGGAAGAATTAGTATGTATGTGAAGTGTAGCGGGGGATGCATGCAGGGCGCGCGATAGTGCGGGTTCGAATCCCAGGTTATGTCTTAAAAAAAAGGATTTTTTTAAAGAATTTATAACATCCCTATGCTTTTTTTTTGTCTAGGTCATCAAGGCAAAAAAGCATAGCGTAGGGCCCCGAGCTTCCAAGCTCTCTCGTCTCATTACCTTGGCGGACTGTTAACTAGTAACTTATAGGTCCTTTTCTCTTTCCATATTACTATTGGCTCAACACCTGAGTTTTACTATACTGCAAGTCAACAAATATTCGGCAAATATTTATTTTCGGCTATTTTCGGCCTGATCATATTTGGCCGAAAAATTGTTGCAGCCGAAATTTCGTTCTGCAAGGTTCAGTGTGACAGTGTATACAGGCAGCAGCAGTACAGGCCGAAAATTTGTTGCAGCCGAAATGTGTTTTAGGCTTTTAGCCCTGGGAGGCCTAAATTTGAACGGGCTGAAAATTTGTTGACTTCCAGTACTAGAAAACTTACAGCCCAGCAGGAAGGGTGAACAAGTGGATTTAGATTGAAATTTCTGTGTGGACTTAGACTTTTATGGCATGGCGTAGTGGGTGAGTCATTTTCCATCTAAAATAGCAAGGAAAGCAGCTGTGTTTCGAATATAAGGCCATGGCTTTGAAGGCGCTGACATACGGTAAAACGGTAGTAGGGCGCACCAACCCGGTTTCAGGGGAAAGTGCGAAAGCTTGATTGGGAATGTAGGAGGAAGAGAACGTGTTATCTTCCTCGAACCAAGACCATTCGACTTAGCACACGGAAGAACTGGTTACATTTTGATTTTAGTCGAATCATGCTTCCTCTTTCAGTGGTATATTCAAAAAAGCCATAATCGAAATGCCAAAATTCAGCATAGGCTAGTACCAAGAGTCCATAACCCCAAGAGTGTGCAACTCTGTACATGGGGATCCAAGCGGCGGAATTCCAACATTACGTCAAAAATGACGTACACGTTCGTTGCGTCTGTACTACTCCCTGGTTCCAAGCACCGCGGAATGCGGAGTTTTGTCCTCTGTGCCTCAACGGCATGATGTAATGTTGGAATTCCGCCGCGCAGTGGGCCTACAGCATCCAGACCGCAGTTGCACACTCTTGGGGTTATGGACTCTTGATAGTACTGTAAAATCCCGCCAGAGCGCCCCGTCTCTCCCATTCGCCCCTCCCTGACTTCTTGTCAGGGAAGTGATTGATTGTATCCTCGTAAAACACTGTGATGCCGTACAATTCGTACTGTGCTGCAGGAAATGTACGCAACAGTGCCCACCCTCTTGGCCAGGGATCGCACAAACCCTGAGTTTCAGTGGGTCTGTATGGCTCCTGGCTCTTGACCTTTGGTCGGTGTACGAGATGCACAAACAGATTTCGTAGGGTGAGTACTTATTCATGTAGTACTGAATGCGGCAAGTAGGATTCGCCCATCCGGACCTACTCGAAGGGTGGTGGAGGTAGGGGCGCTCTGGCGGGATTTTACGGTACATGTACTACGGTACACAGTCCACACTGACCTTTCTTTCACGGTTCGCATGAGACCCGATCAGACTGAGTTTTCTCTGCGCATGCGTAAGCACACAGGATGTGCTTTGCCACACCTGAATCTCACACTAGCTATTACAGGCAACCACCACACACATCGCATTCAAGAAAAACATTTCCATCGGAGGTGGCGAAATTTCCATTCAGCGACAGTAAAGTGTACACTGCTCAATGTCAGAATTCTGTGATGCAATACATGATTACATACAAAAACTACTCACAGGAATCACATAGCATCCCTGGGCTTTCAGCGCCAACACCTCCAGAACGGTGGCACCATTCGGAGCGCGCGCGGGGTGACGCAGTAGGATCTTCTCCGACAGTCCGAGACACACCACGACACTGAGGCGGTGTCGCCTCGCTGCTGCCATGTCTATCGTGAAGTTGTCATACAGCTCTGCGGGACAATCCCGTTGCAAGTCGACAGGACGGCAGGCAGCATCAAATATGGCGAACGCCTGAATAGTCACTCCGCCCACTAGTGCACAGCCACCCGCGTACTTTTGGCCAACAATGGACGACATCATCCGGTACAAGCGACCCTTCTTCCCTGGCGAGCCACACCGCACAAATGGCTGCATCGCCTTTTCTTGGGCCTTTGTGAGATACTTGTCCATCAATGGAGAGGAATCGGAGAGCAAATGAGCTTGAAATAAGAGGAGCTTGTTCGCTGGACATAACAACAATATATATATAATCAGTACACGTCCAATGCAAATCAGAATAGCTACACTCGAGCTGTGGACAACATCAGAACAACTACGGAAGTAAATACTAGGGCTCAAACGGTCACGGTTTTACCCCTAACGGTTAACTGCTAAGCTAACGGTCGGTTTAACGGTTATAACCTATATGCCACGGCAATCCTGCGGACTCTTTTTCAACCGTATACTCTAATTTCAGAAATTTTCGGTGCTCAATATTTTCGGTATGAGGGCAACAGGCTAGGTTAGGTGAACAGAAATTTTCGGTACAGAGAAGCAGTTCCCTATTGGATTATGTGTGTTAGTGTTTGTTCGGTGTATTGAAATTTTAGGTGTGAAACAGACGCATCGAAAGTACCGAAAATAGAAGTACACCGAAAATTTGTGAAATTACAGTATTTGACTATACTCATTCAAAAAAATGTACCCTATTCAGTACAACGCACACATGTACATTCTCTTGCATGCTCATTCATACATACTCTCACACCAAGAGACCAGATATGACCGAGTTGACAGCCCAGAAATTGCGTACGCGTGCGACAGCCTGCGAAAGTGCATACTTTGCAACGACCTGATACTTGAAAAATTGACTGAAAAGTTACTGCATAACCGTTATCTTTATCGGTTAACCGTTAATTCTTCGTAACCGGTCTGCAACCGGTTAATCGGACTAACCGTTTGAGCCCTAGCAAATACCCAGAAGAGTGGCCTACATATCCAAGGTCATAGTATCTGATCCAGCCAGTCCCGCCTTTGCCAGACCTTATTTCGAAAAAAAGGTTGACCCAAACAATTCCTGCAATTATGGTTTTTCAGCAATATCAATCATTTCCAGTCAAGAACTCAGATGGTGAGCCAAGGAAAAAAACTGTAGCATGGAAAAAGGTGGGCACAAGTTATGCGATCGAGTCCACCAACTAAACTAGATTTTGAACAGTCAGACGTGCACAATCTAGCACAAAACTGACAAGGAGTACTGAGACATTCCACGGCATGAAAGTCAGTTTTGTGCTTGTGCACGTCTGACTGTTCAACATCTGGTTTAGTTGGTGGACTCGATCGCATAACTTGTGCCCACATTTTTCCATGATGCAATTTCCAGTCAAATATCCCATTTGGCCAGACCACCTGAAATCTCGGTGCTACGGCCCTGATAAAGTAAACAATTCCTGCACTCCATAGGACTAGCCAGTGTGGCATCAAAACCATGGTAACTGCTTCCAAGCTATCAAAGCATCATCCTGTTGTTCGCTTTTACCACACAAATCGGCAGCGTCTTTCTGTTTCTCAGCGCAAAAACATCACCATGCATAGGCACGGCAAAAAAAGATATGGCGAGTATTTAGAATCAGCTCAAAGCGTGTTGCCCAGAGTGTTATTGGTAGCAAGAGGCCATGACTCCAAGAGTAAGCAACTCTGCACAAAGGATCTGGTGCAGCGTGCTGCCTGCATTAGGCCGCCACGAACTGGTCAATCAGCCAGGCCATTGCATCGTTATTGATCTGCTCCGGTTTCCAGGTTCCAAGTCTGCTTTTCTCAGAAACTTTTGTATGCGAGGTATCACTGAGAGTGCATTGCCGCTTGACGTTTGAACCTACCGTATCAAGCATGAAATCATTGCATCTAGAATGTGAGAAACTCAAACCCAGACATCTTGATCGCCATTTCACCACGTAATGCAGGCAGCGGGCCACGCAGAGCACCCGCAGCTCAGAGATCAGAGTTGCACACTATTGGGTTCACAGGCTGTTGTTGGTCGTCATTAATAACAGGGTACTGAAATTTCACAAATTTCGGTGTACTTTTATTTTCGGTACTTTCGGTGCATCTGTTTCACACCTAAAATTTCAATACACCGAACAAACACTAACACACATAATCCAATAGGGAACTGCTTCTCTGTACCGAAAATTTCTGTTCACCTAACCTGGCCGTTTGCCCTCGTACCGAAAATATTGAGCACAGAAAATTTCTGAAATTAGAGTACCCATGTAGCAGAGGTAGATATAGATGCGAGCGGGGTACGCAATACATGAAAAAACTTGACGTCACAATGAAGTGTCAGCAAAGCAGCAGTAACACAAGCAGGATTGCCTTGTTACTTACGCTTGGAGTTCATAAAGTCGTCGGTGAGTAAATCCAACAGTCTGGTAGATTTCACATCACATAACGTGCAGTAAAGAAGAAGGGTGAGGGTGCTATACGGCTTGGCCTCAAAGTCAAAATACCTGGATACCAAACGCTGTGCAAGCATTTTGTTGGGCATATTCAATCGGAACAAGCGATAAGCAAATTCAGATAAGCCATCACTCGAGCTAATCCACTTGACGTTAAGATTTTGCACCAAAGTTGTTTCAAAGGCTGCTGTTTTGCAGGAACATTGTGATGCCCAGTAGAGAATCCGGTAGAGTTCAAGATGGTTGCTTTCGGCTACCCAGGTGCTAGGTGGCATCTGTGCAACATGATCCAGTGCACTCGTTACCAGCGCTCTGATATCCGAATTAGATGATACGTCCGGACTGATGGAACACTGCCGTATCACACGCTTCACGACAACGGGACGGTCCGTTTTCTTGATGAGATCCTCCGTCAGCTTGCGACGTGAGCGCACATCGCATGATCGAAAGTGGTCCATTCCGACCAGATGGTGGTAGCATTGTTGAATAGTGTTATCCACACCCTGAGCATTGACCGCCGTGTCCGTGATGTTCGGGTCAAGATCGGCCGGCTGCCGCGGCTGGCCAGACGCCGGCAATGCGTGCGCGGTGGCAGGCGCGCAACGCAGAGCGGAACTGCTCGAGCTCGACGCAGCTCTGCACGGTGCTGCCGCGCCGGCCGTGCGCCCGTCCATGCGCTGCCGCGAGACGACATGGCACGAGCGGCCTCGGCTCAATCCCCTGAACGACGGAGCCAACGTCCAGCATACTGTCCCGCTAGTGCTGACACCTCTCCAGGGCATGTCCAGATATAGATATAGCTTGGCGTACGGTAGGCTGCCTGGCTACAACCTGGGAGGAAACAAAAAGACAAACAAACAGACAAACACCCAACAAAATCAGTATTGAGACCAAGCCAGCCGGTAAGGCACATGAGCAGCAGTTAACCCAACATCAAGTGGAGGGGGGGGGGAGCATCTGCTATGTACATTATCGCAATACTAGTGAAGCCACGGGGTGAAATCGTCTACATGGGATTCTGTCGCAGCCAGATCCAAACTTCTTACACTGGTAAGGAACTCCCAACAGTGTGCAGGGGCGTCACAGGGCATTAGGGAGTGGTACGACCGGGGGTCCAGGGGTGTTCCCCTTGGGAGAAAAATCGGATTTTTCAGCCCCGAGGTGCGTTTTAGCAGTCTTTTACTGCTTTTTGGATGAATTGGGTGGACCATCCTGGACTAAAATTAGTACGACCATGGTCACACTGGTCGTACCGTGTGTGACGCCCCTGTGTACACATCCACAAATATCACCACCATGGCCAGTTTCCAGAGCAGCATCATCTCCGTCACGCCATACGTATTGCTGCACCCAATACTGTATTGTGCATGATGGTCAATCTCGCATCTTGAATGCACGCACAGAGCTGATTACGTCAAGACAAATGACGCAATTCTGACCAAGATTGGTCACAGCTGCGCACGCGAGCCATCCATCGGCAGTTGCACACCCTGGAGAGTGTTGTACTCTTGATGGTCCTGTAGTACATGTACATATATTGTATTATATAACTCAATAGGGCTTGAAAGTGCTACGTCACAGCATAGCAACAATTTCAAAAATTCAAAAATTGGATCCACTTGGATCCAGTTTTTGTATGGATCCAAGCACATTTCAAGCCGTCTTACTCACAGCAAGGTGATGTAACCAGTGAAACTGACTGATTTGGCTACTGGGCCATGGGGCGGGGTTACAACTGGTGGCGAAGTAAAAGTCACCCCTGCATACGACATGAGTGGGTTGCTATGCACCCACACACTGAGGCAATAGCAAAGTCACACCTTAGTGGATCCAAAATAGAAATCTGATGTCAACTTACTACTCCCTGGCCGTTTTTGACGTCATCACTTTCAAGCCCAATACTAGTTCAAAACTAGTATTAGATAAACCTTGTTATAGTTCACGCATATTGTTAGTGTTTCATGCTGTCAAGTGTCAATCTAACCATATGTACATACATGCACAGTAACACCTGGTTTAAGCGACCACCCCACGGTGCAAGCAAAAGCGGTCGTTGAAGCCAGGTGGTCTTTGGAACCAGGTCCCATACATTCGTGACATGTCGGATTGTGTACATACATGTGCATGATTGTACTTCCATGTACTCGTATTGACAGGTGTGGAGCATAGAATACTTTCTGCAGCAAAGCACGCCTCACTCAAGTGCATGCAGCGCATCCTGCACTGCATGTTCCTTGTCACTTCTGTTGACTGCATGCACATGAATAAGAGCACACTTCAACCCTGTTGTTGTCAAACATGACAGCCAAGATGGCACTTTTGGCTAGTTTTGGTCGCTGTGTGCAGGTCCAATATGGCACCTGGCACACTAAAAGCCGGTCGCTGGTCACGCAAGGCAGGTGGTCGCTGTATCCAGTGCAGTTTCTGTGTAGAACTGTCCGTGCATGGAAAAACGGTCGTTCAAAGCAGGTGGTCGCTAAACACAGAGGTCGCGTAAATCAGGTTTTACTATATGTGCAGCAGGCATGCCACTTCACCAAGTACAGTTGCGCTCACTGAAATCCGACCCACCGCACAAAACCGGCGCCCTGGACCAGTTCCGATTACATCAGTGTGCTTGTCTGCGCATACGTCCAGTCGCACAGTACATACCACTTCCAGGACGTCAAGGTCCATGCATGTTGAGGGTTCGAATATGCACTTCGGGTCGGACTTCACCCAGCACAACTGCACATGTGCATGTACAGTGCGTATAGGTTATAGTGTGGTCGACTGGTCGTGTAAAAGAATAATTATACTGCCTACAAGAATGAACGCTCGGCATGTTTTCATAATCATATAAACATGGATTTATAGTGAACATGTATTCTTACAAGCAATTTTATCCCATAGTAGAATATATCGGTCCTAAGAATGGACCTTGTGTCGCGAAACATGCCAGATTAGTACAAAGTGTATCGCCTGTAGTAATTACATCTGTCCATTTCCGTTCTGATCTGACTCTCGTTGCGTCGTAGTGCTGCAGATTCAACTGTTGTGGTCATGTAACTCATGTTGCATAGCCACATGGTAAGCCTAGGCTGTGGCCCTATGGGACTATGACCAGCGACATGCACAGAAGTACTGCGTTGCATGTACGATGATCTTCCTGCCCATGCGCACATGCATATGATATGCCACACTTGATTTATCGTGTGTAAGAAATAGCGGAAATAAGAATAGAAAGTCGTTTTTCAAACACCCACGCTATAACCGATACCAAGAGTAGATAAACAAGAGTGTGCAACTCCAGCTATGGGGTCTGCGACGGCAGAACTTCACATCACGTGATGAACCCGTGCACTCTAGTGCATGATAGATACTGGGTTGTACGCAGCCCAGCTTTGGGTACAACTCTCTTGTGGTCACTTTGCACTGTTTGCCAGCATAACCTTTTGAACCATGTCACGTGATGTGAAGTTCTGCCGTCGCAGCACAGCATAGAGGTTGTGCAGGCAGTTGCACACTCTTGGGTTATGTACTCTTGCCGATACCTACTGTATGTGCAAACGGCCACCACGGGTTTATTTGCTGAGGTGGTAGAAAGTAGATGGGTTGAGTGCAGTGCCACTTCCCAGTTGTCTTGGCTGATACTATGTCTGGCTTTCACTGCGACAGAACCTTGCACACTCAGGCAGGGAGGGGTGTGGATTCTCCTCTAAACAACAAGAGCCGGGCGTATGTACACCACATACATAATAATTCTAGTAGTAGCAAACATGGTCTTTCTTTGGGCTCGTTCAGGCTAACGTGAACACACTGCGGTACGGAACAGCGTGTAACTGCCAGTGCAATTCACACCCAGTGCGCAGGCCGCACTAACTTACATACCAGGGGTTGGAGAGATGATCAGTGGGGCAATGTGTCGCAGTTTCACACTGTGCAAATTTCAATTGGCTTCCACCTCCATACAGTCTGCTCCTCATACTCATACAACCCAGGAACTGAGTGAGTCAACACTTGCCAACTGCATCAATGAGATATCGAGAGGTTTCGCACGTTAGTAAAAGCCATGGTCGATCTACGGAAAGTCCTTACGTATACTGCAAGCGGATCTGTGTTACGCCATTGGTTTTTGAACTACATAGCTGCCCATGGCAACTCCGGACGCGAAGGTGCACGAGCCACGGGGAGAGAGTCATCAATTTATCCTCCAATCCACTTACGGAGTGCCTCTGTTAGTGGAGCCCCAAGCACGTACTTTTTTAAAATTTTAAAGAAGACAACTTTCCGCCTTAATGCTTTAATTAATTAAAGTGCAGTGCAAACTCGCAAATTCACGGGTTTTTCCTATCCACGTAAGTAAACTTGCTCAACTTTACGGAACCTCTCTATTGTCCTCTCTGCGGAGCCAGGCAGCATGTCCTCTGGTCGCTTCTTATGCATCAGCTGACTCACCATCCACACACTTCCGCAGACAAAGAAAACCGAAATTCACAACTTTTTTGAAGTTTTTTTTCGAAAGAAGGTCACCGATCCTGGTGTCCAGATCATGCTTTCTGCCGACTACTGACTCGTAACTGACGTTCACCCAAACCACTTCCTTCACAACCTAAACTAGGGTCATTGGGGGACGATCGCACGGTGAACGTTGATCTCCTGAAGCGGAATTCCAACGGCCCTGAAGACAGTGCACGTATGGATGCCACTCACGAGCGACATGCCGATCGTACAGAAATGTGCCAAGTTCTGTTGTCTAGAGATAGAGTATCTGCAATTCTGCTCAGTCCAATGTCATGAATAACGTAGCACCCTGCTGTGCAGACACACAGGCTACACAGCAACCGGCGCAACAAATCGGTTGCAACGAACAGATTTGTAGCCAGGGATCTCTCACCCTCAATGTGCATTGCCGGTTGTGATTCAGTCTCCAGTTAAGTTCTTACTGTTGTGTGTTGTTGTGTGCTGGTGTGTGTGTGTGTGTGTGTGTGTGTGTGTGTGTGTGTGTGTGTGTATGCGTGTGTGTGTGTGTGTGTGTGTGTGTGTGTGTGTGTGTGTGTGTGTGTGTACATGTGTGTGTATGGCTGTGTGTGTGGTGCATGTGTGTGTGTATGTGTGGGTGTGTCACTCACAGTAAGTAGAGCAGCTGTGCTGAGCGAGGCAGCCTTCATCTTGCTGCCGCGGACCTGGACAATTCAGCGTCGACAACATGGTCACCTCGGATATGACCACTCGCGCTGACCCTCGTCCGCCTGAGCGCGGAGGAGTTGCAAATCCCCGCTCAGAGCTTAGCTCGCAGCATGCACCAGCCCCTCGGAGGTTCGTGCTGTCTCTGGGAACCTGGAATGTGAAGACTCTTGTTGAGTCCGACAGCGGCGTGAATACGGCTTCAAGATAAAGAAACAGCCGTTCACGTCCCGCCGGACTCGCAGGGCCTCATGCCGCGTCCCGAAGACAGCACTCCTTCAAGTCGCCCTGTTTGGGGACACATAGCCAATTGTGGCAGTGGGCGAAGGAAGGAAGGTGTGTGTGTGTGTGTGTGTGTGTGTGTGTGTGTGTGTGTGTGTGTGTGTGTGTGTGTGTGTGTGCACGGGTGTGCGCATGCGTGTGTGTGTGTGTGTGTGCGCGCGCGCGTGTGTGTGTATGTTTGTGTGTCCAAGCGACATCCATGCAAGATCAACAGCAAAGTAAGATACGTAATTCTAGGAGTAGTAATTCTAGGAGTCTTCAGAAGCCGGCGCGTTAAATTTCGACTTACGTTTGATGGAGAGCTCGGAGATAACAGTTTGTTTCTCCTCATGGAATGCTTCTACCCGTAGTACATGTACAGTGGGATCCGCCACATAACCTAGCCTGAAGTACCGACGTCAAATCTGACAGCTGCGACATTCTGGCTTCTACTGACTCAGTACTCTCTTCCTGAACCACCCTCACCAGCTTTACTTATGAAAAGTGAGAGTTCATTCTCCTCCACAAAATAAAACCATTGTAGACCATGGTAGACTACTACAAAGCGTGCATGTCTGCATGACCATGAATCATGATGACCTGGCCTGATGACGCTGATCTGAGCGCTGTGTGAAGCTATGGATAGACCACGTGGCTTCTATCTGATTACTTTTCACCGTTGCACGTGCTCTACCCGGATATATACCCTCGCGTATCGTACCGTACCGGTACCATATACCGGTGTCCCGCGCGCACTTAGTACCTGCACCGGTTCCGATATATCTGCGGTTAGCCGCGCGTGCGCGTTTGGCCTTTGGGCGTTGTCGGGTCTTTTGCCTCTTTTCTCTGTTTTGCTACTTTACGTACTTTTACTGGCCTGTTGCTGCTTTTGCAAGGTTTGGATAAATATTTCGAAGACGAAGAGTGCAGTGAAGTAAGTTTGAAGTAAGTTAGTACAGTTTACAAGAGAGCAGTCGCCATGGGTTTGGAAGGTCGCACACTTATGAAGCATGCTGGGACTTCCGCCAGATACAGAAATGTGATCCAGTACACGCTGCATTCCAATGAGCTCAAGATGCTTCGCCGACCCAAGGTAAGAGCAGCCAGAATCCACGCGAGCAGTAAGATATCAGATTACAAAAAAACGAACCTAATTACTATAATGAAGAGCTCGCATGTAGCCCAGGTTTTGCTTCATGAGTTCAACACACCCGTCTGTCACACCAAGCCATAGCTTTCGATTTGTGGCTAAACTGAAGCAGTCTCCCGAGAGGGTCCATCAACAGCAGGTCCTTTTCCAACTGCAGATCTTTCCTCACTAGCTGAACCTATCTGGCTTTGGGGGGGGGGGGGGGGGGGGTGTTGCGTCGGCGAATGAGGCATGGATCTTGGGATTTCTGGACAGCTTCCAGCTGACCAGTAGAGCGTTGAATTCCTTACTGTCATCATGATGGTGAGCACTGCTGGTCACTCTGGGGCTGCTAGTGCTAACGAACTGGTGGGTTTAAAACTGCTGAGCAGCGCCGAGGGCTACGCAACTCGGCGTGCACCGGATGTGTACACAGCGGAGTTGCCGGTGTCTAGCGCAAATGCTCAGCCCACGAAGAGAAGTCGGCGACAATGGTCGCAATGGCCAGCAAACTGCTGTGCTATTCAACCAGGGTCACAGTAGATTCGGTATGTGTGCATGCACAGCAAACACATGCACAGCAAACACATGCACAGCAAACACATGCACAGCAAACACATGCACAGCAAACACATGCACAGCAAACACATGCACAGCAAACACATGCACAGCAAAACTAACCAGAGTGGCAATAGACCCCGGTGTGTGTACATGTGCATTTACGGTGCTGCTCGATGATACCCAATGGCATTAGTCGATTTTGCGACCTGCGCCAGCTCACTTCCGTGTGCTTGCAGGTGTAGGGCTGTAGGCATGTGGGGCTGCACTACGCCCGGAGTGGCACATGCTCACGCGATCGGATTTCATCGAGCAGCACCGTAGAACAGGTGGCCACGTCGACTGTATACAAAAAACATGGTACAGTCAGACCTCGCTTAACCGCACACATCTGTTTTCCACAAAAAAATCCGGATAGGCGAGGGAACCGGATAACCGAACACCAGTTATGTTGGATGCATCACGTATGCTGTAAATATGTAACCAGCTATTTCCTTCCGGATGGCGAGGGATCCGGATAAAAGAGGACCGGATAAGCGAGGTCTGACTGTATTAGATTAATCTTCTTTTGGTGAAACATTACTATTATTATTTATTCATATTGTAATAGGGCAGTCCACATGTTGGTGGTTGACAGCATGTCACAAGATGGAGACCACCGTGTTCGGAAACATTGATCTTACTACAACCTCACGTGTACACGGCTGACGGTACAACGGCAAGAAAAACTAAGACAACTCCCTAGAAATTAAAGATGGTCAGAACCGGGTCTAACACCCGTGCGGTTCAGATGGTCATGAAGACCGGGACTCTACCAACCACGTGAGGTTGTAGTAAGATCACTGTTTCCGAACACGGTGGTCTCCACCTTGTCACATGCTGTCAACCAACAACAAAACATGTACCCGGCTATGGTATTGCCAAGGCGTTTCTATAATTTCGAATAACACGCATGATGACCTTAGTCCTAAGTAAGGAAAGCATAGCGAGGGCACTGGGCTTTCAAGCCCTCTCGTTCATTTAGCTCACAAACATCGAGTACATGTACATACATGTTTTTCTACAACCATAACCCGGTTGGCAGAGTCCCGGTCTTGCGACCATTTGAACCGTATTGGGAAAACCCAGGAGTCGTAAAATACCTCCCTGGCTTCAATCAGGGAGTCGTAGTAATTATTTTAATATTTTTACGACTCCCCGTCCGGGTACGTCCGGACGTCCCCGATCCCTGGCTTCAATAATGCAATGGTATGGCAAGAAAATTTGAATTTTCAAATCGTCAGAACACGAGTAGGCCATGGTTTCCCCTGGATTTTGGAGACTAGTCAGCTCGACTTCTACAACACAAAAAACGAAAATTAAAAAAATCCTACCAACCCGTAGAGTAACGAGGGTCCGAACCTGGGTTTTCCCAATACGGTTCAAATGGTCGCAAGACCGGGACTCTGCCAACCGGGTTATGGTTGTAGTCAGGAGCACTACGCGTCCTCGCCTTGTAACATGCTGTCAAAATCGAAAAACATGTTAAACTACCAAGCAAGGCTTCTGTATATACCATGTACATACATGTACGTAACTCAAAACTCTAACTCAAAAGTCTTAACTCCCATACAGGTGCATTCTACCAAGTAGAGTGCTGGCCAGAGAAATCCAACCTCGTGAATAAAAATTCGCCGGGCGCTGCGCAGCCCCAGCACTACACACACTGGTCTGTGCACCCTAAAGGCCGATTCATACTTCATTTCGCGTACGGGAAAGCCATCGCGCGACGGTCGCGCGATGGCTTTCCCGTACGCAAAATAGTTGAGCTTAGATCAACTTTTTCGCGGCGCTACTTTATTCATGAGGTTGCATTTCTTTGGCCAGCACTGTAGTTCTATTATGCTTAGGTGTTACCTTCTTTTCTTTTCCCCGCATATACTAGTAGCATGGGATTTGAACCCGTACTAACACCCTGCATGCATTCCTTTGATGCACATTCTACCAAGTTGCTTCACGTTAGGATCCTGCCGTTGAAAGCCCTATTTGAATATGTGGCCAGCTACAATGTAGCTCTCTTTGACGACACACTACGTGGCATGTACAGTACGGGATAGCGCGCCAGGCATGGCGCGTCACGTGATGATGCCCCTCCGATGCACGGATGCGAAATAAAGCGGTGTGGACCCTGGCTAGCGTCAGGCACTACTATCAAAGTAACGTCTTTTGCATAGCATTAATGCATTCACCAAATTTTCGGGCATGGCCTATCGTCAGGGTGAAACAATCAACTAATGACAACAAAAACTGAGACAAAGTAATTGGGTGGATACACTCATTCCCAAAGCACTGCAAACCGAACCAATTCTTTTACGCACAACGTTTCGGCAATATTGCCACCGTCAGGTACGAATAAAACAATGACGCGTGCAGGCCACTGAACTGAAACATAGTAGATATTATGCTGTAGATATGCTGACTGGCGTTGTAGGACAGTGATGAGAAGAGTGTGTGTGTGTGGGGGGGGGGGGGGGGGGCGCCAGAAATGTGTGTATGTGTGGAGGGTGGCTGCAATGGTGAAAGGTGTCTTTTTGCATAGCTGCGGGAATAAACTTCTTTTCGCTCTGTGTGTGTGTGTGTTATGTGTGGGTGTTAGGGTTTCTTCCCAGCTCTATGGAAGAGAGCGGCGTGGCCCACTGCAATGGCAACCCTTTCCACGGTTGCTTTTTTCACATTCCGCCACGTGACGGATGTAAGTATACGCGTTTCAAAATTATGTGTTTGTCGTATACTAGTGGAGATGCTTATTTCAAAATCCAAAGAAGCGAAGAGATTAAATAAGGGCTCCGTCTGTGAAATTTGAAAAGTAGATTAAATCAGATACAGATTGACTCCCTTTAATTCGAACGTCATATTGCCAGGCCCCAACTTCGAATTATCAGGAACTTTTAATTATCCGAATGCAGCCCCATGCACTGATATGTGTGTCGAAATGATCGAAATCGCATGCTGATTATGTTGGCACATTTTATTTGCATCAACGAAACATAGGTGGTCATGAACAGCCAGGTTGTATCATCAAAACACCCGAGCGACACAAAAAGTTATTTTTGACATCATCTTCATCTTTTAGTGAAGACGTCAGTCACTGCATCTGTCCAGGCACAATTTCAACGGAAAAGAACAGCGCTGCCTAATCCGCGTCATGAAAGGCCATAGGACAGCAGCACGTCATTCTGAAAGTTTAAAAAAGTTTCATTTCGAGATCGGCCGAAGTTTCGAGATCGGCCGAAATTAAATGTTGTTGATTTACAGTAGCGTGAACGTGCCCTTAGGGCGGGTGCTTTATGTTCCGAAAGCAGCAGATTGTGTGACCATGATGGCATACGGTGATTCGATAGCTGCATGGTTGATGATTGTCCGTTCTAAAACTCTTCAAAAATAACGACTTGTCGGCAGTCGTACGTTGCGACGCAAGTCTAGGCAGACGGCAGGGAATCAGCATGCATCAGGCCCACCCGCAAGCACAGTGAAGCTGAGTCCGTCGGCCATGCTCTGCCTCAATTCCAAGCTGATTTCTTTACTTCGAGTGGACAAACAAATATTTGAAAAAAATCTCTCTGGGAAGCGACAATTGTAATGACGCGGAGGAAGTACAAATATACATTGTGTTCGTGCACAAGTATATATTCTGCACCACATGGCATGCCAGTGGTCCAATCAAGGGAGAAGAGAAACGTATTTTGAACGTTGTCCATTTTATATTTCTATGGCTTTATATACCGTATGTCCGCACCTTTAAAGCCATGGATGTATACTCGATTATAAAGCCAGTCTCAGTTAGACTGTACTCACACTACTTGAAAGTTTGACGCGAATGTCGCGTTCAAAACTAGACAAAAGTACTTGAAAAAGCCTTTCCAAGCACACTGCACTCCAGTGACGACTTGAAACATTTTTGTCAGCAAATTACCATGGAGAAACATGATTGTCATGTGGTAGTTTTGCAAATCCCGAGGCTGCGTTCCTTCAATTTTTTAGCGCTCGATCAACTTATTTGAAATTTTCAGTTCATGAGAAAAATAGAAACAGTTATATCTTGCTTGGATCGTGGAGTTCATTCGCCATGCCTCGCGAAGAAGTAGCACATCGTCGACGTCGACGGATGAAGAGGTTTCTCTCCACAGCTCGATGAGCTTCTTCTCCAAGTCGTCAGAAAACACTACGCGAGGCATGATGTTGGTACAAAAGCAATGGTACAAAAGAAATGCGACAGAAACGGCAATCAAAACAACGGGAAGCTACTGGAAGAAAGAAGACGGAAAATACTCGGAAAAAAAACACCACAGAATTCAGAAATGACAGGCAAAAAAGGAAACTACAAGTATATGTACAGGAGCAGTACGACCACGAGGAAACAAAGCATGAAAAATATTCTGGAGCCTTTCAACGTACAATAGTACTCCGGCCTCCTGACCTCACACAGCTTTCCAAACGGCTTGAAAGCAAAAAAACCTCGTAGAAGAGGGTTCCGTTTCCGCTGAAACCTTTCAAGCGGCTTTCAAGGGCTTTTTTCATTTTCGCAACCGTCACCGTGGCAACATTCACACGTAAGTCACTTGTATGCGGTTTTTCAAGTAGTGTGAGTACAGCCTTATAAAGCCATGGGCTTCATAAATGAAATAACATTTGAAGTAGGTTTTGTAAAAATGAAGGAATAAGTACAACACTAACAAACTTACAGCCCAGCAGGAAGCGCGAACAAGTGGATTTACAATGTAGCTTGAAATTTCTGTGTGGACTTTGACTTTTATGGCATGGCGTAGTGGGTAGGTTTTATATCTAAAATAGCTGGGAAACCAGCGGTGTTTCGAATATAAGACCATGGCTTTAAAGGCGCTGACATACGGTAGGAAAAGGTGTTTGCTCCCCACACCGGAGCTCGTGCTTTTCCGTCGAATTGACTTCACACTTGACTTGCTCGCGACTGCCATCCAGAACACACGAGAAGTCCATTGAACCTTTGACCCGGCAAACCTGGAAGAAAGCACCACTCCCTGCTCAATACACAGTATTTTGAGGAATTCATTCCTCATCAGTTGAGTTTGAGTAGGCTGGGGGCTTTATACAATCAAACATAATGTTATGGCTCTACAGGCGCGGCCATGATGAGTAATTTCTTCCCTTTTCCCGCTGGATGAGCGAGCTCTGTCCCAGCTCTTCTCAGGCATGGCAATCTGCTCATTTCTGCAGAGTTCTAGTAAAAATTGTGTGCATTGAGAATTGCTAATAACACTGGATTGTATCTCTCTCTTTCTGTCTGTATTTGCATCTCTGTCTTTTCTCTCTCTCTCTCTCTCTCTCTCTCTCTCTCTCTCTCTCTCTCTCTCTCTCTCTCTCTCTCTCTCTCTCTCTCTCTCTCTCTCTCTCTCTTGCTGCTGCTGCTGCTGCTGCTGCTTACTTTGATTTGCTCCTTCAGACCGACTACCGCCGACGTCAGAGGAAGGCCTTCACTGAACTCGAACATGAATAACATGTCACAAATGCCAGGTTTTCTGTCTAGTTTTCAATTCAATACAAGTCCATAGCCCCGCATTCTTCCTGGAGATCTTTTAGAACAATGACATTTTAGCAAACCTGCTGTGTGTATCCTTGGTGGCTGCGTGTACCGTTGCGGACATTGAAATCCAGAGGAGTACACATTGCTTGACCCTCTGGCTTCACCGTCAGTGTACCTAACAGTACCTACATGTACTTACTGTATGCCTGCGGCTTCAACCCGAATATTAACCCATTTTTACCCCTTCTTTTGCAATGCATGGGGTGTCCAGAATAAGAAAATCAATCATTTAGGATAGGGGTGAAACAACTGAGTCGATAAGTCGACTGGCCAGTCGATAGGAGAAAATCCCTTTTCAACTCACATGAGTAAATCCCCCGAGGTACATATTCATGCAGGATGAAACAGTTCTGTCCGCAGATTAGACATCCTTTAATTAATAGCAAAAGTACGATAACGCTAACTTTTACGGTACTCACTCCCAGCCGTGACAAAAGACGTTATCGGATAACGGAAAAACGTTACAGAGCTCAAAATAACGGGCCAACGTTCGTTATGGTAATTCTGCAAAAAAATGCAAAAACTCGCATTGTTTTGTAACTGGCGGGAGATAAAAAGCACGTGCAGATCGAGATGAGAGTCGAGATTGCTTCCTCTTGTGACATTCAGCTTTTTTGGCGAGTTTTGCCTTTCAGTTGACAATGTCTGTGTCCTCCTGACAATGTCTGTGTCCTCTGCTTCGTGCCGTTCTCCCTCTATCCCATCTCGTGATCTGGGAAACAAAGGACCAGTTCCACGGCACTCCTGAGGAAGAAATTCATCGGCTGGAGCTGGAGAACCCTTACAGTCTTCGGTGCTGCGTTTAGGAAAGGTTTTCCAAGTACCTGGGAACAGCGAAAATGAGTTTTCGCTGTTTTGCTATTCCAGAGTAAAAGACCTCGCCAAGGTATTCTTTCGGAACGACGGCAAACTAATCCCTGGTTCAAAATTTCCCGCACCTGTTTCCATGAAAATTCATATCGCCATGGTTGTCACGACTACTTCGTCTCAACTATAACGTACATTGTGCTAAGGGAAAAGTCAGCCTGAACGATCCGAAGTACGAAAAGGTTTGCATTTACGTTGGCGTTTTTTTAGCTAAGGATATCTATTGAGTATTCAGGTACTAGTACAGTAGTCGCGCGCCCAAGAACGTTGTTTCGAAGGGGTTAGCCTGGGACGTTCTTATTTCTTCAGCAATCTGGCTGGGTTCTTATAGCACGTTCTTAGAAACAGTGCGTACGCGTACTGGACCATATGTACCCCACAAGCTGCCAGAAAACCTACACCGCCGTTCTTAGCTTTACCGTTTACGCCAGGGAGTAGTACAATACCTGGTATTGTACTACTCCCTGCTTTAGGCGGTGGCTACATGTACAGTAGAGTCGCGCGCTGAAAACGTGGAGCCCAAGAACGTCCAGCCTAAAGCTAAGAACGGCGGTGTTGGTTTTCTGGCAGCTTGTGGGATACAATCATATCATCCAGTACGCACTGTTTCTAAGAACGTGCTATAAGAACGCAGCCAGATTGCTGAAAAAGTAAGAACGTCCCAAGCTAACCCCTTGGAAACAACGTTCTTGGGCGCGCGACTCTACTGTAAGTGCACTTGTTCGGCAACTTCAGGTCATGTACTCTGAAGTACACTTGCCACATGAGTTAAAGGGGAAGTTAAGGCAAAAATTAAAATTTCACCAGTTGTAGTCTCCGGGGTGCTGAGTCGAATGGTCTTGGTCCGAGAAAGCTGAGACGCTCCCTTCCTACTTGAATCCCAATCGAACTCGCGCACTTCCACCGAAACTGGGTGACTGCGCCCTACGAGATGGGGATTTGTATGCAAAATGTCACTAAAAGCGCCATTTCGTTCTTATAAAAGCACGGATGACCGCGATTGGCCCATATGTTGTAGTCTTTTGGACGCTGAGTCGACTGGTTTTGGTCCGAAAAGGCTGCGATGCAGCGTTCGCCCCTAATTCCCAATCGAACATGGTTGAACAAGCGGTCACGTGCTCCTGCGTACACCAGTCACCTGGTCACCGTGCCTGCAGGGCACAACTTACAGCCTGTTTTGACCTTTTTTGGGTGCAGTCCTGTCACTCGAGTTGAACCTTGGTGTGAAAGTTGTCGCCTGCTGGCGTGGTGACCAGGTGATTTTGGCACCCAGGAGCACGTGACCGCTTCTTCAACCATGTTCGATTGGGAATAAAGGAGGAACGCTGCATCGCAGCCTTTTCGGACCAAAACCAGTCGACTCAGCGTCCAAAAGACTACAACATATGGGCCAATCGCGGTCATCCGTGCTTTTATAAGAACGAAATGGCGCTTTTAGTGACATTTTGTATACAAATCCCCATCTCGTAGGGCGCAGTCACCCAGTTTCGGTGGAAGTGCGCGAGTTCGATTGGGATTCAAGTAGGAAGGGAGCGTCTCAGCTTTCTCGGACCAAGACCATTCGACTCAGCACCCCGAAGACTACAACTGGTGAAATTTTAATTTTTGCCTTAACTTCCCCTTTAATTTCACTTTCACCCACAGCCGGGTGCGAGAACGATGCAGAGCTCGCACGACACGGGTCTGCTTGAAAAGTTTAAGCAATTTGTTTCTGTTGCTTGTGCGAATATGCAGGCGTATACTGCATTGTATCACGAGTACATAACCCCGAGAGTGTGCAACTCTCTGTCCCTCCAGGAAATCGCGATTCCACGGATGCAACAAATTTCGCGATTTTGGCCCAAACCCGCGATTTTCAGCAAAATCCGCGATTTCCCGCGTTTTTTGTTGTTTTCTGCACTATATCTCACATGTTTCATGCACTTTTCACACAGTGCTTTCCATGATCCTGTAGGTTATTTGCACAGTATGACTAGTACTACTCCGGAGTTGATATACGATGCAACAAATTTCGTGATTTGGCCCAAATCCGCAATTTTCTGCAAATAATTCCGCGAATTCCTGGCAAGTTCTGCATCATTCCGCACTTTTCGTCGCATTTTTTGTTGTTTTCTGCCGCAATTTCTTGCGCAAGTTTTCGAGAGTTTTTTCCGCAAATTCCCGCAGGGACAGAACTCTCCAGGCTCCAGGTTGCTTTGCGCGGTGCGCTCCCTTCTCCTTACGTAGCCTGCGATTTAGTCTCAACGATTTCTCGTGCCATCGCACTACGGTACGAAGCGCTAACCGGTGCAATGGCCCACAGTTCGTGGCCCCGCACTTGGGCAGTGCGCCGTGCCAGACCCCACACGCAGAGGTGCACACGCTTGGGGTTATGTACTTTTGATTGTACTCGTATTATGTTAAACTCGGATGTTGCGCCAATAATAAAATCTAGGGGAAAGGAACATATCATCGGGTTACGAGTTTACAGTGCGTTTCAAAAATATAGACGCATGATTTCGAAAAACCGTTAGGCCAGCATCTATACCACATAAAATCTGTGATCACCTTGTGCATAAAAATTTGGAAATTGGGTATTTGCTATCCGATCGCCTAGAAATCTATATGAGATTAATTGCAGGAAGGGCCTGAGCAATATTCCGAAAAAAAAGAACTCGAAAAGCTCCAGCCGAAATTGAAATACATGTATTTCAAAAATACCATGTGTCTATATTTTTGAAATGGACTGTAGAGTAACTGTCCACCACTGTAACTGGATACAACTATACAGTCAGAAAGTGCAACAACTACAATTGTAGGCACAAAACTGACAGAGTACTGAGGCGTTCGACGACCAGTCAGTTTTGTGCCTATTTGTTGCACTCAGGGAGTCGTAAAATACCGGTATTTTACGACTCCCTGGTTGCACTTTCTGACTGTATAATTATACCGGTAGTATCAAGAGTACATAATTAAACCGTGGGGTTATGTACTCTTGATCTAGCTACAGTGGTGGACAGTTATTCTTATCTCGTAACCATAATTATGTTCCTTTCCCTAGATTGTGTATGTGTATTGGTAATATTATGCTATGTTTGTTCTCATGCATGAGGGCAATGCCTATTGATAAGCAGTCGATAGCATTGGACCTAGTGGATAAGAAATTTAGGTCAGTTGTTTCACCCCGGATATATTTTATGGTTGCGTTTGGTTGGGCGCGTTACACATGTACACAGTAGGAATCACTGGGAATAATTCTTGCTCGTTTGTTTGGTCACGAAATTCCAATTGGCAGGTCCCATTCCAGCATCGGAATCACTAGGGATTGTTGAGAATGATTCTTTTTTGGAGAGTGATCATTTCACCTCGCATGGTGGACTGAGCATTCTCATTCCTGGATCGAAAGGGATAATGGCTGCCACGATTTACTTGTCACTTGGCGCAGTGACAAACAGTGCAGCAACTTGTTGAAGTCCCTCAAATCGCACACTCAGAAGTACCTTAACTCTCCTCCCCCCCCCCCCCCCCCCCCCAGGTTAGGGTCCAGCGGATAATGCCGGCATTATACGACTATCCGAGCATCAGAGCATTATGGAGCATTAGAAAGGAAGAAAACGAGCATTATGTGAGGTTTGAGCGGCATGACGAGTTTCATAGTGGATAATATCGGGAAATCCCAGGTTTTTGGCAACAATCGGCTACAATCATGATCATGATATTATGTTGTCTGATGATTGGTTTTTGTCCTGAAACTCTGAGTAACAACGAAACAGCCCTATTTTACTCCTTTTGTGTACCTCTTGCGTACTACGCTCCGCCCAGTCCGGGCGTTTGAGCACTATGCATTGTACGAGGTGATTCGTAATTTTTTAACATTGAGTCATTTCTTAACAAATCGGTAAAATATCTCATTGCAAGCACCTGCAAAAGGTCACGTCAAATTTCTTTTTGCCATTGCCATTGCCAATGTTCTGTCAAGTTCGCCTCCAAAATTGAGACTGATATTCCTTCAGGAAGTGACATTGCAAGAGCTTTCAGTCTGCACGTGCGCGATGTTTACGGTAAAATAGAGTATAAGAGAGTCATAGCCGCTGGTTTCAACCTCGAGTGACAACATATTTAGCTGAATAGGAAGCATATGATAGCTACATACTGGAAACGACGCCTGGGAAGGAGGAATGTCGGTGTGTTGGCCCTAGTAATGGCCAAACATTGGCAATCACTGAATTTGCTAACAGATGTTGATCACAATTACACATGAAATCAGGGTGATACACCTATTGCTATGTAAGCTTGAATGGCTTGTATTTGGATGAACATGATCTTGATCCAGTCTTGCTGGACCATCCTGAAGACGTAGGGTCTCCTTCTATTGAAAACTGACTTGAAATTGTGCTGCTAAGGCCTATTTTACCACGATGTTAAGAAATGACCACAACAAATAATATGCGGAAAAATTGCCATTTTTCAACTGCCACCTGCTTCCCAACACCAAGGATTATGTGAATGAGAATCCCAACATTGCAATCCAAGGACATCAGTATTACATTTTTAGAGGATGAAATGGAAAGATTCACACCTCGAACCCTAAGGAAGGCTTTTTTACTTTCGTGTTAAATAATGACGAATCACCTCGTACTGGCGCATGACTTTGTGCTTGTGTAGACACGTAACACCTTTAGCACTAACGCTACATAACTATTGCTACATAAAACGTTATGATTGTAGCGATGTGGTCAGGTAAATGCATACAAGCCATTTGTGAAGCATGCCCCAACCGAGGCAGTTCAAGTGACACAAATCCGGAGAAAATATTTACGAGGTTTCTTTTACTTTTAGAATAATGGAGAGCTACGGAGGAGACATACGCGAAGTGAATATCAAACAGACGAAGAAGAGTTTTCTAGTTGTGCGAGAGGCTCTGGCGATAGCACCTCTAGCGATACTGAAGTAGACACTGATGCATTGCTAAATTTGGACCAGGATGAAGGAGCGGCTATAAACAGAAAGAGCTTGTTCCAAAAGAACTGCCTTTGCCGAGTCCAGCTCAGGAGGCTCGAAAAGAACTAGAATTTGTCATGGACTCAGTACCAAGTCGATTGATCAGCAGCGCCTGTCTTACTTTCCTGATGAAGCACGTACAGTTAGTTGTGGACGGTTGTAATGCCAGGCCTACAGTCAAATGCTATCAAAAAGGAAGAGTTTTGTGGCAAGCCATACGTCTACACACGATCTCAAGGAGAAGATGAGAGCACAAGCAAAGGATGTAGAGTGGCAAAATAACTTCTGACCACGTGTTTTCAGGATTTCCGCAAATGGGAGGGCTCTCCATCTGAGACCGGATCTCAGGAGCTGGCCTCACGTCTGGTGTTTCAGATGAAGACATTATTCACAGAGTGGATGCAGTGACAGCTTGTCTGTAGGCAGGAATACTATTTGCCCAGATAAACTTCATCCCAACAATGAATGACTACCTGCAATAATGGTTTCATCTCTCACGACATGGATAATTAGGGGAAAGATTTGATACACTGACTATTCTGCCACAACCCTGCATCAAACTTGGAATGGAGAGCAATCAATGGAGAAGCGATCATATCTTATAGTGCCAAGAAGTAGTGGAGCTCGTGAGAGATAAGGTGGCAACTTCAGATGCAGATCGACGAGATGCGTAATTTTCTGGAAGTTTGACAATGTGCAGACTTTCTTCCATTTTTGTCCCAAACCAAGAGCATTATACCCCTTGCTGAAGCATTATAATCAGCATTATAAGGCAGTTTTTGGAGCATTATAGTTAGCATTATACGAACATTTTCGGAGCATTATCCGCTGGACCCTACCCCAGGTTCTTTAAAAAGAACCGGGGGGGGGGGGGGAGGAGAGAAGGAGCCACCGTTGGTCAGTAATTCCCAATTCTCTGGGGATTGCCCTGTCAAAAAATTAATAATAATAAATAATTCATTCTGGCGCGTTTGTTTGGTGAGGTGATTGTCACCCATTCCCATTCCAGAATGGTTGTCATTTACATTCTGAAATCAGTGCCCAACCAAACGCAGTCGCAGGGCATTCATTTGGGCGCTTTGGATGGGTTATGGCTGCTCAAAGTCACCCAAACATGGCGATCTTTCAGAAAGAGACCGGTTTGCATTGATAGCAGTATATGCCTTCCAGTCAGCCTTCATCTGTTGTCGCTAGCATTCATTTTCAATGATGGCAGCAAGCCAGGGTAGATTAACATGTATGAGCAGAAATACACTGGTTGAAAGTACGGCCTTCTGTGTGGGGAGACGGGCACTATTCTGATCCAAGAGAGGTTGTTGTTGTTGTTACTTTATTTTACTTCACCAGAATTACAGGCAGTAGAATGCCAAGTTCTCACTAGACCAGGTCTAGTTCTCACAAATGATGAAGAATGTGAATGAACACGCTAAAGCTAATGAAAAACTAGAAATAGAAAAAGAGGAGAAAAACTTGTGTGTGAGGTAAGGGTACTTGTTTTCAATGCTGGCACATCTACGTCACCCACCACAATATATGGAGGAAAAAACATTAACTATCAACAGAAACTACAAGAAGAATTGCGATTTGTTCCCGAATCCACCAGGGCAAATGCAAGGAGAAGAACTTTAGCAAAACAACACCAGATGTACACATCCGCTTGGTTTCAAGCCCAGGGAGGGGGCACTATTCAAGAGAGCGCTCTAATCGCGCGAGTATGGCATTCAATTGGTAGGATCCAGATCTAGATCAACCGGATTCGCACCCTTTCACAGCAGATTTTTTCCGAATTCAATTTGGATCCGGCCAGGGAGTCGAAGTTTTCGAAAGTATACTGTAGTGTCTTGTATTAAAGCCTGTCGTGAATAGAAGCCTGATTGAGAAAGAGAGACAGACAGACAGACAGACAGACAGACAGACAGACAGACAGACAGACAGACAGACAGACAGACAGACAGACAGACAGACAGACAGACAGACAGACAGACAGACAGACAGACAGACAGAGACAGACAGAGACAGACAGAGACAGACATAGAGAGAGGGAGAGAGAGGGAGAGAGAGGGAGAGAGAGAGAGGGAGAGAGAGGGAGGGAGGGAGGGAGGGAGGGAGGGAGGGAGGGAGGGAGGGAGAGAGAGAGAGAGAGAGAGAGAGAGAGAGGGAGGGAGGGGGGGGGGAGGAGAGAAAGAGCGAGAGGGAGCTACTCACTGTACTCAGACTCAGAGCGCAGCATGTAGTGTCCAAGTACTAGGTGTCTGTAGATCGACCGTGCACTACATACATGTAAAGTGGAGATTGGATATAACGACACTACTTCCGGAGAAAACAAAATAATATCGCTATTATAAAGTATAATTAATACCGGTATGTGACACAGATATGTCCCATGCATGCCACTCCGCCTGATACAAGAGGAAAGTCTCGTTATATTCGATGCATTTTCAGGTGTTCGGGCACCAAAAAGTGTCATTACGATCTGTCGTTATTTTCGAGGTCGTTATACCCGATCTACATGTATAATGTACAGAAAGGACTTAGTAAACGACGTGGCCATTACATTGGGCAACAGAGTTGTGTCCCTAAACTCTTTCGTCGATACACATGAACATGTACAATCATGTACATGTATATCCAATCTGCACTACGAGCCTCGTAGTAATGATTGTAGTATTATAAGTACATGTGAACATGCATGGTGAAGGGCTAGACGCGATAAACACCAAACCGGAGCTTTTGTGTTTTTTGTCACGAAAGAAATCGTTTTCAAGGCACCCCACGGACGTCTATGTGTCGGTTTTGCGGGTCAAAACGCCATACATCCCAGTCAAAATGATGCCTGAAGTTTGTTTTCTTCTGGAAAACGCGATAAAAGTTATTGTCATGATGCATATGCTGGATCATGGAGTGTAGACCGAAAACGAACAAATGAAAAAATGCCGTTCCTGAAATTTCCACAAAACGTCAAAAGCCTATTCATGTATTGTACAGTTGTACACACACTCACAGACACAGTACACAATGGTAGACTACATGACTTGTGTACTGGATTTCAGTGAGCAGCAGTGTAGTCTGCACATGTATGTCAGTATGATGTAGCGTGCCTAAGTACCACTACATGCCAGTGCCCCAGTGGACGTCATCATTTTGATGGAGCTGTCTCAGTCTGTTTTGTATCTGCCTCCATATCACCTCTGATCATGATGCAAACGCAAGTGACTTTTTGCTGGGACGACACGTAAAACGTTTTGCGACTGGAGAAGTAACACAAGAGTCCTCGGAGAGAGGAAGCAGTGCACCTACTGCTCTGTGTTTGGCGGCCGTTGGCGCAATATCGCCTTTCGTGTTTGCTGCTTGCGCGTGCAGAAAGCCTGGACGTGAACAGCAGCGGGAATGCAGCGTTACGACCAATACCCGTAAGTCAGCTCTTGTCCAGGAGGTTTGCTGCTGCTGCTGCTGCTGCTGCTGCTACTGTGCACTTATGCATACCCGAGCAGAACTTGGACGCGAAGTGCAACGGGACCAAGTCCTGCTTGTGCCATTCGTTAGTGGCGTTCTCTCTCTCGCTTGTAGAGTGTGGTGCAGGACCAGATGAGCTGTTGGCGGAGCGCCGACTAGCCTCCTGGTGAACCCCTGCATGACGATGTGATTTGTCTGTGTACGTGCGCGGTGGCGGCGGTGTTCCTGTGCTCCTGTAGGTGGTATCATGGTAAATTGGATCGGCAACGCGCTGAGGATGTGCTTCGCAATAAGCGCACTGGAACGTATCTAGTGCGAGACAGCAGCACAATACCAGGCGACTACGTCCTTTCTGTCAGGTGAGGTAGTAAGTCTGGGGAACAGTGTCGCTCCAGCTCCGATCCCCAACACTACTCACTTGCGCTCGCGCTGCCTGGCAAGCAAACGAATTTCTCGAAAAAAAATGTGATCGTGGTGCGTGTTGTGTGCTCTGTACCAGCTGTGGCAATGTCCCGTGCTTGCGGAATGTTTGAAAGCACTTTTGCTGCTGGCGATGAGTGCTTCATCATCCGCCGGTGCTGTGCAAAGTTCGGAGATTCAGCTCTGGGTATATTGTAGTTGTGACTTGTCAGACATCATGTTCGTTAGGTGCAGATGAACGTAAAGTAACAGTTTGCTTTCACGGCGATCATGATAAAGCAGCATCGCGGTGGGTATTGTCGGACTGGAGACTTATAAACTGCGATCGTCTGAAAAAGCCGTTTTCCTCGTTTGATTTGATTTCATGTGCACGATAACAGCCGGGTTTGTTGTCGCTCTGACGACGCGTGGAGCGTCAGACTTGTTGTGCGTCCGCTTACGATTACGACGTGCCTATGTTTAGCGTTCGTAGACTTGAGATTGGGCCCTTGTGGGTGCGCCCAGTGTTGGCCGTTGCTGGCGATTGATCGATGACGCTGAGGAATTGAAATATTATTGACCTCTCCGCGGCTGGTAAAACATGGTGCTAGTAGTAGTATTCTCCGGAGCTCGCACCCATCGCAGCGAGGGTCATCATTGGCTGCATTAAAATTGATGTTGGTGTGTTTGAAGGAGTTTCATACTAATATTATTACTATTGACTACTAGGGATCTCAATAGTATGGGCTATTGTTTTAGAAAAGATGCGTGTCGAAGCATGATGTGCGTGTACAATAAATTCGCAAATTTCGGAAGTAATAATGTGAACTTCTCGATTACAATGAACTCGGATGGAGAGACAAGGATAAATTTGTAGGAAAGAAAAAGGACGAAGGAACTACAAGTTACGCTATAATGTCCACTAACACCACCAGTTACTAAGCATGAGCTGATTGTTTAGTAACTGGTGGTGTTAGTGGACATTATAGCCTAACTTGTAGTTCCTTGGTCCTTTTTCTTTTCTATAAATTCTCGATTATAGACTAACAATCTTGAGAACGTTGGTGTTCCTGGCGGACCGTTGGTCATAACCTTGAGCTGAGGATTCGGGAGTCGGGACCGGCACCGGGAGTACAGCTCGCTCGATTCTACAGAGTGACGATGACTCGTACCTTGATCTGGTGAGCTGTGTCATGGGAATTTTGCAGTCAGATGTGCAACTCTTTGACTACGAAATGATTCCCGTGACGCATCTCGCCAGATCGAGGTGTGTGTGTGTGTGTGTGTGTGTGTGCGTGTGTGTGTGTGTGTGTGTGCGCGTGCGTGCATGCGTGTGTGTCATATCGGACGAGCACAGACCTTGTGGTTGCCAGTGTTCCGATCATGACGAAAACCTGTGCTTGTGTGAAGACTTTCACTTGGTCATGATTTGTTAGCAAGTACCGGTACATGATTCACATGATATTCACAACTTCACTGGGCAGTCGTGTTGGAGCGTGTAGAATGCTAATCCACATTTTGGAAGTTGAATGCAACGATGTCAAACTCAACGCAATGCGAAACGCTGTTTGTATGGAAGTATAATGGAACCCTCCGGCAGTCTGTACAACGCCTGGAAAAGGGCAATGTGTTTGCAACACCTGGATCATCTTGTACAGCTACACGACTGAGTGCTGGCAGCGAATTTCTCCAGATCTGCACGCACCGGCTGCCTGGCACTGATACGAGTCACTGACTTGTTAGTGAGCCTGGATGCCACCGGGCACGGATGGGGGTCACTGTCTTGGTCATGAGCCTGGGTGTCACTGGGGCACGGATGTGGGAAACTGTATTAGTGATGAGCCCGGATGTCGCTGGGGCACGGAGGCTGTACTTCAGTTCAGACAACTAATCTCAGCACTAACACTCTCATAATCAGGGCTGACATCCTCCTCACCATGCCAACGGCATTTACTCCTGCAGGGGTACTAGATTGGAAGCCACCCCATGGGCGTTCCCAAAAGTGGTACAACCGAAGGTAGGCAAGTGGAAAGAGGGGTCCGAGGACCCCTTCCTCGGAAAAGAATTTGAAATTTTGGGCTCACGAGGGCTATCTGGGGGCCTCACAATCACTTTAGGACAGTTTCCACAACGGATAGAAACACATCCTCCCGCAGTTTAAAAGTTGTGAAGTTTTGTGCGAGTCTGAAAATCCTTGAATTTTTTCATTGCTTTTTTGGATGAATTGGGTGGACCATCCTGGATGAAAAAGTGGTATGACCATGGTCACACTGGTCGTAGCGTGTGTGACATCCCTGCACCCCCGCTACACTGTACTCTTGGCCTAGCCCAACAGCTTACATGCCACGATGGCGCAACCGTTGGAGTATCTAGGTAGTAGTAATGGATCACATCCCAAAGCAGACTACTGTACAGGCGGAAAATTTCGTCGGTCAATAATTTCGTCTAACTCCAAAGAAAGGGAGTTCGTCCGGCTGTAAATTTCGTCCATGGATCACAAGAGTGTATTGAAAAGCTGGCCAAATCGACATTAGTCCGGCATTTAATTTAGTCCAAAAGCTCCTTGGACGAAAAAGACGAAATTGAATTCCAGACGAATATTTCTGCTTATACAGTATGACATAACTTACACCTGTATACTTTGGGTACTCGTGTGTGTTATGCTCTGCAGAGAAAATGCCAGCTTGGGTGCACTGTACAGTCATTACATCATTAATCACCGTGGCAACTTGTACATCATTGGGGACCAAACGTTCATGTCGCTACCGGAGGTTATCGAGTTCTATCATGACCACTACCTGGATACCACTGTCTTGACGGAAATCGTAAGTTTCTCCAGCAAGCGCTCGTGCACACACACCCCGCACACTTGCGCGTGGGCACGCACTCTGTGTGCCTGTAATTCTCTCTCTCTCTCTCTCTCTCTCTCTCTCTCTCTCTCTCTCTCTCTCTCTCTCTCTCTCTCTCTCTCTCTCTCTCTCTCTCTCTCTCTCTCTCTTGCTCTCTTGCTCTCTTGCTCTCTTGCTCTCTCTCACACTCTCTCTCTGACTCACTCACACTCACTCTCTCTCACTCTCTCTCTCTCTCTCTCTCTCTCTCTCTCTCTCTCTCTCTCTCTCTCTCTCTCTCTCTCTCTCTTTCTCTCGCTCTCTGTCTGGACTGAACCTGAATGGACTTTAGGTTGTGCCAGATTGGCCACGCTAAACTGTTTAGGGATGTTACTACGTCCTATAGGAACGAATAACTTTGTGACTTTTTTTATCTGTGAGCTCTGGTGAATTGTGCCCCGAGGAAACAAATGATGGCGACTCTGAGGAGACTCGAGCGGTGCCGTTTTTTTTGCGTAACATTTCAGATGCTTCAAGGAAGTCTATCCACTCGTTGTTTTGGAAGTGGTTTTGTTCCACTGGACCAAATTGTTTTGAGCACAGTAACTCCTTAGGATGTGAATAAAAAAGCCGTGCTTTTTTTTGTTTCCAGGGGAAGTATTACAGTAGATTTTGCCCATCTCCACAAGAATCTCCACTGTGTACATGTTTAAGCAGTTGCTACAATCGTGGCCAAAGAAGTCCGACCCACGAGTCAAAAGCAGCGCCGCATTTCCTTTCCATTACATCATGCATGTTCCCAAAACCGATCCGAGGGCCGCATCGGAGCCTTGGCACTGCTTTTGGCACGAGAGTCGGATTTCTTTGGCCACGACTGTAGATCTCTGCTGTGAACCTGACGTGTGCACGGGCAGCTGAGCGCTAGATTTCCAATCATGAATGCCAGGGGTGGGGTTTTACGTGGGCACAGTATCAGCCCGGTGTGGTGTTCTTGCGTGATGGCGTGCTGGTGCTGTGTGTTTCTGCTGTTCCTATCAGGCTGACCGCCAGCAGCAAGGCCAGACATTAGTTGTAAGTCTGCATGCAATGATCAGCATTCTCTCATGCCGCTCAGTAGAATGCTGAGTCAGCACGCGCTTTTTTCCTATTTCAAAAGCCTTTCCGTAGTAATATCACGAATATCTCTGATTGCATTTTGCTCCAGCCCACTCCGTCTTTGCGCAATAGCCCTGGCTCTCTGCCTCTCCCTCTCTCCCCCCCCCCCTCTCTCTCTCTCCCTCTCTCTCCCCCCCCCTCTCTCTCTCTCTCTCTCTCTCTCTCTCTCTCTCTCTCTCTCTCTCTCTCTCTCTCTCTCTCTCTCTCTCTCTCTCTCTCTCTCTCTACCAGAAAAAGAAATGACCCAGCCACAATTTTCCTCCTCTTCTAAATTTCTTTCAAAGAAAAGTGCCTGACCCCCCCCCCTGCCCTCTCTTTCTCACTCACCTTTAGCTTGTGCATTTCCCGTCATTGACTGTGTTGTATATGCTCGTTGTACGCAGCAACCCAGACCTAAGGAAGGTGAACCCTTACCACCGCCTGTACGAGTGACTATGCCGGCAGCTCCTGAGCCTGCACCAGCTAGTAATGGACAAGTCATATGCACTGTCAAGGCACTGTTCAAGTTTCAGTCCGACGTAAGTATGGAACAGTCGATTGGCTTGGCGCACGCATGTCACTGTGCATGCAAGTGTGTGCGTGTATTGGTGCATGCATGTGTGTGTATTTGTGTGTGTGTGTGTGTGTGTGTGTGTGTGTGTGCGTGCGCGTGCGTGCGTGCGAATGCGCGGGTGTTGGGGTAACTGAGGGATAATTCCAACCAAGCAGCTATTTGGGGCACCACCCTGTTGAAGGACTGCACCGCCGCAGCCGACCTAGGGACTGCCATCTCAAGGCTGGTTGGTATAGGGTGGGCTGTGTCTCTCACTCTAGCTGGTGGTTAGCATCCACATCTGGTATCTCTGACACACCAGTGCAGTGCAGTGTATGTAGTGTAGGCTCTCGGCGCCTGTCACGCCATAGGGATCTCGTGAGGCACAAGTGCAAATCTGAACAACAGCCACCGATCTCACCGCGGAAAAGGTGCCTGCCGTTGTACTTGTTGCGATTGTTGGCTCGCGATTGTTGGTTCACTGTTCCGCCTCTGCTTCTTGGCCGTCATCCGCTGCTCTATCTACTGCCGCCGCGCTGCTGCCACCGCCTGTTAGTGCTGCAATTTGCACTTTGGGACCTGTGTACCGCTGCTTCCGATCCACTCAAGTCCGCAATCGTCATGGTTGTCCCAGGACCCGTCACCGTCCAACAATGAGCGAGAGCGTGACGACTTACTTACCTCACAGCCGAACTAGAACTAAGGACAACTTGCCATCATGATACACAACAAAAAGTACAGCTCGCGCATCCCTGTTACTACGAGCCATGCAATTGCGTTTAAGCACAACCAACTGATTTGAACAGCATACACCAAGTACAGTGCGTAAACTAAAACAGTTTTTGCACTGGAATTATTGCTAATGCCAGGTGTGGAGAGCATCCGTAGCTGCAGTATTGGGAGCGATGCTGGCGACGAATTGCACCGCAGGTTTTGACACTGTCCGTTTTTGTCGTGTACTGTAAGAGTTGAATGTGTGGCGAGTCTAAAGTTTGATGATTTGCGAAATGTCCCACTTAGCCGGCACTACGTTCAACGACCCTGCCATCACACACCTGTCTTCTATTTCTCTAGTACAGAGGAGAGAAGGAATAGCATACGTGTAACATTCCTTGAGTTAACAATGTATTCTTTCTCGTTAAACCGTTCCTTGAGTTAACAATGTATTCTTTCTCGTTAAACCGTTAGACTTTGTGCCCCGTTAGAGATTCAACTCTTACAGCATCTCTATTTCCACTGTCGTTGCAGGATTCAGAGGATCTTCCATTTGAAAAGGATGATATAATGTACATAATCAGCAAGGATGAAGATGCTTGGTGGACGGCGCGGCATTCTGTCTCTGGCCGACAGGGCTCCATACCTGTACCGTACGTGGAGGTGGAGGAGGTGAGAGAATCTGTTTGCAGTGCCCTTTGTCAGTGGATCAGCGTGTGAGTGAATGAGTGCATGCACGTGTGCATGCACGTGTGTGTGTGTGTGTGAGTGTGAGTGTGTGTGTGTGTGTGTGTGTGTGTGTTTGTGTGTGTGTGTGTGATTGTGTGTGTGAGTGTGTGTGTGTGTGTGTGTGTGTGCGTGCGTGCGTGCGTGCGAGCGTGCGTGTGGTAGGTATAATGCATGTACAATAAGACCTGTCAAGGCAACCACTCGGATGAGGCGACCATCTGTACTGGAAGACCACAGGAACCAGGACCAAGGAATGCTATTTCCAGTCAGTTGACCCTGGATAAGGACACCACCTGGTAACGGCCGAGACCACATTTTGAAGGTCCCTTGACCGGTCGTCTTAGAATAGACAGTCACAGGTTTCACTGTACTAGCGTAGAAATGCAAAACTGCATACTAGTATGTGTCCAGAAATCCCCCCCCCCCCCCCCTTCCACATTCTTGACCTTACACTCCTAGTTTTTCGTACCTGAATATACTTCCGGTCCGGAATATTTTTCGTGCATATTGAATTAGTTCGCTGCAGCTTCAGCCGTTCCCACACGGTCACATGGTCACTTCAAAGTCAAAGTTTCATCAATGTACAAATTCGCTCGTTTGTGGAGGACTACCGGAGAACCATGCTGATTCTAAATCTGCGATACGAATGGGGTGGGGGATCATCATACCCTTTTCTTGTGATAGTGACATTATAACATTGGAATTTTAGGCGAAATAGCAACATTTGTGGGGGGGGGGGCAGGCTTCCATACACGATAGTGCCGGTATACCGTCGGCTATGACGCGCATTCGGGTTTATGGAAGGGAAGTGTGCCCTAGCCGTGGTTCTTGCCACTGTCTCACCGTGACTACAGTATTCGTTTTGTCTTGTTGTTTTTTTACACACAGGCCAGTCAAGCGCCACCTCCTCGGCCTGTAAGTCAAATGTTCTTATGTGTCCAGAGCATGTTGTATATTTGTATTTATTCAACATGTCCTGCTCGTCAAACGACTGCCAATAGCAAATGAATGTGAAATGAAGAGCGACCACGGCAACTATCCGAAACAGCACACAAATGTAGAGAGAAAAGGACCTATACGTTACTAGTGCTGACTAACAGTCAACCAAGGTAACGAGACAATAGACAGTCAGATAGTGCGATAGGTCCTTTTCTCTTTACATATTTCGGGAAATAACCCGAGGTGATGAGAGTACAGGTACACAGCTTCTCTGCTCGCTTGTGTTTAGATTCTTTCCTAGTATTGTGATGGTGTGCTGACTGGGTTGTCTGAGCGGGTTGTTTCCAAAGCATCCAATCTGCCTTGTTTTTTGTTTTTGTTTTTTGTTTTTGTTTTTTTTGGACCTGATCCTCTTTTGAGCTGCTGTGCATGCCTGTTGCTGGATTGAAGTGCAATTTTTGACGTAGCATGCATACTCGGTATTTTGGTTCCCCACCACCTGATTGTGCAACCTGATCGTTTTCGCCTTGTTTTTGTTGTTGATTGTTATGTGCGGGGTCGTGTGTGTGTGTGTGTGTGTGTGGGTACAGGAGGAGCACAGAGCTCACGCTACGCGGCTAGAGGTAAGCAATGCTGCTGTTAAATGCCCGAAGCCAGATTCGTTCTCCTGAGATGGTGCACATGTGCACCGCCACCAGCTCCACTCGATTGTGCACTTGAAAATCCACTTTTCCTACCTAAAGCTGGTGAGCTAAACGTAGTGCGGTCCTGCGGAGTTTGGCGTGTTTAGGTCTGGCTGGTGCGAGAAAAGCTTCAGCCAGCTCTAGCCTAATGCAGCCTACAATGGAGTATACCTGGCGTGTTTTGCTAGGGCAGTGCAGTGCAGTGCCGCAAGGAAAGGAGTGACACGCCACCTCATTATGCCGATGGGGCAGAACATGTCAATATGGGCATCACAAATATCAAAATTACATAACCAAGAGTGAGCAACTTGACGATCCCCCCGACCCACGCCGGAATATGTTCATGACATCAGTCCGCCAAGTTTTGCTGTCAACATGCGTGGCCAGAGATCAAAGTACAAACAACCTGCACATGTACACTAAACCTATGGTAGCTGAAGCAGAACAACGGGTGGTAGATGCGTCTGTCCAGGTCCTGGGCCTGATGAACTGACACTATATCTATATGTTGAAAACTCAACTTCTGCGGCAATGTACGGGAGGAGTTACCTAGCAGATAGTACAAGACCAGCGTTGAAAAGCTCGCACACGTGGTCAAAGGTCTGCCCAAAATGGCTCTATAGACATGTAGATCACGCCGAGATTTCAGCTCATCGAAGCTCAAGAGACTAGTTCGTAGTTACTGTAAATATACAAAATTTCGGCGCTGCAAAATTTCGGCACTTCACGATTTTTGACATTTCGGCGGCGATTTATTTTCGGCGTGGGGTAGAGGGCATGGTATAGTGCGACAGATGCTGTGAAAAATTTCATCGGCGTTTTACTTTAGGCGGTTTGGGTCGGTGCCGAATACAGGTCCTCCCTCGTTAGTAGATAATCTCTGGGCCATCGAAAAAGTTATCTTATAACGAGACTTATCTTGTAGCAGGACTTGCAGCTAGAGGTGAAGTAGGCACTCCTTCGTACTTACCGGGGCTACCCTCGATACAACATAAATTATCGATGCTTCAACTCGTTATAAGATAATTGAAAATCTCCAAGTTACTCCAACATAACTCTTCCTTGAATACAAAGGATCGTCCATATTCACGAATACATAGACATAATACGGTTCCTCTTTCTGCTTTATCCTACGTGTTTTGGCCTTGGTCCTGCATGGTCAATATTATCTTATATTGAGGGTTTGGCACTCCAGGGACCTGGGCAAAGGGTCGTTATAACGGATTTTATGTAATAACGGATTATGTTGTAACCGGACTGTGAACAGTTGTATAGACCACGTTTCGCCAGGGGATTTCAGATTTCTATTTACTAACGGGGTTTATGTACTAACCGGACTCGTTATAATGAGGGAGGACCTGTATAGCCGAAATTAAATAGCTGCCGAAAATTTGTATATTTACAGTACACGCTCTTGGTTATGTACTGTTGCCAACGTGTTGATCTCTGACATGTGCTATGCATGTAGACAAAGACCTGGCTGATCTAGGCAAGGGACTGCTTGTTTTTGATCATCAAGCTAAATTTGTTTGGTCTCTCGTTTCATGTTATTCTGCACAGTCGACTGGAGCTCAAGGTAGTGAGCGTCAAGGAGGGTAAGCTGTCTGATGCCATTGTGATGCTCTGCAATTCCCTGCAGGGATATTGCCTTGATGCCATTGCATTGCTTTGCACTTCATGACTCGAACAGTGCAGCTGTAGCAAGAGAAATTGCCGTGAACCTGTGGATCTGAGCAGCACACACTGCACCGCTCCAGGTGGTGGTCGCCAGTGCAAAGGCCACACGGCCACGGAGCTGTTATGTTATGCGGTCAGGTGTCAGTTGCTACAACTGCGTGCGCAGTGTGCAGTATGATCGTAGACGCTAGGGTGTATTAGCACTAGATCTCATATATCGGTTGGTCGCGGGCATGTCTTTCTTATGCACAGAGTCTCAGACTCCTGCTCAGTCATGTCTCATGGCATCGCTGATTGTCTCTATATTTCTCCTCTTACCGACCGTTCTCCCTAATACCAATGTCTTCCCTAACCAACCTCGTCCTTGCTGGGATTGCTGACAAAGTGGATTTATCTCAGTTGGTAGATCATGAAACTGTCGGTGAATGTATCATATCCCTAAGTTTGAGGAGGTTGAAAACGGAAAACGTCTCGATAATAAACTGACCGCCACCACCAGGGCTCGACCCACGGACCCTCGCTTGTAGTGTCCTAGACGCAATTTTGTCAGCACTAATTACGGCAAGGACTGGAGATTGACAACCCTCAAAGTAAGCAAAGAGGAAGAGATCAGGCAATATAGTACTGACGGGAAGCAGTGCATGAGAAGTGTGTGGATGCATGGCCGGCAATCTTGGTAAGGCGGGAGATGAAGTACCACTACAGGCAGGCATTGCTCTACAGGATCATACTCATCATAGTCTGAATTCCTCCCCGCCAGTGAACTGAATAGTACCCACTGATAACTGATACAGTACCTTGTCTGTTCTTGTTGTTGTTGCTGCTGCTGCTGTTGCTGTTGCTGCGATGGTTGTTCTTGTTGCGGTCGTCATCATCGCCATTGCCGCCGTCGTTGCCGCCGTCGTTGCTTCTGCTATTCGTCTGTGCGTTCTGCTTGTTCTGTCCCTGTCCGCAGGCGCACTCAGTCACCACAGGTGAGTGATCCAAAGAAGATCTGTACTTTACTGTATTGTGGACTTTCTTGTGGAGGACATCTGCTTAGTTTGAGTTCAGTGTCCTTTCCTCAACAGCGGATGAACAATTTTCATTAACATTTGCGACTCTGTGTATTTCATAATTGAACCTAATCAAACTTCAGAACTTAGTACAAACGCTCAGCATGTTCATTCTTGTACACGCTGGCCGCTGTACGAAGAGTGCATGGACACCTTCCGGTGAAGTTTTCCCTTGGCTGTCTGCCAGCGCCAAATTCCTGGGCTAGGTGGCGGAGATAAGCCAAGGGAAATGAAAGCCAATCAGCTGAACAGATACGGTTCAGCTTGGGCTTGGCAGTTGTTGTTTTGTATTACCATAGTGTTATGGATTGCATGCATGTTATGTGCAACGTCACAGTCCTAGATTACATGCATGCTATGTGTGACGTCATTATCAGATTATCTTAGCTACTGTTACCATGCGCGTAGTTACTGTTGCCATGCGCGTAGTTACTGTTGCTATGCAGCACTCTCTGTATCTAGAGTGTGCGCATGTGTGTAATGTGCTTCTCCTTGGATCCATCTTGGCTTCCTGTGCTGCATGTCTTTCCTCTCTGGTTTTACCTTTACTTCCATGTTCCCTTTCAATGCAATGTATTTCTAAACTCTCCGATCCGTGAACTGTGTATGAGTAGTGTGCGGGCTGAATGCGAACCACAACACATACTATTACCATACTTCCCCACAGATATGTGCATGACGATGCTTAATATAAACGAAAATTTGCTGTGTAAACATGTCCGGGTGCGCTTATGTCCGGACATGAGCACAAGCGCTTATATGTGCGGAAGTACGGTATCAAGTCTGTACTGCTTCGCTGTGTGTTTGTCTGACCTTGCCCAGCAGCAACCTGCCCCCGGAGCAGCAGGAGTGGGTGGTGGTGGCGGCGCTGGCACACCGAGCCGAGTGCGTGCGCTAGCCATCCTGGACCGGTATGCCAGCGCCTACGACAACACTGCACTCTCGTTCAAGGTGAGGCCCGCTTGCCCCGGCTCTACTAGTCGACTCTTGATTCGGACCTTAGTCATAGCAAGTTTTCCTCTTGACTCCCCTCATGCCACGAAACCGGGAGCCTGAGCGTTTCCGTTGCCGTTTCGCTTTCAGTCGACTCCTGGTACATGTATTACGAACACCATTGTTCAGAAGAAGTAGTTCTTTATAGCTGAAGTTTGTTAGGCTGGCCTCGGCTCTTGATTGGGACTTTAGTCTTACATGTAGCAGGTTTCGTATCCTAGTGCAGTCTAAAACTGGCTCATTGTCCGTCATTGTCCCCCTATGTACCTACGCTGTACTTGTACCTACGCTGTACTTTCCCTTGTGACAAAACCTTGTACAGTACATGCACACCTACTGGGCTCTAGGGTCTCCTGTGCCTATGCACCTATGCACCTATGGCATGTCTACCACATGACCCTGTAGGGCTGTACCATGCTACTTCCAACTCCACAGTCAACCCCTGCATCTATGGGTGACATGATGCTGTACCATGCTAGTTCCAACTCCACAGTCAACCCCTGCATCTATCTGTCCCCGGGGAAAATTGCGATTCCGCGGCCGCATTTTTTCCACGTTTTTTGCGATTTTTTAAAAGACCGCGTTTTCCGCGATTTTCCCGCGTTTTTTGAACTTTTTTGTTGCACTACACGTACACACAGTGCACTGTTCGGTCAGCAACGTCTCATCGTGGTGGCTTTTTACTCAAATATGACGAGTGCTTACACCAGAGACTTGTAACTGATTGATTTCACTACATACTCACTGAAAATTGCCGCACATCAATATTATTCACCGCATATTTACCGCAAATTCACCGCAAATTATGCCATATTATGCCGCGTTTTTCCCCGCCTTTTTTGCGATTTTTTCCCGCAATTTTCCCCGGGGACAGATCTATGGGTGACATGATGCTGGCCACGATAGTTCCACTGTCCACATGCCATGATCACTCAGTTCTGCATAACTGCATGGGTCGCATTTCAGCCGCCACCACCGTACTGGTAGCTGATGATTTTAAAAGCGTATGCACTGCCACACGGCTGTGGTGTCCTACTGGAGACTACCGCCAGGCTGGTTTGAAATGGTTTATGGCTGTGTGCTTGTGTGTGTGTGTGTGTGCGGGTGCGCGCGCGTACGTGCGCGTGTGTGTGTGATATGTCCACTGGACAGCAGACTTTCTTCCACTTGTGAAGACAAGTGGTACTTACCTGCTAGGCCAGGCCATGTGTTCAGGCTGACCTGTGCCTGTTCTCAGTGACATCATTGTGACCCATGCCTGTTCTCAGTGACATCATTGTGACCCATGCCTGTTCGCAATGACATTGTGACCCATGCCTGTTCTCAGTGACATCATTGTGACCCATGCCTGTTCTCAGTGACATCATTGTGACCCATGCCTGTTCTCAGTGACATCATTGTGACCCATGCCTGTTCTCAGTGACATCATTGTATACATGTTGTGCTGGGTTTGTGTGCTTTCCCGAGTGCAGGCCGGAGAGACTATCACTGTACTACGGCAGAATGAGAACGGCCTCTGGGAGGGCGAGTTGAATGGCCGCCAGGGACACTTTCCGTTCACACACGTGCAGGTGATTGACGACGGAGACCAGGCAGCGACTTTCTACTGAAGCACCCGTGTGCGCCAAGGTGCACCTTCTTATGTTGAAGCTGGCTGGTACGGGCTATTTGTGTGCTAGCGGACCGGTAACAGTCTCAGCTTGGGATCCCACCCTGATTTTGATTGCAATGCATGCGTACCCGGTGTTGTTTTCTCTCCGATTGTGTGTATGCCAAATGTTAGGCTAGCTCAACTAGCTATTCCTGTAACGAACTTGATTTCACATTGCCCCCGGTGATTCTTGTGAGGTGGCGTCTATGCCATGCAGCTGCAACCGCGCTGCACTTGCCAAGCCACAAGATTTGTCCAGGTACAGTCAGCTACTCATCTTGTCCACCGGTACCATCAGCTACTCATCTTGTGCACTGCTACCGGGTACCGGGATACCGTCAGCTTCTGATCTTGTTCACTGGTCCCGTGATACCGTCAGCTACTGATTGTTGGTATTCTGCTGCCCGGATACTAGTGCTCAGACGGGTAGTAGTAGTAATAGTAGTGCTGGCTCTGGATGCCCTCCCCCCCCCCTCCCCACAGGAATGTGTTCATTCAATTTCATTGTCATCCGGATCTCTCTCTCTCTCTCTCTCTCTCTCTCTCTCTCTCTCTCTCTCTCTCTCTCTCTCTCTCTCTCTCTCTCTCTCTCACACACACACACACACACACACACACACACACACACACACACACACACACACACACACACACACACACACACACACACACACACACACACACACACACACACACACACACACACACACACACACACACACATGCACAGTGGCTTTGAGTTCAACGGGGTGGGCTACGTTCGTAACAGCACTCTGCTATGCCATTGCTAGTGTGTGCCAGACTTTGCTAGTGTGTGCCAGACTGTGGCCGAGTCGCCAATTCAGCTATCGCCTTTCAAGCATTCGCCTCATGTACATTGTGTGCTAAATGCTCCCATACTAGACTGCCAGAGCGGCTGCTAAACAATTAGATAGAATGTCTCCTGCCACAGCGTATGCTGCGGATGGTTCATGTACAGACGGCTGGGCACGACGCGTGCAGTGCGTAATCACAGTAACCCCCGCTCTCCCTAGTTTGCCTCGCGTGGTGCTTTTACGGCTAATTCTTCTCCTTCAATACCTTGTCACTTAAGCAGTCCTCCTGGCCAGTTTATCTTATTTGGGCGTCTAATTCCTAGTCCCTGCTCTCATTATTCCTAGCCGTATGCTACTGTGCCGACGATGGATTTCACATTGCCTTGCTCCGTGTATCTTCATGCTACGTTCTCCCCATATACATACCACCCAGGTACCGCCATTACGTAATACAGTGACTACTCAATTTTTCTCTCTTGCGCGCGCCAAGCAGTCGCCAGCCTCTGCGCTGCTGCCATGCAATGATTGTAACCATGGAAACCGTGCTCGGTACAGTGCGGTGCAAAGCTGTCTACCAAGACTCACTGGCTGTGCATGTGACTGTGACCTCAGGAGTTGTGCTGGTTGTTTGATGCGTGCATCCGGCCCGAGCACTGCAGCACTATCGGTGCTCGTAGCATTGCACAACGGGCGCATTTGCTGCTGTTGAAGTAACATTAGTTTGTTGCCGTGCGAGTGTTCAGTCCGGTCCGTTATTGTGTCAACATGTATACTGCATCACACTGATCAGTGGTGAGCATGTACTACAGCCAGTCATACATTGATCAGCGGTCAGCATGATTGTATACTGTTGTTGGGTACCTGCAATTTCCATTGGTTAACCACTGGGCAAGGCATCTAAAACGATGTCGTATAGAGGATACCTGGCTCTACAGACTAGTACAGTCAGACCTCGCTTATCCGGTCCTCTTTATCCGGATCCCTCGCCATCCGGAAGGAAATTGCTGGTTACAGATTTACAGCATACGTGGTGCATCCAACATAACCAGTGTTCAGTTATCCGGTTCCCTCGCCTATCCGGATGGTTTTGTGGAAAACAGATCAGTGTGCGGTTAAGCGAGGTCTCAGTCACTGTACATGTACAGTGTTTGTCAAGCTGATGGTGTTCTGCGGCTGGACTACCGGTACTTTGTTTTGGGTGATTACTAACATGCATGCATGCACGTAAAGCATGGTACAGTCAACTTCGCTTATAACGACACTCGGCGGGGCATTAGAAAAGTGTCCTTATTCGCAAAGTGTCCTTATACCCGAAGTCTCATTATATGTATTACAGTTAGGTGGGACTTTGCTCTGGGCATGGAAATCTGTCGTTTTTCGCGAATTGTCGTTATATCCACAGTCGTTATAAGCGAAGTTGACTATAGTTTCACGGTGGCTCCAAACTAACGACATTCTCTCTTTTCTTTTCCTGCACCCTCCCGTTCTTTCTGTAAGCTAAGACTGTGGTCTTTGACTGGTTTTGTTATAAACTTCCCTTGTGGGTAGAGAGAGAGAGAGAGTGTGTGTGTAGTAGTTAGCTATGTGAGGGTTTTGCCTCATGTGCATGTACATGAAAATGGGGTACTAATAGTACCCCATTTTTGCGTTGAAAATTATTTTTGGCCCGGTTTTTTTTTGCGGATGAAAAAAAATGTTGGTTTGGGTCTTAGGACCCCATTTTATGGGTCCCGACCTTTTTTTTTTAGTGAAAATTATTTTTGGCCCCTTTTTTTGCGTATAAAAATAATGTTGCGACTGTTATTTTGTACTCCTTTTTTTTCATGTCATTACAAAGAATAATGGAACGAACAGTGAATATCGCAATGGAGTGGAGGAGAAAGGTAGTACAATTCAGTTCTTGTTGTCCTGATTTCATCAAGCTGGTATTGGATGAGAGACCACAAAGTTTACTCTTCGAATACGTGTGAGGATGGATTCACCCATGATCTCTTCCGTGACACGCAGTACGAGGTGGAGTTGTCGGACGCTCTGATGTGCACCAATGGTTCCACCCAGTCAGCAATGGAACTGTCAGTCGACGACCTCCTTTGCACCGCCATCGTGTCAACAGTCGACTCGGGTAATTTGGAGATGAATCCATCGTCGCCGATGTCGATCGTACCAACTCGCACACGAATCCGCGTTACTCTTGTTGCAACGGCACGGAGTTGAACGGCCTTGGTACTACGTCGTACACGCAAACGATCAACTCGAGAGACTTCATTCTCGTTCACCTCCTTGACAAGTTGCATTACGTCGCTGGAATCCAAATAGGTTGCATCAGCGAAGAGGTCGATGATGTGTTGAGAGCACGGTTCGTCACGCATGTCACTAAGCTTGTAGAATGAGTGTCTACCATCAGTCCACCTTCGCAGTATGACACCATCATCAGTCTCACTAATAGTTCCGTAGTCCTCCACACCACCGATGACGATTTTAGGAAGGTGCTGTTTCCTATTCTTCACATTCAAGATCAGACTGGTGACCCTGCAGATAATATACTCAGCAGCAGTGAGTGGTGACATATCGAATCTTCTGGGATGTGCTATCATCGGGTCAAGATCCCTGGTTGTCTTGCTAGCACTGAGGCGACGGATTGAGAACTCTTCATTATCGCATGAAAATAAATACCATTTCTCTGCTCTGCACGTCTCAGAAAATGTCCACGCCATTTTAGCTTCTTCACACTGCAAGAAGGAGTCGATAATGAAACTGCCGGTTGAGACTACTTCACCTCGAGGTCAAAGTTCACGCCGCGATGACCTTTATAGGATACACAATGGACCACACAAACTCACCCGCGCGCATCACATACACTGTGCAATGACATCACAGTGAACTGCACGATCGGTGGATGTTTTACATGTAAGGAATTCCGGGAATTGGACTTCTCCGTTCCTGATTGGTCAATTCTTTCGTTTTCAGATCAATTCACTTGATCACGTGATCCAGAACATGCACACGTTTGACTGTGATCTTCTTTCCATACTGTATCAATTCGCTAAGGCGGCGGTATCATGTAAGGAATCTGTATGATGAGTTATGATTTTGGCGGGCACGATGCTGATTGGTCAAATGTTTTGGCGGGCTTAATGCTGATTGGTGAAATGTTTTTGGCGGGCTTGATGCTGATTGGTCAAATGTTTTTGGCGGGCTTGATTGGTTGACACATATCTTATCATTTCAATCCGCCTCCCTCTCTGACTCGTATAAATACGAATGATTGTCCTGCAGTTGAGTCATTCATTCATCGAGTACAGTGCTGACGAGTTGTCCTGAATTCACTTCCTAGAAGATGGCTTCCCTATGCGAGCGAAGGATGAGGAAGAATTCCGCTCTTCCTGCTGACCCTCCTCGAGTTGTGCTCTCTTCGAAGCCAGTACCGGCTAAGCGTCGCTATGCATCACCTGCTCCTACCAAGCTCCACAAAGAGATTGTGGTGGATGGGTTTCAGGAGGACATGCAGCTGTCCTACAAGTTATCGGGTAAATCCTTCTACAAGCCTGGATATAAGATGTACTTCCCTTCGGGAGCTCTGCCAGCCTGTGGTAGTACGGCAACAGCTCGCAAAGATGCTCAAGGACAAGTTTACATTGAACTGAACGAGTCCACTGAGTTCATCATTACGAACTTGATCAAGACTTGTCCATCGCTCCGTGACACTCTTCGAAGCGGACGTGTGGAGAAGATCAAAACCAACTTCTATACATCACGTTCGTCCGACGGTCAATGTCGGGTGTACATCAACGGTGAAAACAAGCTAGTCCCGACCAGCTCGTTTGAACTGGATGTGGAACAAGATGTATTCATCTACCCCGGGGCAGTCTCCCTCGACACTGACGAGCAAGTGATGAAGGTACGTCTTGCTGTTGCTCCAATCATCTGCATCAACGTGGAACCCAGATGTTTTCATCGTGCTCTGGACGCACACATGACACTTATATGTATAGCATCCACCGATCGTGTAGTTCGCTGTGATGTCATTGCACAGTGTATGTATACTATGTGCATGTGTGTGTGTGTGTTTGTGTGGTACATGATGCATCCTACAATCCACTGTGACGTCAATGCACACTCCATGATGTGCGCATCCATGGTCCGTGTGCCTTACGTATTTCCACCCCTGAAAATATGAGAAAATCAAGTACTATGAGAGTAAGAATTATATGAGCAGAAAGCTAGAAAAATCCTCCGTCTCATCGACCTTTCAATAGAAGAAAGGCATTCACATCTCAATCTGATATCATAGTCGAAAGATTCCAAACCCGAACAAAAAAGACTCACCATGACCGGGGAGGGGGGCGTCTTTCCGCTTTCGAAACACATCGTGTTCTCCAAGGTCGCCACCTCCCCGTGGCGTGACCCCTTGGTCTTGTTTGAGACGTCTAGACGTAGCCTTGTTTACAAAGGTCATCGCGGCGTGACCTTTGACCTCGAGGTGAAGTAGTCTCAACCTGCAGTTTCATTATCGACTCCTTCTTGCAGTGTGAAGAAGCTAAAATGGCGTGGACATTTTCTGAGACGTGCAGAGCAGAGAAATGGTATTTATTTTCATGCGATAATGAAGAGTTCTCAATCCGTCGCCTCAGTGCTAGCAAGACAACCAGGGATCTTGACCCGATGATAGCACATCCCAGAAGATTCGATATGTCACCACTCACTGCTGCTGAGTATATTATCTGCAGGGTCACCAGTCTGATCTTGAATGTGAAGAATAGGAAACAGCACCTTCCTAAAATCGTCATCGGTGGTGTGGAGGACTACGGAACTATTAGTGAGACCGATGATGGTGTCATACTGCGAAGGTGGACTGATGGTAGACACTCATTCTACAAGCTTAGTGACATGCGTGACGAACCGTGCTCTCAACACATCATCGACCTCTTCGCTGATGCAACCTATTTGGATTCCAGCGACGTAATGCAACTTGTCAAGGAGGTGAACGAGAATGAAGTCTCTCGAGTTGATCGTGTGCGTGTACGACGTAGTACCAAGGCCGTTCAACTCCGTGCCGTTGCAACAAGAGTAACGCGGATTCGTGTGCGAGTTGGTACGATCGACATCGGCGACGATGGATTCATCTCCAAATTACCCGAGTCGACTGTTGACACGATGGCGGTGCAAAGGAGGTCGTCGACTGACAGTTCCATTGCTGACTGGGTGGAACCATTGGTGCACATCAGAGCGTCCGACAACTCCACCTCGTACTGCGTGTCACGGAAGAGATCATGGGTGAATCAATCCTCACACGTAATCGAAGAGTAAACTTTGTGGTCTCTCATCCAATACCAGCTTGATGAAATCAGGACAACAAGAACTGAATTGTACTACCTTTCTCCTCCACTCCATTGCGATATTCACTGTTCGTTCCATTATTCTTTGTAATGACATGAAAAAAAAAGGAGTACAAAATAACAGTCGCAACATTATTTTTATACGCAAAATGAAGGGGCCAAAAATAATTTTCACTAAAAAAAAAGGTCGGGACCCATAAAAATGGGGTCCTAAGACCCAAACCAACATTTTTTTCATCCGCAAAAAAACCGGGCCAAAAATAATTTTCAACGCAAAAATGGGGTACTATTAGTACCCCATTTTCATGTACCTGTACATGCACATGAGACAAAACCCTCACATAGCTAACTACTGTGTGTGTGTGTGTGTGTGGAGGGGGGGGGGGCATGTGTGTGCGTGTGCACATGTGTTTGTGAAAGAGAGAGAGAGACACACACACACACACACACAGAGAGAGAGAGAGTGTGAGAAAGAGAATGTCCTCTACGTGCAGGAGAGGATGCGTACACACCAGTCCTCATCAGACTTGTACCAGTACAATGACCTGCAGTGTGCGGGAGTGGGGGGGGGGGGGGGGTTATCATACCTGTAGAAATTGAGGGCAATATCCCACTATTGTTATGTGTGGTTCCTAGGATAATAACTCTCAATCCAGTTTATTGCATAAGCTGACCGTCGTATACGATTTCTGAAACTACCAGACCTACTTAATTATTATTACTTGTACTGATGAAACATACGATCGTTGTCTGATGATTGGTTCAGCCATGAAACTCTGAGTCACAACAGAATTTGCCCAAGGTTTTCATTGTGTGCCTTTGTGTAATGAACCATACTAGTACTAGTATTCTCTGTACGAATACTGTGTTGCTGGGGAGTTTGAGATGCTAAAAAGTAGAACACTTTGGCATAATTATGATCGTAGGTATAGGTCGTTTAGTCTTCACGCAGTCAAGACACGAGATTCCAATTGCTCGGTGCATATACCAGTATAATTTCAAGTATTCCTAAGATATTCAAGGTGTACATGTCACTCTAAAAAAGGTTTGTCCAATAATTTAGTAAAATGTTCATCGGGTTGAGGGGCAACTATAGACGTGAACTGGGTGGGAATTTGTCTGCACCAATGAAACGGGCACGAAACCGCTCTCTTGGCAGATCGGACAGCCAGGCTCCTTTGACCAGCAGGCCCGCTGCGAGCCTTCCAATCTCGTCGCAGGACTTTGCTGCGCCGCCATTGCCGCCCGTCGCGACGTACAGAGTTCCTGGCCGCTGGGTGCCCGGTAGCACGTCGATGTAGGGTAGATAAGTTGGTGTGGTGAGCGTGGCGCACGAATCGAGCCTGAGGGAGATTGGCAGCAGCGATGGCATGATAGAACGCAGGATATCATGCAGGTGATCGCCAACGGCCGTGTCGTGGGAACGGTACCACTCAGCTATGGTCTGTGGCTCCGGTGGTATTGGATTGTCGTGGAGCTTGCCGTGGCCAATCTTCAAATACCATCTTCCGTCCGGATACCGAATTGCTGGCAATATGTACGCCAGCGACGGCGACAGTTTTGTGTTGTCCATGCCGCCGTTGTGCCAGAAGTCCCGCACCCACATGCCCGGCATTGCGTGCAGGACCGAGCGTGCACACTCCTCGCTCACCTCCGCCAATAGTGTAGTCTGGGTCTGCGGCACTGCGAGCAGGCGCAGCTGCTGTGGCAGCAGGGATGGCCATACGCTTGACACACCAGTGGCCAGCAGCACACGTCGAGCCAGCACTGCTGTCCCACTCTGCAACAACACCCGGTAATGATCGCCGTGATCGCGTACCGACATCACGACGTCACGGATCACTTTGCAGCCGTGACGGCGGGCCAACATCAACTGTGCCAGCACCAGTTTGCGTGGACTTACATGACCAGCATTTGTACTCGCCAGCACGCCACAGCAGACGTCGGGAATGCCGGCCAGGAAGGGAAACCGACCACTGATTGGCCGTACCGGCGTTGCTCGGCAATATGACGAGGCGAGCAGCGTATCGACATACTCTCGCACGGCTTTGGATTGATCCGGCGAGCCAACAACAGTCATACAGCCAACCTAGCCAGTGACCGAAGAACATCGGACACGTTGCACACACGCACGCACACACACACACACACACCGGCAACACACACACACACACACACACACACACACACACACACACCGGCAACACACACAGACACACCGGCAACACACACAGACACACCGGCAACACACACCACACACACACCACACACACACACAGACACACACACACACACACAGACTGTATGACTTAGGATCCTATAGATCAGCATAGCTACATGTACCAGGCCCGCTGGAACCTGTCCGGCTGGTCAGGTTATTCATAGTACCGGACCAACCGTTTTTGGCCATCAACCGTTTCCTATTGTAGAGGGCATGTGTACCCGCCATATCATACACAAAGTTTGAAAGGCCATGATACTACCGGACCAATCAAAAACTGCTTCCGACAGTCCTGCGTACTGTACCATACTTTCCGGAGTGTACTTGTAGTAAGCCGCACTTTAAAGTTAAAAAAAAAACACCAGTAGTTCATCCAAACAAGTCGGTGCAGCTTATACTACAGTGGTCAAATTAACGGTGCACCGGTGATAAACAGGGTACGACTACTAGTTAGATGTCTGTATATCGTGACCAAGCATCTGGGTGTGGATTTTACTCCGGAAACTACGGTAGGTACAGTGGAACTGATCTATTCCTAGCTGAAGTCCAAACCTAGCCGAGGCACGAACCTGGTTACAATGATTATGATAGCAGTTGTGTATAAGCTATAAGCTATACCTGGGAGCTTCTGCACTTTCTGCGAGATCATGTACTCTTGGTAATATTACACACAACTTCTTCGTAATTCCACAGCACCGTTTAAAAAAGTGTTCTTGAATGCACAAAACTCCAGCGCAGTCACTGTGCTGAAGCCGGATTGAGATCGGAAAATGTCGCAGAATATCATAATGCGGGACGGGAAGAGGCTAATAAAAACACAAAAACATTTTAGAAGTTTAGTTTTGAACAGACAACCGGTAACTTAACCCCGCGAACTGTTCCATGCTTGAACCGGAAGAGTTTATCAAAAAGATTACATGACTGATTGTATTATCGAAGCGTCCGGCGGCTAGGCATAGCAATATGCCACACGGCCCACAGGGTCTGTTGAAGAAACCCATGCTGGTAAATGTACGTACCTCGGAGAAAAACTGTACTCCAGTGCTGGCTTGAATCTGCCCGAAGCGTGCTATGGTCTTGCGAGCTAGCGCGGCTCCTAGCGGGTCTGATATGGTATCGCAGGTGACGATCCTGCCCTAGTAGTAGTAGTATTTATTTTATTTACCATCGGATGCCTCAACAGTGATACACACAACTCTTAAGAGGGCCGATAACGGGATAAGTGGAAAGGAAAGGAAAAGAAAGAAAAAATAGAAAAAAAAAAAAATTGGAATTCAGACATCACCCTCGTCGTCGTCCGCTCCGAACGCTATCCGGGTGGACCCAGCCTGGCGTTCTGCAGCGCTGGGAGGATCCGGACCGATCAAGCAAACGGACTTCTCGTCGGACAGGGACTGGCTGACATACTTGGCACAGGCACTGCCGATGAGACCTGCACCGACGATTGCATAGTCGTACGTTGTCATTGGGTAGTTTGATTTGAGATCAAGCGCCGGTACGGTATGTAATCTGATTGGACTCAGGCTCCGGCTTGAAATAGTCTTTGTTTAGTCGCAATCAAAAATCCAATTATTTTGATTCATTTTGTGGAAATGACATGATTGTATGACTGACGTGACATGACTGTACATAAAGATGTGTAAGCAACACGTGACAGTGACGTACTCTAGGAACACCCGCTTATAACACAATCGACTCCTGATATAACGAACACCATTGTGCAGGAGAATATTAGTTCTTTTTTTAGCCGAAGTTCGTTATACCAGAAATGCACTCACACCATTCAAGCGGCAATTGCGCTTGTTCAACCATGTTCGATTGGGAATAAAGGAGGAACGCTGCATCGCAGCCTTTTCGGACCAAAACCAGTCGACTCAGCTTCCAAAAGACTACAACATATGGGCCAATCGCGGTCATCCGTACTTTTATAAGAACGAAATGGCGCTTTTAGTGACATTTTGCATACAAATCCCCATCTAGTAGGGCGCAGTCACCCAGTTTCGGTGGAAGTGCGCGAGTTCGATTGGAATTCAAGTAGGAAGGGAGCGTCTCAGCTTTCTCGGACCAAGACCATTCGACTCAGCACCCCGAAGACTACAACTGGTGAAATTTTAATTTTTGCTTTCATCTTTGGTAAGTGTACAGTCATGTATATCCTTTGACTGGCAAGAGCCAGTCAAAGGATATACATGACTGTACATGTACATGTAGCCTTGAGCAAGTTGAGGACTGAGAAGACTGAAGCACACTATGGTAGTACATGTTCATTGTACATTGTACGTACCACTATCCTAATTTAGACGAGATAAGAAGACAAGCATGCCTGGTTATGCGGGGAATCCGGAGCCAGGATTAGACTGGAGGCTGCTACTACAGTAGCAGTCCGCTACCAGTACATGTACTGTATGATTGACCGGACACGTGCATAAATGTTATCTTTGCCATGATTGTGTGTACATAAGCTAGTTGCTTTACCATGTGTGTACATGTGCATGTACGTGTGCATTGTCGCGTTACCATGTATGTGCATGGGCATGCACGTAACGTTGTGCGGAGGTGCTCTTCGTAAACTGCGTGGACCAAGTTGATGGTCACCGCAACAAAGGCCACACCTATACGTGTATGTGTATGTCATGACATTGCCTATACTATAGAGCCAAACCTGGCATCATCGGTACATCCACATTCAAATCGTCTCAATCTCCACTCCTCCCTCCCACTCCCGCCTGTAGTCCTTGGCGGAGGAGAATATTTCGCGGAGTCTGCTCGAAAGGCAGTGAAATTGGCAGAACCATACAAACCGTACGGCAGGCACTTCCTTGAATTCTGCTCCATTTCCTTATCCACATACCAAACACGCATGGAACAACCCAGAAGAAGTGCCAATACCTGACACTTTTTCTACTGGCATTATCCGCCAGGGGCTACCCACCTAGCACAAGATAGTCCCGCGGCCGCAATAGCATATGGACTGGAGCACTGGACTGGAGCACCCACTGCAGCGTGCAGAGTGACCAGGTGACTTTCTCTCCCAGATTTCACCAATTCACCATGCTCTCTTCTCTCCCCCACATCCGTCGAAGTTCATTTCTCTAAAGGATGCATAATTATTATCTTCAGCAATGCCCCACAAGTAGCGCCTGCGTCCGAACTGAGAAACGCAAATGCAAAGTATTCAGAAGTACAGGAAACGTCTTGTAGGATGCGTGGTGGACTGTCACCGCATGTACTTTGTACAGAGTTTCAATCGTGTTCAGTTGCCATGCACCGGCTCAGTAGTATGGGCATAATTATTACTCACACTACATTGCTGAAAAAGTCTGAATTCATGTTGTATCCTGGCCATCTTTACTTCTCGTTGCTACGGTGATTGGTTTGGGTAGTTTGTTGGCAAGTTCAGCACACTGTGCAATGCGTATAAACAGTTCTGGCAGGACGCAGTCCTTGCCTAAACCAGGGTCAAGAGCACGCTTTACAGCTGACTCACTGGGTAGCTTCCAGCGTTCGATGCATCGCCCTCGCTGTGCGTGCTGCTCGGGATTGCCTTGCTGTGCGAGCTCGGACTGATTGCGGTGTGCCTTCTGTCCATCATCGTGACCGTACACGTGCTTGTGTATACCATCCAACCAGGCATGACACACAATGCGACCGTGCTGCTCGGCTTGCTGTGCGCCGTCGTGCGTTCTGTCTGTTATCTCCACCTCAGTAGCCTGAGCCAAGTCTAGTGTTTCCGTAGAAGTCATCAGTTTATTCAGAGCGCTCTCCCTGAGCAGCTGCACACTTACACGGCCACACGCCAGCACAAACTCAGCATAGCGAACGTAGAACTCAAACAGACTCAGCACCGTGGCAGTGGACGGCGGTGGCACCGCTTGTCTGGAATCGGACAGGCTTGTGCTCTCCTGATCAGTACTCTGAGCAATATCTGAGCCACTCAAAGCAGCCGCTGTGCACGCTTGATAAAACTCTCCAAGGTCACACGCTGCGTGGATCACGGAGACAGGAAAGTCGGCGCACACAAGTTGTACAAGTCCGAACAAATCTCTCCAGAGACACGACGCAGCCCCCATTTCCTTTCCTTGCTTTTCCCTGAGTACATCATTCACCATCATGCTGACCAGGTGGATGAAGGATAGTCGGTTCCTCTGCGTGGCCATGATAAACACAAACCGACGTCCTAGCACGTGCCTTCCTGCAAGAAGCGATTCAAAGTACGCTGCCAGCCGTGTGCTGAAGCGAGTTGTCTTCTCCTCACTGGTACCGCCGCGCATTTTTCGCATTGTCCCATCGACTGCCATACTGCGAACGGCATCCTCTAGGTAGAATTTCAAGCAGGTTGAATCTAGGTAGTCGTATTGGCAGCGTGTAAACTTTTCCTCGTCGTTTTCAACCTCGGGTTGCGCTCGCTCCATTGCAGAGTACCTTCCAAACGTCTGATATCTGTGGCGATTTTGTGAGATACAGTACGCAAATGGATATGCGCAAGTACAGTGCAGGAAATAAGAACTGCAGAAGCACCCCCCAGCAACAAGTTACCAATGATTTACGAACAGGTCCAACGGCAACAACAGTGAACGGTGACGATCGATCGACGCCTCAGATTCTGTGAAGTTTAAAATTGACTTTCACGCCCATGATGATGTAGATCGACTACAAGTTTGTAGGGGATCCACCACACTAACGATAACATGCTGTGAAACCGAACACTCCGCCACAAAGTGACGAACACCACCCATGGCCATGCCCATGGACCAAGTTGCTGCGTGCTCTGGAGTCTGGTCCGTGAGTCGAGTGTTCATTCAAAGAACTAACTCAGATTCAGCCTTCTGAAACTCTACCGGCGCAGGCGTGGATAACACAGGAAAATAATGGCTGTCATCACCAGGCCTCGAACCAGGGGCAGGGCCCTTGCTGAAAGCGTGAAGTCCGGATCAGCGATGCTCTAACCGCCAAGCCATGCCTGGCGTTGTCACAGTCGTATCCTGAGTACAGTAACCAGATAAGAACGGACAGATCATACTGTTCAGCATTTTCTCAGACTTGATCAATACAGCTGTTGTCACAGGCATTGTACTTCGAAGTAAACCAGTATTTTTTCCGTTCTTAGTACATGTACTACATGTAGTATTATGCAGGGAGTCTAGTCGTCAAAGTATTTGACGACTCCCTGGCAGCGGTGGCGCGGGCGTAGCCAGGATATTGATCAAGGCCAAGGGGGGGGGGGGGCACGACTTTCCCCACACAAAGGACTAGGTACATGAATGTACATTCGTATGTTGGTCCTTTCATGCTTATTATTTCAATATTTGATCCACAAAACGGCGGGCGGGGGGGGGGAGCAAAGTTAGCCCCACATTTGAAGCTGAAGATCAATCAGCGATTGGCAAACTTTAAACCAGGGAGTGACAATAACTGAATAAGTATCTAATATTAATATTGACTGTGTAGAGAGGTCAATATAGGAAATAAAAGCCGAGTAAAAGACCGAGGCGAAGCCGAGGTCTTTTACGAGGTTTTATTTCCTATACTGACCAAGTACGAAGTCAATATTAGATTTATCACGACAAACAGTCCGTATTTCAAAATTCCAGAACGATAACCTCATGAATCACGGTTGTATGATTGCACAACCGTTGCACCACCACCTACTCATGCCGTGACAATGCTGCACTAGGCACCGTTCAACTGCGCAACGCCTAAGGAGTCAAATATAAGCAGTCAATATAGCCCTAAGGAGTGAAATATGCAGGAATATTTGACTGCTTAGGTATAGCGAAAATTAATGGGAGTCAATACTAAGGGAGTGATAATGGTATTTTACTACTCCCTGCTTCCAACTAATGGTGAGCTAAGTCCTTGATGCTGCTTTCTCCAAAATTATCACACTCCACGATGGCGTGACGCCAATAAGGACGATTGATAAGTGTGATAGAACTGGTACTACTACTAGCCAGAAACAGCTAGATGGAAATTAACCGGGGACACGTTCGAGATATCAGAAACATCGCATCGCATATCGTCTTGGAGTGTAACACCAAGGTGCCTATGTTGGTGGACCTGCTGCAGCCGGGTCGAGTGGAGCGTGATGTGGATGATGTGTTGGGGTTGGAAGGAAAGGACGATGATTTTCGTGGTGTTGACGAGGAGATGCCAATCCTTCAACCATCGTCCTGCTGCGATGTATGTCCCACAAACACTGCAAACTGCACTTCAACGTTGCTTTCAAAGTTTCTCTCTTCTGCTGATGTGCCCACACTTGCAACACACACGTCCTTGCCTTTCCACAACCTCCAACGCCACCACTCAACAGCCAGAACTACATAATCATTATACAAAACATAGCCAGAACGAACTGCTATGTCTGCCGGGTGTTTTCCATGGACCGTGTTGCTACTTCTACCCATGGCGTGCGTGTGTGATTCTTTGCTTCTAACAAAACATGTAGAGTGCGATACACAATCATGTGCTAAGTCTGCTGATGTCTGACGTGATACTGCAGAACGACAGGTAGATCTACGAAGCGGAGTTCAGTTGCCCTTGACTAGAAGTTTCATTGCAAAATGGCCAATCATCATGACAAAATAATCAACTTCAATTAGGAACTTGAAAATACCGCCATTCCGGCAACAGGCTCTCAGCTCGAGTCAGCTGCACCAAATAGATAAATAAATAACTTTGCCAATATTTCGCCCAATGGGCGATATATGGGCAACGTCTATTTGGTGCAGCTGAGAGCCTGTTGCCGGAATGGCGGTATTTTCAAGTGCAAGAAATACACTGCAATGGAGTTTGGGAATTCTGAAGAAACGTTTTCAATTAGGAACATGACTTAAATTACATCAAGAGTACATAACCCCAATAATGGGGGATATGCACTCTTGCTTACATGTACATTGTACATGTACATGTAGGTCTGAACTGAGTCTGTGAGTACAATGCCTACTAGTAGCACTAGTGGTAGGCACTGTTTACTGAGTAGTAGTACTCAGTAGATCTACTCCCTGGTCTGAACAGGGATGGCTACAGTATGCGATGTGCAGAGTTGCACATGTGATCAGCGGTCCGCGTATTATGGTCCCTCTCGAACCAGACCCCCTCGACTTAGGCCTCGGCCTTTGGGGAATCCATAAATAAAATTAAAATAAAAAAAATAAAAAATTGATGCTTGATGATGATGCGCGTGAGTGTCGTCCTCGCCGTGGTCGTCCTCCAAAATGTGCTGTCCAGTCCATCGGTGGATCTTCCTCTTCCTGTGAAGATGTGACTGCATGCCCGTCCTCCTCCGCGTGTGTAGGGCAGGGTCCAGCTGAGAACAGCGTGAAAGATGGTGAAAGACCGACACGTAAACCACCGAAATTGACAAAGGATCTGTCTGCGTCGGGAAGGGTTACGCGAAGCCAAGTAAAAATACGGGCTGGTGAGGACGCACGTACAACGACAACGGAAGTGACAACAACAGTCAATATTCGAAAACGTGGTAGACCGCGAAAACGAACCTCAATACCGGACAAGTTGGAGTAAGAAGATCAATAGAAATCCGCAATGGAGGAGACGTAGCTGAAAGGACACTGGGCATCGCGCACACAACGGCTAGTGTCAGAAAACGTGGAAGGTCGCGGAAAAGCAAAGAGACGGATAGTGGTGATGCCGCGAAGAGGCGAGATGACGGGACATTGGAGGAGACAACACCCAACGGAGCTAAGAATCGCACTTCGTCCATCAAGCAACATCTGTCAGCCCGTACCAATTGTCGTGAGTTGTACAGTGATAATGTGTTCTCAATATTGTCACGTGGTAGATGTGCGTTGCATCTGGCTGTGTTAGAAGCTTTGTATATCCGTAAGTTAGATCCTGAACTTTGCGTACAGAAAGAAAATGTGTTGTCGCTACAATTGTTTGGTGTTACTCCTCGTCGAGGTGTTAACAATGTAACTTAATTTGCTCACTATGTTCTTGTCACTATTATTATTTCCTTCGAGTTTTGTGTCGTGCTGAACTTGATAATTTTCCACCTTGTCACGAGTGTTGTTATCTCATATCTTTACGCTATATAAGTTCTAGTCTTTCCAACTTGAGCCATTCCCTGTATAATCCTTGATGAGAAGGGACCGAAAACGTTCGGATACTTTGACAAGTGCCTTATTTTGACTGGATGTGTGTTTGCGTGGATACTTACGACCCAACACGGGGGGTTGAGATCCATTTTTTTCTGCTCGTCTTGACCCTGCCTCCCCTGATTGCTACTTCCATTTTCGTATTTTTATTTTCATTTATTTTTCTCTTCATTTCTGACTCTTCTTACTGGTTGTCATCGCTTCCATAATATTGGGCAGAACTGCCCGTTTGCCTTGCGATGTAAAATAAATAAACAACAACAACAACAACAACACGTACCTTCGTTATTAAAGTATTATCCGCCTCCGACTTCTTGTAAAATAAAAAATAATAATAAAAAAAGCTGCGAAACAAGATCGAACTTACCTTTGGGGGGGGGGTGCTTTAGCACCCAAAGCACCCCCCCCCCCCTGCCTACGCCCCTACCTGGTATAAATTAATGCTACGTGTAGTAAGCAGACTTGTACAACGGTATATTGATCGGAAGATAAGAGGCAGGCATATGGTGGGATGATCGAAGATCCTGAGTGAGAAACAGAGGCTGAGAGGCCGGGATGGAATCATGGCCAACATGGATTCAGCCAAGAGTGCATAACTCCGGTTTGCGCACTCCGGGTTTTCAGTCCTTGGACTTTGATCACGTTGTTGGTGATTACATTGGTCTGATGATCTACTCACCTCCCACTGCTTTAGGTGCTGCATCTGAGCCTGTATTAAATTATTGATCTTGGCTAGACAGTTATTTCAGTCCTACTCGCTCCACCCGCCCGTCTGGTTTTCATCACGGCATAGTCATTGCTGATGTTGCATGGGATCACCAGACTTCATACTGGTACATACACTAATAGCAAGACTCTTGCTAATAGAGAGGTTCCGGGGTACGATTTTCCGTGCCAAAATCCGTATGGGCGCTACGGATTTTTTTCCAGGCGTGCTCCATACGATTTTTCGGCACGAGAATCCGTGTGGACTGGCTTTCATACGAACCATGCTTCGTATGGAGATTTTGCGTCATCGGGTGCAGAAAGATTTTTCGCGTACAAATTTGGTACGAGAAACATCGATTTTTCGCGGGAAGTTTTGATTTCGGTACAAATTTTCAAAATAAAAAGGCATAGCGCGGGAATGTGACGTGTTTGCGATCGTAGCCTAGGCAATGACGGCAAACACATAAGTTCCGTACCCCGGAACTTTTCACTGCTCGAAAACGACGTATAAACAGTCGATGCGCCAAGCCAGCTGAGTGGGTCTTTTTATTTTTTTCGCGCGAAAGTTTATGTGGTGAACTGTGTTGGTAAAGATGAAGATGTCAGTCAATGAAATTTGCTATATTTCTTGTGTCTAACCAACCCTGTACGGATCGAACTGACGATTCCCGAGTGCGACAAATGTCCTGAAGTCTGCTCCTATTAGCTAGGTATCTAGAAATTTCAACTTGAGTGTCAAGTGAAGACTTTGCCAGTTGCAGACGAGGGAATTCTCGCTTCACGATTTTCCTGGTGTGTGGAGATATGTTGGAATGCCGACCCACCACACCCGAAATGATGCTTCGGCCGGAATGCAGGTTGGTGCAGATAATTGCCTAATAATATATGTCTAAGCGTGTATACCTTTCCTTTCGTTGCATGCTTGGTTAATCCGACGGCACGAAATTATAGACATTTCGAAATTAACTTGAATATTATTTGGTCGTTGTATGTCTTAGTATTCCCTGGCAGTTTGTGCCTTTTTGTCGCGCTCGCCGACTGTATATGATCTAGCGACATTGGTACATGGTGGACAGTTAGTCATAACTCGTAACATTTTGTCCTTATTCTTTTTATCCATGATTACATTGGCTCACCATCCGAGTTTATTTATATATTTTTGATAGGGCAATATGTAATGTACACACACACACACACACACACACACACACACACACACACACACACACACACACACACACACACACACACACACACACACACACACACACACACACACACACACACACACACACACACACACACACACACACACATACACACACCACCCACACACACCACCACACACACCACCACACACACACCACACGCACACCCGCACACACCATCACATTACGACAAAATCAAGGCAATGCCGGCGAAGCTCTATAATTTTCTTGTGCCGCGTGCTAGGAGCATAATGGCATTGCCCGATAATAGCACTTGGTGTAAATGGGTTCCCATGTTCACACATACACACACACACACACCACACACACACGCACACACCATCACATTACGACAAAATCAAGGCAATGCTGGCGAAGCTCTATAATTTTCTTGTGCCGCGTGCTAGGAGCATAATGGCATTGTCCGATAATAGCACTTGGTGTAAATGGGTTCCCATATGTGTGAAGTACATGTATTATTCGGTTGCTGGCTATCAATTGTGCTGTGAGCATGGCAGAGTGAGGTCTTCCAGCTTTGTTGGTGTTTGCTCTATCTTGTGTTTACGCTCTGCAGAAAGGATCATATGTAGTGCCTTCTCAGCATTACATTACATCCATTGCGTAGCAGCAATGTGCCATCCTTCCGCGACTTAGGTGGAATGACGTGCAAGTGGTGCTCCAGGGTCAACTTCAATTTGCCGAGCACGTATGCCGCTGGCTTGGGGTCAGCAGCTGGGTGCAAAGTCTCTGTATACAAATCGTGCACTGTCGTCAACAATATGGCATCCTTGTCCAGCAATTCCCGTCCTGTAGCGGCAATGACTATAATATTGGGGAAATCACTCTCGGCACCTTCCGTGCTGTACTGAGAGATGATGCTTCGCAATTGGTGGTCTGTGCTTGGTGCATTGTCGGCAGGGAGCATGTCAATTTGCTTTTGGTAGCAGCGTCTACAAAATCGACTCTCGTCTGAAATCCTGACGTGGTGCATGCTACGCAACACATGCTCTGCAAGCTGAAAGTTTGGTGACTTCCACCTGTGTTCTGGTGTGAGTCTCGACTTACACCAAGCACATGTTGCATGGCCCACACACTGCTGGTAATGGGTTGGGCACAGAAGCGGTTCGCACTGTTCTTTCAGACTGTGCACGCGCAGTTTGTCTGCAGGACAGTGTACGGATGCCGCTCCGCTGCAATCATGTACACTGCATGTGCTTTGGCTGACTGGTGGCTTATTTTCTTTCGCTGCTGTGCATACTTGGCGTCGTAGTGCTTTGACGCACTTGCAATAAATGCATTGGCCTGACGTGATGGATGTGCATGTGTGTAGCTTTTGCCAATTTTGCCAATCTGACAGCATTGAGTCATGTGTAAATCGCTTGTCAGATGGCACTTTGGAGCAAATGCTTCATTCTGGGCCACATGGTCGTCAAGTATGTATGCTTGTGCCAGTTGTGCCGCTGACATCTGTGCACACATGCATGGAAAATATACGTAAAAACACTAGTTAGAAATCACGTCACCAGAGGCATGCCCTTTTTTCGGCCAGAACATAACTTCCGCTCCAATGTCACAAAGACTTACTCTTTCGATACGTCCAGCATAGAAGCAGCGAAATGCCTGGTTAATTCGGTGGCACGAAATTATAGGTCGGGCGACGAAATTTCGACGAAAAAAGGAAAAGAGACAAACCGACGTGTAGCGACACCAAACTACAGAATTTCGTCGTTCTTGAAGAACTCATAACAGAAAAAGGTGAAAGGCGACTACTGAATCCTCGAGTGTGACGAATAACTCCGAGAAAGCGTGAGACTGGCCAGCACGTACATACATGAAAACGATCGTATGTTGAGAATGCCTTGAGAAAAGTGCCCAAAAAGGGTGCATCTGAAAAATAGAACTCTGTGTTCCGACGTGATTTTTCAAATCTGGCGCATCGACTGTAAAAAATCCGTAGAGCCTCCACGGATTTTGGCACGGAAAATCGTACTCCGGAACCTCCCTAATAGTAAACCCTACTGTCAAGTATCATGAACATGACGTCATTGTTGAGTGAACATATACATGAACATGACATTGTTGCCATAATATTATTACTAGTAGAGTCCATACCTGCCAAGTACTGAGAGTGCTTTTTCTGGATCGCAACGGCAAAATCCCGGGACTTGCCTTGGTTTTTCGGGATATGTCATATTTTTACCAAAAAAAATCCTTTTTCAACTTTTGATGGCACCAACATTTCGATACTGATGATTGATGGTGATCACCGGATCACACTTTAATACACATGTTCAAGACTCAAAAACGGATGTTTTTCAGAGACTGCTCATGGAAGGAGCACTTGGCGATCCACTGGTACTGCAGGCTATGGCGGTCCGGGATCAATAAGGACAATTACTGGCCTGTGACAAGTCATTCGAAGTGCTCCAAGCAAGTACAATATCAAGCTTGTTTCCTGTACGGTGAATTTCGGGACAATCTACAAGAATTTCGGGATCGCGGGAGTTCATCCAAAATTGCGGGATAATCCCGAAAAAATCTGGATACTTGGCAGGTATGCATATGAGTGTCTACAATGTCATGTTCATGACAGAAGGGTTTAGTGTAGCTCAAACACTCAACAACGACCCGGCCAAGGATCACTACAGCCAGCTACACGCACCGGTGTCATGTACTGTACAATGTACGTCTGCTGTGTTGAAACATTTCAAAGCGGATATAGGCTCTCTGACGTCACTCTCTGTTACGACGTATTACCTACCGTATTTCCACAAATAGTAGGCCGGTCTACTATTTTTTCAACCTCGTCCTAACCCGGCCTTATAATCGAGGACGGTCTTGTATTCGAGGACGGTCTTTTATTCTTTCAACCCAGTTTGACCCCGGTCTTCTATTTCTCGCCACACAGTTTTACCCCCGTTCTTCCATTTTCTTCTACACAGTTTGAGCACGCTCTTCTATTTTTTCCCACAGTTTGAGTACGGTCTTCTATTTTTAACACAAGAACAAAGACTCGTTTAGTAGGTCCGGTCTTCTAATCGGAGACGGTCTTTTATTTTTTCAATCGCCCCCTGCCCCGGCCTTGTATACGAGGAAGGCGTTGTAAACGAGGACGGCCTTTTATTTGCGGAAATACGGTACATGTACAGTGTAGGGCAACATTTCAACCAAATATGCACTGCCAATTATCGACTGTTTCGAAGGACTTGAAGAAAATTACCCTCCCACTCCTAGTCGTGTATTCCGTGTGCTGACCTTCCCGTGGCAATGTTTAGGTCAGGCACTGCGTGTGTCCAATGTGAGGCTGAACGACCGGACAATGGACGATTGCTGCGGTGCCTGCACGTCCTTTGTGACCGGTGTTTGAGAGAGAGCGTCAGACCCGACACAGCCAGTGTGCGCTGTACGTGGTGCGACGAAGAGACGGTCCTGCTCAGCAACGGCGGAGCTGCATCTCGCGTGGACATCTGGAACTCTTTACCACCATCGACCGGCCTGCTGTACCCTCAGAGTCTGCAGGAGCAGCAAACGCACGCTTCGCAGGATTGGATCAAGTGTTCCATTCATACCGACCAAGTCCTCTCCGTGTTCTGCAAAACTTGCGACGTTCCGCTTTGTGGCATTTGCATCACGTCACACATTCAAGCTGACCACAGCTTTACTCCTTGTAAAGAAGAGGCGAAGAAGCGAAGGCAGGCCATTGGCGAAGCAGTGCGGGACCTCAACAACGTTCCTGGCTTGTCGGATAAGAGCCGTCTGGACAAACGACTAGAAGAGTTTGGCACTGCCATTGGGCAAGTCGATACCCAAGCCAAGAAAGCCTCCAATTCTGTGACGGACTTCTTCGACGAGATTGTCGCTGCTCTGGAGAAGGAAAAACATCGTCTCCTTGTCGAGATTGACAAACATAGGTTCGCGGATAGGGGGCGGTTGGAAGCACAGCAGATTCAGCTGCATGGGAAGCTGCAAGCGCTGGGAACGGTTCGGGCGCTGGGGGAAAGTCTCGCCGGTGCCAGCCCGTCTCCCAAGGACAACACCGTCTCGTCATCTGACACGCATGCCCTGGCACTGCACAATATCATTCTCCAAGCAACTCGTGGTATGAAACCTGTGGACTTAGATACGCCAGTGTCTCACATCACAGGCGAGCTGGGTGTAACCATTGCGCCGGACGCTGTGAAAGACACTGTGAAGAATGTCCGGTCACATACCACCGTCTATTCAACAAAAGTAGACGTGGACGCAGCAGCTGCCAATTTTCAGGCCATGGCCAGGAGGGTGGCGGGTGATGCAAAGCAGTACTACGTTTGGCGCGTCCCACTCCTTGGCTTCGATGGAGTTCCTCTACAAAGTGCGACTGTACCTCAAGACTTCCATGTTCATCTGGTGCACGTCGATGATACGGTCGAAGATCTGCAGTGGACCGTGTGCAGCACAGGCGCGGGAATATGGGAGAGTCAGCTGCTCGCACTCGACAATGGTGGCTATCCTATGTGTGTTTCGTCTTCTCAAAAGAAGCTATATCGATGTTTCTCGGTTCGATCAAAGCTCAAGTTCAGCGCAGACCAATGCTCAAGTTCTCTAGCACTTTCCGACGATGGCTACACGATAACGGCAACTGATTCCGGCTTTGCTTCAGCAATCACTGAAAGTGGGTATGCTTCGGGAAGAGAATGCTGGGTGTTCACCATCAAGTGGTCCAGCCACGATCCCATATTTGTTGGCGTGACCAAGCAGCCAGAAAGCGGCCCAAGCGATGCCACAACTGCGCAGCTTCAGATGTTTGAGCATTCTCACGGCTGGTGGGTGGGCAGTGATGATGAGCCGCCGCAGCAGCAGCAGCAGCACGATGACCCGGTATCCCATCTCACCGTGCTAAAGAGAAATCGAGTGATTATGACTCTGGATCTGAGTCTGCGGAGGGTCGAAGTGTTGAGCGGAGGTATGCAGCAACGGAAAACTCTTGACTTGCCTGATCGGTCGCACAAGCCAGGATCCAAGTGGTTCCCCTGCTTCTTCCTCAACCATACGGGAGAGTCAGTTTCACTTGTTTAACTTGCTACAGGCCCGCCGGAACCGGTCCAATTGGTCAGGTTATAACTTATCACTGGACCAACGCTGTGGTCACCAACGCATGTTTAATATGCGTTGGTGACATGTTTAATATGCGCCATGACAACGTCCTGAAACAAATCAGTAAATTCATGACAGAAGTAGTATCAGCAAAGCAAAAGTCGTCAAATACCAAGCAAACTCCCACTAATGGTACATACATTACCTTCTGTAAACCGGGCCAAAACATCCCCCATGGCGAGTTACCTCAGCGGAAAGGTCTGAGTGATGGTTTTTTGTCGGGATCACATGATTGGCAGCTTCTTTCAGATCTGGACGAGAGGCTAATATTCCCACACTTTATTGCACCTACCACGTGTCGTCCAGACATAGTTCTCTTCTCGAAGAAATTGAGAAGGGTTCTTTGGCTGGAACTCACGGTGTGTAGCGAAGACCGCATCATCCAGTCCAGGGAGAAGAAGCTGTCACGGTATCGCCACCTCAAACAGGAGTGTATGAAGAATGGCTGGGAAGTCGAGGCCCTCACAGCGGAGGTGGGAGCTAGAGGAGCCATTTCCAGCAGCCTGGACGGTTTGGCACGAGCATTGGGCTGTTGTAAGGAAAAACAGGGCCAATTAAGAAGGAACTGCAGAAACGCAGCACTAAATTCTAGCTACGTTATCTGGCTGAGGCGACGTGAGAAGGCTTGGCGCGACTGGCCACTGTTTTAAAAGTCCCCGAGAGGCAGTTTGTTGGCACTTGGTTGGCGGACAGCCACCCAGCGAGGATAGTTGAGTACCCTTCAAATCTTGGTTTTAACTCGCCACACCGGCTTCTAAAGGGCCGGGGGTGGGTGTTCGCCAACCAAGTCGAGCTTTCGTTCTTTTTCTTTTTTTCGTTTTTCTAGTCTACTTGCTTGTGCTGCGCCGCGCTGGAGCGAGTCTATCAGTAGATGCTTTCGCCGCATAGAGCTACTATTGCACAAAGCCACAACACTGCGCGCTGCCATTCGCTGTATGCTTTCGCTGCACCTAGCTGCTGTTTAGCTGCACGACGCCACAACACAACTTCACTACAACAGTCTCGTCCACAACTTCGCTACAAGAGTCTCGTCCATATTGCACTACGCTGAGTACTGGCCTGCTCCCGCTCTGAAGAGCTTTTTAGCCTTCACCGTTTTTGCTCAACCCCAGGCATTGGCCCACAGTGGCATCCGCTTCCTTTTTTTCTTTTCTTTTCTCCTTTTACTTTCTCCGTCACTGCCTAAAAAACAGTCGAGACGGTTTTTTACCCACCAGTTTTATTGGTGCGAATTACTTTCCTTCGGTAACTACAAGTCATAATAAATATGAAAATGACTGTGAGAGTACAGTGTACATGTAGTAGAAACTTAGATCAGTTTCTCCAGTTGCAAGAACTGGATAGCTTCTGATGGTTGTGTGAGAATTGCCTCCCTGACTGACGTGAAGGTACATAGACGTGTAGCTGCTCGACTGCTGTGTCTGGCAGGGCAAGCTAGCAGGAGGTGGGCAGCATCATCAACTGTTCCAGGACAGTGAGTGCAATCGGGTGAAGGTGCAGCCTCAATCTGGAACAAGTACTTGTTCAGCAGGCTGCAGTGGCCAGTGAGGAGCTGGTTGAGGATGGTGGTCTCATGCCGAGACGGAGGGCTGCGGAACTTGCTGGTGTTGAGCAATGGCCGGGGGTATGCGGTGGCAGACCGAATTGAAGCCTTGGCAGCTTGGATAGGTAGCTGAACCTGGGCCTGTACACACTGTGTTCCATTCCGGGCAAGGCGATCCGCCTTGTCATTGAGAGCAACACGTAACACCGCAGTGGCTGCTGATCCAGACAAGGTTGATGGAATGAGCCTTCCGAGCAACCTCTGTCAGAGCATCGAACGCAGCGATGGCGTCTGGGCTGATCCGGTATGGGTCTCCACGGAGGGCATCTACGAGGGAGAGGCTGTCAGTGACCAGCACAACGTCCGTCTCCATGGTGGTAAGGTCGTAGACTGCCCTCAGGCCAGCTGCTGCTGCCGCTACCTCGGCAGTGAAGGATGTTGCGACAGCACCATCTGGTAGACACCCAGACAGTATCTCTGACCGTTGGGTTGCAGTGGTTGCCATGACAAGAAAACCACCTCCACCAGCGTTGGTGTCAGAGACACTGCCATCTGTCCAAATGCCTAGACGCCGCGAGGAACAACAGGAGCGATAGGCTTCCTCCAGGCATGCTAGTGCCTCTACAAGTCGTACAGTAGGAGGGTCAGGTCAGACTGGGTGCAATCGGACTTGAAAACAGATAGGTTCGGAACGGAGGACCAGGGTGGACTGGAGGACGGGATGGCAGAGGTGCAGGGGATGGTGGAAGATGCCGCTCTGCCATTTGTCTCCATGTCTCCTTGGTTTTGCGGATCCGAACAGGGTATGTTGGCTGCAACACGGCACTAGCTGGCGTAGGAGCACTATGACCCTTTACTTCGCGATGTTAGCTATACAGGCCGCCTGGCGCTCGACTTTCAGCTGGATAGTTGGTGCACCAGCTATTTCACGTACATGTAGTTGATTCGTAGATGTTGTCTTCGTGCACCCAGTGGAGAGGCGGAGGCAACTGTTGTAGGCAACATCAAGATGATGCTGACCTTGCTTGGTGGCAAGACCATAGTAGGCTGGTGCCCCATACAGACCAGAAGAGAGCACGTACTGGTTGACAAGCCGAGTGGTGTTTTGCTGATTGAGGCCCCAGCTATGGCCACTCGTAGCTCGCACGATTCGAAGGCGTTGTTCAATGCGACGGCGTGCAGCGAGGCACTGTTCCTTAAAACTCATCGTTGAGTTGACCAATATACCAGATATACAGTGCGTATCGGTTATAGTGTGGTCGTATACAAGAATATACTGCTTACAAGAATGAACACTCATTTTTTCATAATCATAACACATATTTTATGTGTATAATTATTCTTACAAGCAGTATTATCGCATAGTAGAAAATATCGGCCCTAAGAATGGATGTTGTGTGGCAACATATGCCAGATTAGCGCAAAGTGTATCGCCTGTAGTAATACAATCTGTGCTCTGTGCATACTCAATACAATAATATTCAACACAAAAAGAGAGTTATGTCCAAGGGAGCATTGGAGAATCACTTTTTCTGTCCAGTCGGACTCTTTCTTCCGACTTCTCTCGTATCCGCTGCTCCACAGTCGCCTAGCACGACCACGAGTCTGATTGATCCGTGTATCATGTGTACGTGTCCACATGCCAAACGTGCGCCGGCAGAAGTCGGCAACATGGTTCAACAGATCCTGCGTGACAGATTGGAGAGCCTCAACCAGACGGCTGGGGACAGCAATAGCGATGTCGTCAGCATACAAGAAAGGCATAAAGTCCGCACGGTGCTTTGCTAGGTTGGGCAGCTTTAGGTCATCGAAGATGGGCGCCATATAGAGAAGCCAAAGGACGGGAGACATCGAGGAGCCTTGCGGGACACCACGGTGGATGGATCTCTTCTTGCTCACTGTAGACCCCCACTTGGTGTCAACTTCTCTGCCACGAATGAAGGAATTGATCCACTTTGTGAGCCTGGCAGGCGGGTCCAATGCTCCAAGTCTGGCCATGAGAATGTCATCGTGCACGTTGTCATATGCTGCTGCATTGTACTCAACACAGAGTGCATTATACGACTCTCTGCACTGCTGCTAGAGGTCAACAGGGTACTCACTACAGCATGCAAGTGCGTCAACCGTCACTTCAACTTGTCACTGCAAACAGGGCTGTTTGTACTAGGTTCACCGTACCATGATTAGATAGAATCATGAACCGCAGCATACCGGTAGTATAGCACCGTCATATCATTGGCATAATTCCAGCATATAAATGTAGCATAAATTCACTGGGGACAGCTACTTTTTGGAATTTTTTCTCACGCACATCACACCACATACTCCGGCATGCACTGGTAACCAGGGAGTAGGTATTGTACTACTCCCTGCTGGTAACCACCGAGGAGACTGAAAGAAAAGTCAGGAGGAATGTGAGAACTTCTGAGGAGAAGAAGGAGGTGTTGGACCATAATCGTCGGGCATCTAACCCGCAAACCCGCAGTTCACCGAAGAGAACACACTTTGGCAATCGATGATCCTCCATCCGTGCCACGTGTCCAAGCCACTGCAACCGCCGCTCCTGTATGGTGAGACCAATGCCCTCAGGTATAATTTCCTAGTATCTTTGCAAGGGCCGGGGACGTTACGTGTGTCTCCCATTGCTGCTGTCGCGACACTCCGACGATAGTTCTGATACATGAATGGTGGAAGAGTTTGAGATGCCGTGGGTCCGGAGCCTTCGTTGTCCATGTTTCCACGCCGCACAGGAGGGTAGAGAGCACCACGGCAACATACACGCGACGACAACACTGTAGACTCAGTGACCAGTTCTGGAACACGACTTGCTTCAAGCTACCAAAGGCTTCGGATGCTTTGCCAATGCGGGTCTGGAAGTCGTGGGAAGACAAACCATCGCGGTGTATGGCACTACCAAGACACTTAAACGACACACACACACACACACACACACACACACACACACACACACACACACACACACCTTGACATACAGCTGCCGTTAAATGGCTAAGCTGTCCTCATGAGGAGGGGAACAAAGGAGTAGCATTACGGCATCGCGGCAGAACATCCGGCCTCATGCCGTTGCAGATCCTGCTGCCTGCGACTATCTCTCGCACAGCACAGCAGAACTTGAACTCGAGACGCTCCCTCGCTGTTGGTCGCTTGCCACGCTCGCATTGTGCCGTTTACTGGTTTAAATCCAGCAGCAGATCGAAATCACGGGTCACATGACGGGCAGTGGAATGAGCAACAATGTTGGTGTTGAAGCACTAGGCGAGGTGCAGGATCGACAGAATCCGAAGTCTGTTGGGAGGAACCTGCGAGAGGGCACTTATGTACCTTCAGCCCACCAGCACTCTTGAACCATCTACCGAAACGTTGACACGACTTTGCAGTTTGCACCAGGCTGTTGGCTAACAGGAAGTTGACGGGCCGCACTGCACTTATGCCGCTTGTACCCAGACGCACTAAGATGGCGGTCGCAAACACTGCAGTGCACAGTTGGCTTAGAAGGTGGTGGTGGAGGCACAACATCAATGACACTCGATCTCCACAAAGGTCGATCCTGGCCCGGGGACCTGGGCTGTTGTAAACCATGGTGTTTCCAAGGAGCGTAGGTAGTGATGAACACGGTTCTTGAGCCGAAGACGTGGACCATGTGCCGGACAAGCCTTGCCAAACCATCCAAACAACACTGCTTATTAAAAGGGAAGTCCGGTGAAAAATTTAAATTTCACAGTCCGTAGAGTTCGGGGCGCTGAGTCGAATGGTTTTTGTCCGAGGAGGCTGCGGCCTATGGTTCGTCAGATACGCCCAATCGAACATGTGCGGATTTGAGCGCGCCTCACCCAGATCCAGGTGATGACGTCACAGCGTGCAGCCAGGTAGCCACACCATCTAGATGTGTACAAAAACGGCCATATTCGGAGCGCGTTCGATTGGGGAACCGTTTGTCGCAGCTTCTTCGGACCAAGACCATTCGATTCAGTGTTACAAACACTACGTACCCTGTGATTTTCAGCTCGGCAAACCTCGAGGTTATACCGTATTTTAGCCGTTTCCGAGTTGGACTTTTTCCGTCGACATGCACCATGTGCACTGGCCTCTATCTACGGTTCTACAAAAAGCAATGCGCTGCGTGCATGCTACCTAGTAGTACCTGTACTGTAGTGTAGTCAACAAACTCATCACACACGGAACTACTCCCGCACTGCCATTCTGGGGTACATGTAGGTACAACAAGACTCAGAAAACTAGTCAACACACGGACTTGTCATGTACCACACTCGTATCACTGTCAGTCGTGTAGTCAGCGAACGAGCGTTTCTCCTGTGCCGGTGCACCGGTGGTTGTGCTTTGAGAAAGAAAATTTTAGTTTTCCGCTCCCGCCTCATTATTTTATGCTACAGCGATGAGTGCACAACCGTGACAAGTGACAAAACAGCGAACAGCTCCCGGACCTAGAACTTTCAGATCCCGTAGCGTTGCGAGCGAAGAGTCGTGCCCGTAGTTCAAAGAGCCTGCACTGTTCTCCAATTGAATGTCCGAAATACGCTTAGTTCGCACCAAAACATCACCATGTGGCAGGTTACTGGAGTCTACGCGAATCGGTATGGAACAACATTTAGTCTTAGAGCACTCGCATCACTCTTCTCCATTTTGGCGACTCTGCTCTCCAGCGATCTGATATATTAGCTGCTGCTTCTTCATCAGTCGGAAACTCAGTAGCGCTCACTAGTCACTCTTGACCGGCCCGCGCGGCCATTTCTTCAGCTGAATACCGAGGTTCTCAGCCCCAGACCGAACTCATGAAGGTCAGCCATGGCTGGATCCTCACTCTCACAAGGAGTTACGTCTTCGGAGTCGCTTGCACCACCTACTATGGGTCGCCAAATCATTTGAAATTGCACTGACACTATTGCTTTCACGCACTCCTTTTGACCTAGCTGCACGCTATGACGTTGCGGAGGGTGTGGCGCGGCCGCATGACGTCATGGCGCAGCCCCCGAAACTCAGTTTTTCAAACGGAAATATCTCGAGAACGCTTTGTCGGAGACACGTGGGACCAACACCATTCGACTCAGCGGCCGAAACTCTACCGACCCTGAAATTTAAATTTTTCACCGGACTTCCCCTTTAATACACACACACACACACACACACACACCTACGCCCATCGCTGAAGCGATGATAGCTGGTAGATATAGCAACTTGTGCTGTGATCACACCATTTAACAGCTTGCAAGGCTGATGAAGTGACCGCCACTAACTTTAGCCTAATATTAATTATTCAAATTTTCACATATGCGCGCACACCCACCCACCCACATACAGCCCCCCCCCCCCCCCCCCCCCGGCCCCACAGTCCTACACAGACACAGCAGCAGTGCAATGTAATGTAGATCAAGCGATACAAGAACATGTCCTATTCACTACTAGTACAGTCAGACCTCGCTTATCCGGTCCTCTTTTATCCGGAAGAAATTAGCTGGTTACATATTTACAGCATACTTGATGCATTCAACATAAACGGTGTTCGGTTATCCGGTTCTCTCGCCTATCCGGATATTTTTTGTGGAAAACAGATGCGTGCGGTTATGCGAGGTCTGACTGTACTCGAAGTAGTGAGTTTAATCAACCGAAGCCCATGACTTTTTACATGATGTTTGTTTGTTTGTTTGTTTGGCTTTATTTAAAGTGGAGTTCCAAAACAGGCCTAAACCTAATGACAATGGTCCCACTGATAATAAGAAAAGAAAAATATATAATAATAAGCGGACAAACAGAACCAAGAAGAAGATACAGCTGTAGTTAGATAACTAATATGAGCACGGCAGCAGGGGAAAAAAAAAAGTCACAAGCACGGCAACCGGGAAGAAAGGAGTGAGTGAGTGAGAGAGAGAGAGAGAGAGAGAGAGAGAGAGATCGTTTATCTTCTCTTTGTTTTCAAGTCTCAAAAGAAATCAAGAGAGAGAGAGAGAGAGAGAGAGAGAGAGAGAGAGAGAGAGAGAGAGAGAGAGAGAGAGAGAGAGAGAGAGCACACATACACACGCTCACTGGCACGGAAATCACAACTACATAGCAGGGGAGAATAGATGATGACGACAACGACCAGCGTAGGAATTACGGGCATTAATAATTAAGAGGGACATGGGAACCTTTCCAGTGCCTGAGCAAGCCATTTCCTGGCCATCGCACGCGTGCCAGAAGAGCTGAATTTCAGTGGATGGATAAACGTCACGTTTCGCTGGCTCCACATCTCCTGCGCAGCTGCCGGTGTACGCGAATCTAACAAATAGCCAGTGGCCGGCCATGGCGATAAGTCAGTATCCACGTTCTCCACGATCACATTCAGCAGGGTGGGCAAGGCAAGCTCCTCAAACAGGTTGCGGAATGCATGCGCCATGGTCAGGAAGGGAGCCGTAAGATGTCTGGGTACGTAGCCAACGTCCGACACGGATTTCCCCAGGATTGCAGGCCACCTCGGTTGCAAGCACTGCATGCGGCTGACCAACTCCTGCGGTATGCATGCCTCCGGGAAACGATGGGCGCCGAACGCCGAGTGGTTCATCCAGTTGAGATGGTGGTGCGAGCTGTTGAATGCATCCACCACGCGCCACGGCTTACTCATCCAGACGCGCTGCGGCTGCAGCAGCACAGTGCGTGCCAGCATTGGGTAGTTGAGGAACACGTCATCGCCAATCCACAGGTAGCTGCCGTGGTCCGGATGGTCGAGCATGGCTTGGGCGATGGCACGGTGCAGCAGGAGTCCCTCCTGTAGATCTACGCCAGTGACATTCCAGCGAGCACTGGCTTTGGGCCCATAGAACACAACACCGGCAAAGATGCCCTGGTACAGCTCCAGCAGAAACTCGGTATTCGCATAGTAGGCATGATTGAAAATTACGATCAGCAGTGTCCGGTGCGCACCAAAGCGTCGGCCACGTTCCGCACTCGCTGGCCTGTGAATCGGTGTGTACGGCCTATTGCTGTCCTTGCCGGTGGTGGTTGGGTAAACAACGCCTGTGAAGTTGTCCACGTCCTTGCAACACTCGTCCAGATGTGCCTGCGTCAGGTCACTATTTACAGTAGGGCCATCTGCACCCGGCGTTGGCGATACGGACTTTTTGTTTGCCTGCTGTTGCTGCTCATAACGCTGCCATGCCAAGCAGCCAGGGAAGTCAACCAGTGCTCCGGCATTACGCTGAATGGCGGCTATTGACATGCGCATGTACTCACCGCTGCCGCCGCCGGGTATTCTAGCAAAGACAACTCGATACCGAGCGCACCAACCTACAGCTGTTTTCATCCGGTTCTCTCTCCTGTACCGAAGCTCTGCGCCTTGCAGCTGCTGTTCGGAACGTCCATACCGAGGCCATCGTTCATTGGGAGCTTGTTCCGGCAGCGCTTTGTTTGATGACGCCGTCGGAAAAGGTAGGAATCCAGATTGCCTAAATCTAGTCCTTTGGAGCTTCGGAGCAGTTGCTAACTGCTTCCATGTCTGGTTGACGACGGGGTCGTAAGACGGCACGACACGACGAGCGGGGTGCAAGGGAGACACCTCCAAGTCAGATGCGCTGCTCGCCAGAGATGGCACTACATAATTGTATGGTTCAAGCACCACGCGGCGTCCAGTCAACTGCAGCCACTCCACTTCGATCACAAGACATAGTATTACTATTACACTACAAGAGAGCGCCAGCAAAGCCAGAGCCAGCAGACGGCCACGTCTCATCGGCAGGCACCTCTGCCCTACCAAATCCAACCCTTGACTCGAGTTTCAGACTGCATGCAGATGTTATCCGCAATTCGCGCGCAACGACAACAGCATTAATTTTTACTTCGTCAACCTGCACCTTCATTCAAACTCAAACCAAGAGTGCATAAACAGTTTATGGACTCTTGCTCAAACTAAAAATTCGGGTCCCATACCCAGTGCATGCAGTCGATCGAACCAAGATAAGAGTAGATCTACAGTCCATTTCAAAACTATCGGCGCGTAGATCTACCCAGGCAAAAACCGCTCTGCCAGACTGCCAGCATCTATACCACATAAAATCTGTGATCACTTTGTGCATAAATTTTTCCAAATTGGGCGTCTGTTATCCAATCGTTTAGAAATGAGGAGCGGACCTGAGCTTCCGAAAACTATTCTCAAAAAGTTCCAGCCAAATTATTTGAAATATTTCAAAAACCCTACGCGTCTATACTATAGTTTTGAAATGGACTGTACATGTACATGGTTATGAACTTTTGTACTCTTGGTTGAACTGTAATGCACATAATGGTTACTTGAAGCCAGATATGGATTACTACTAAAAAGATATGGATGGAGTGTTCTGTAGACTGTATGCTTCGTTTGCATGGTTTGACTTTGAGCGCGACCCGCGGTACGGTACCTGTTTTCGATTTCGACAGCATGTTGTTGCAAGGCAAGGACGCATATAGACGCTCCTGACTACAACTACAAGTACAAGTACGGTACAACCGTTATAAAATTAATTACCTATTACCTGTAGATCTGCACTGTACAACTACCGGTGCTGTTTGAGTTACGCAGAGCTCACTGACTTGTCAGTTTGAGCACTCTGGCCGCAAGGTACGTTCGGGCCTGATTGGAAATCAAAAGTTTTATTTTCATTGCTATCAGGTTCGGCCTCATTTCCTCTGTGCTGCGCTGATGAGTTCACAAAGAACGAAACAGCATGCTGTCCGCAGATTGAGTGACATTGTACTCAGATAAACCTTGTTTTACGATGTTCACACAGCTCCTGTTCACACAGTCATGTGACGTTGTTGTTGCCGCGGATGATTGTAGAAAGGTCACTGTTTCCTCTTGCTGTTTCCGAACACGGGTCCTCCACCTTGACCTCGCTTCATGCATGCTGTCAAACCAACACCATGATTGTACTCGTACAGCGGTAAACCATGTCTACCGATCCCAGGGCGAGGCCGCTAGCTAGCTAGCTCGAAGACCAGTTTTCTACCATAGATCTACCACGCATTATTATTATTATTTTTTCTTATTTTGTTAGGGATTTCCCAACACTAACAGGCAATGTTATACTGGCGCGTGCGCGTCTGGCTCGCGAACAGCTACATGTACATCATGTACATGTAGCTAGCTGTTGACATGATACTTTTGAAAGTGCTACAGTACTGCTAAAGGGGAAGTATACCCTAAAATCAAATAATTTTCACCAGTTGTAGTCTTCTGGGTGCTGAGTCGAATGGTCTTGGTCCGAGGAAGCTGCGACGCTCCCTTCCTACTTGAATCCCAATCGAACTCGCGCACTTCCACCGAAACTGGGTGACTGCGCCCTACTAGATGGGGATTTGTATGCAAAATGTCACTAAAAGCGCCATTTCGTTCTTATAAAAGCACGGATGACCGCGATTGGCCCATATGTTGTAGTCTTTTGGACGCTGAGTCGACTGGTTTTGGTCCGAAAAGGCTGCGATGCAGCGTTCCTCCTTTATTCCCAATCGAACATGGTTGAACAAGCGGTCACGTGCTCCTGGATGCCCAAATCACCTGATCACCGCGCCAGCAGGCGACAACTTTCACACCAAGGTTCAACTCGAGTTCAACTCGAGTGACCATGGTGACAGGACTGCACCCAAAAAAGGTCAAACAGGCTAGTTTATTATTATTATTATTATTATTATTATCAAATTTTTGATAGGGCAATCCCCACAGGCCTAAGGCCTTCTTACAGGGTACCCTAGAAATGAAAGTACTGAATTACGGAATAGATGCAGGGAAGAGCATAAGCGGACTGCAGCGGGGAGGGCATTCCAACGGTCGGAACCGATGAAAGAAACTGAAAAGAGACCGAAACGAGTTTTAGCCTTGGGTAGAGTCACAGACGAAGATACCTGGGAGCGAGTGCAGGAATTGGTACGAGTAGAAGTAGAACGAAGGCAAAAGCAATCAGTAAGGAGAGTAGTAGTTAACTGATTCAGGACACGAAACACTAAGATATAGAGTTTGAACTGATAGCGCACAGACAAAGGGAGAATGTGATGGCGTGCATTAATAAGGGATACGTCAGAAAAACGAGGCATACTGAACACAATGCGTAGAGCTCTATTACTAAGACGGACTAGACGGTCATGCAGAGTTACTGACAAGCAGTGAGCAAATGAGTTGCTCCCATACTCGAGTACTGTCTGAATGGAACAAATGTAAAATGCACGCTTTGCAGTTACCGTCATGTGATCTCGGACCTTTCTGAACATGGCTAACTTACTTCCAACTTTCCGCTCTAGTTGCCTAACGTGCTCTCCAAAGGAGAGATGTTCGTCGAGTATAATGCCAAGGTATCGAATGTGTGCACTAGGGTTGATTGTGACCTCACCCAGCTGTAGAGCGACGCTAGGGTCAAGGGGCTTGCACTTTGACCTGAACACGACAAACTGCGTCTTGGAAGGATTCAGCAGTAAGCCTCTGGCCGCCAAGAACTCTTTCACTTTCACAATGTCTTCTGTCAACTCCTTGCACAATCGTTTGACGTTCTTGCCAGCTTTGTACAGGGAGACGTCGTCCGCGTACTGTCGAGCCTTGCAGTGCTGGGGTACAGATGGGAGCTTTCTGACTGACAGATTGAAGAGAGAGGGCCCCAAGACAGAGCCTTGCGGAACCCCCCTGTTGCTGCTATATGTAAGGCCTTGCTGTGTCTTGGTGACCACACGTTGCTTCCTGTGGGTAAGGTAGCTACAGAACCACTGCAAGGCAGTACCACCGACACCGATTTCCAGAAGTTCACTCAGTAGAACTTCATGACTAACTGTGTCGAATGCCTTAGACATGTCTAGAAAGGCAGCTACGACATAATCACCATTGTCCAAGGAGAGCATCCAGTCGTTGATCACGGGAGTGAGCAAGTCCTCGCAGGAGTGGCCTCTGCGGTAGGCAAATTGCTCAGCAGGTAGGGGTAACAGTGGTGGTGGTGCATTATAGATATAGTACATTAGTTGGTCGTGTACAATATGTTCCAGTAGCTTAGACATGTGGGACAGGAGTGATATTGGTCTATAGTTGGATGGGACTGACTTATCTCCACGCTTGTAGATAGGCCGCACGTTTGCTAGTTTGTATGTCGATGGAAAATCTCCAGACGTAAGAGACTTGGTAAATAGTTTGGCTAAAGATGGGGCGATCTCATCTTTGATGAGCTTGTAGGCCTGGGCGGGGATGTTATCAGGTCCTGTGGCTTTACGACTGTTCATTCTCTGGATATGGAGTTGGACTTGTGGAACAGTGACTGGTGTGAACTGTGTCAGGGAGTATTCCGATACAGGGCCATTAGGAGTGCGTAGTGTACTGCCAGAAAGTGATGTATCGTTGACAACGTCTGTAAATGTCTTTGTGATGTCGGCTACTTCGGCAGCAGGTTCCTGGTTGATTTTAATTCTACCCAGTAGATTGTTCATGACACTCCATTGCTCTCTTGGGTGGTTTCGATGATTGATTAGTTGTTGCTGGAAGTATGTAGACCGTTTCTTCCTAGTTAAAAGTTTACATTGTCTTCGTAGAGTTCGGAATTGTTGCAGCAGGTCTGAGCGATCAGGACGTTTTATCATTGCACGGTGTGCTCGTTTACGCTTGAATAAAGTCTGCCGGAGCTCGTCGTCTACCCAAGGCGATGGAGTATAGCTCTTCTTGGCGTTAACAGTCTTTAGTGGGCAGTACTCATTCAATGCATCACTGACTGCATCCTGCCAGTGTTCAGTATAACTATCTAGAGACATCTGTGATGAACTGCATGTGATCTGCTGGTGGAGAGTAGACATATGTTTAGCAGCTGTCTCTTGGAATTGCTTAATCTTCAACGTACGCAGCGGTGGCTTTCGTACTTGTACCTGTCTGTTTGTCTTGAGCGTGCTGGTGGTAGCATGGATATTGTAGTTCACACAAACAAGTTGGTGATCGGAAATATCACATGGAATAACATTGCAGTCTTTGTAAATCAGTTCATCCCTGCCTGGTCTCGCAGTAGACGTGGTGGAGGAAGAGCTTGAGATCAGTGCTAGGTCTATGGTTGTTGCACTAGGGAATCTAGTTGGTGACGTGACAACGTTTCGGAGATCAAAATCATGGCAGAATGTTCGTAGGTGAGGGTAATGTGCGTGACTAGGGTCTTGGACATTGACATTGAAATCGCCTAGAATTATGCACGCAGAGGAGGCCGGTGTACAATCCAGTATGTCATCAGTTAGGCTAGATAAGGTTTGCCAAAATGCTACAGGTACTGTTGGAGCTCTATATGCACAGAGGATAGTGAGAGGCTGGGGGTGAATGTTCACGTGTACTGCAAGGGCTTCAATGGGAGAGGAGTGATGTAGTGCTCGATTACCGAAGCATTCTCTCACGTATATACTGACACCACCTCCTCTCTTTGAGTTCCGATCAAGTCTATGCATGGTGTATCCAGGTACTGTAATACATATGTCAGGTACACTGTCGGATAGCCACGTTTCCGTTAACGTTAATATGTCTAAATCGTGAGCATGCATGAGTGCTTCAATTTCATGTAATTTATTATACAGGCTACATACATTAAGGTGAGCGATACTTAGCTTTCGTGCTGACGTTTGAGGGGATGCCCTGGCAGTATCCTATTGGGCGACTGTGTTGAGGAGACGGGTGATGTCGTCTGATGACAGCAGTGCACCATTATTGATAATCTTGTCACGGGGGAGGTGGCATCGTACACCTTTGTCGCGAAGAGCTCGAAACTTCGGGACTAAGTCCTTCCGTCGTCGTTGTTCTTGTCGGGTTAGGTCGTGTTGGATGTAGACGTTGTCTCCTTTGTATTGTGCTGACGTTTTGTTGCGTAGAAGTAAATTCTTCCCCTGTGGGGACAACACCACTCGCACGAGACGAGGCGCTGGTTTTGCCCCAGCACGTGAGCTAGATGTTTCATCCTGTGGCCGTGATGAATGGCTGGGGCCAAGCCGGGCTGCAGATTTGATGTCCTCTGGAGCGAGTTGTGGGGCGAGGGTGCCGATTATGGCAGACAGGTTCTCCGATGGGAGCTCCTGTACGCCGCGAAGGATGACATTGTTTACTCTGTTCTGCTGCTCACTGGCCTCCGCAACAAGGTCACGCAGTGTGTCCTCAGACAGTCCGTATTTGGAGCTTGCAGCAGAATTTGGACTGGCGGCAGGATGTCTGGCAGTGATGTCGGCAAATGTTTTCTTCATCTCGACAATGGCGGACTTGGCGCCATTGTCCGCCTTGCCAACATCGTCATTACATTTCTCTACTGCTGCCTTCAGCCTACGGTTCTCCGCTGACAAGCGGTTGATGTCTTGGCGCTGCTCGTCAAGCCTCTTTTCAAGGCTGTCCAGTCGTGGTCCCAGGGTCTCTTCGATGATGTTCTTGAATTCTGATCGAAATTGCCCTTGAAACGTCTCAAAGAGGCCCTTGATCTGCCTTACAGCATCACTATCGCCAGGACCTTCTGACACTCCGGCGCACTGGGCTTGACGATCTGGTGTCAGGCTGGACAGTGGTTTGCGAGCTGTCTTCTCAGCTCCAGCTCGTCGGCTTTAGAAAAGCGATCCTGTCAGCTTTTCTATTATTGTGTTCACATGGCAAGAAAAACGACACCGCTATGCTACGTAAGTTTCTACATGTACGTAAGGTGCTCGGTATTTCACTTAGGCTACGTACAATGTAAGTCTCTACGTAAGGTGCTCGGTATTAGATCTACCAACGGGTGGTAGCCACGTGCTGTGCACGTGCACGGCAGACATTGTGTTGCAGCGCATGTCCGTGTTTGGATGTGCATGCGCGAGGAACTTTCTCCTTTGGAACTGCTTCTTGTATGAGCTGTTTCGGATATTTCGTCTCCTGGCCTGGCTTATTTCGTTTCGGCGCTACTGAGACCTTTCGCGGAATATTACTCAATGACAGGTAAGTTGACCAGTTCCCTTTGATTCATTTGCTTGTGTTGACTCTTTCATTTACGAAAAGTGTGCTGATTTTGGGCGGAATGCAATAAATAATGGAAAAGCTGACAGGATCTCTTTTCTAAATTTAGCTTTTCCGCTGCCGAGGCCTCCTTTTACGGAATACTCGATGACAGATGATCTCTGAGTTGACCGGTTTCCTTCGATTCATTTGCTTATGCTCACCCTTTCATTTACGAAAACGTGTGCTGATTTTATTCGGATTTAGATCCATTTTTATCTCTTTGCCCTTGTCTACAGTGTGCGAAGAACGCGAGTTCACCTTCTTGACGGTAAGGCTTATGTTAGGTGTGTTGTCGAAATACTCATATTCATTGTACAATGGTACGTTAAAAGTAAGGCACTGGTCAGTGGCATACTATCGTTGGCAGTTCCGAATCTGGAGGGAAAGGTTCAAGGATCCATTGACCGAGTTTGCAAAATAAATTCGCATATCCGGGAAAATCATTGTGGAGAGGTTCAGTAAACTTGTTTGCTTCATACGAAACAAGCCAATGGGTGCAGTCTCGTGAAGATCTCGCACTTGTATGATTGGATTTGTTTACTCTAGTGAGTCTAGTCTGGGCTGTTTGATTTATTATTTGTGAGTACCGCCGAGATTGCAGTGCCCCAAATAAAGTTTCGTGCCGCCAAAGCAAGAATTACGATCTGCAATCTGTTTTGTAGTACCTGCAAGAATGTGCTGTACATGTATCGTACATTCTCTGTTGCTGTTTCAGTTGCCGTCATGTTGCTAAAGAAAGGTTCAGTAGAGAGGTTCTGCAAAACGAAAATTCGAACGAAGTTTCGCGACAGTCCTTGCGAAAGTGTGTACGAATTTTTGCAAGAGCTTTGCGTTCTGGACATTTTCGTAGTTTGCGCGGGCCAAGCGCACGTACGCCATGACCCGATCTCACGAAAGTGTGTACGACAGTTCATTTCGCGTTCCCTGCTAGTTTCGCGTCCAAAGTTGCGAAAGTTCGTGCGAAGTTTCGCACTTCATGACGTAGAACGAAAGTTTGTACGCATTTTCGTTTTACAGAACCTCTCTATAGCTCTAGTGACTCATTTCTTTCATACGAGACGAGTCAATGAGTTGGTGTGGCTTAGAATCTTTCGCTGTAGAAGAAATCTATTCGTATGTCTATTGGAGAAATATTTGTATTCACTGGTTATAAAATAGGTTAAGACAAACTCACAGAATAAATACCATCGGTCCCTTGGTGTTCGTCCTAAAGAGGTTCGACTGAATATCATTCATACTCACCAAAAGATGTGTAAGATTTTATTATTATGGAGTGCCTTGTTTATCTCTCAGTACCTCCAACCTTGCCCCATTTATCCTCAGGATCAGTGTAGTTGTTGGAACGAGGTGTCGGACTCAGCAATGTATTTGTTTACATTTTAATACATGTTTATTGTTCCTCCTTTGCTGTGTTGTTTTAGAAAATCGTGGACTAACAGTCATTGAACTACTTCCAAAAGTTGTATCGACATCAACAGGATTACCATTTCAGTGCAATATGATGCAGGATGACCTTATCACGATAACCCATGATTATAAACCATTATAAACACAGAATCAACAAAAACATCTGTGACACGCACCTGGTTACATTTACATTCTCAAATATATCTGATCGAGGGTGGGGAAATCTGAAAGGCAAGACAATTAGAGTCATGAAGTTCTGCTACAGCAACATGCACAGAATGACCTCCGTATAAAATAAAAAAGGATCACCACGGTCCACCACTACTCACATGTTTCCCCGCAGAAGAACATGCTAGTGCCATTTTCTGCAAGAAAAGGCTTGCACATCAATGCGTATAATACGGTATTGATATGATGTGAAGGCCATCATTTACTTATTGATAAAGGACATTCCATTGATTGGTGACAGAAAAAAAAGAAAGAAATTATAGCAATAAAAACTGCTTTATGGCAGTTTTCTAAAAAAAGTTATTGTGTTCTAGTCCATGGACCCCATCTAAAAAGTAAGAAATTAACAAAATGTGATAGCCGAAAGTTAAAATTTCACACAAAACCTCACAATAATCACACACACAGAATGAAAAGCTACATGTAGAAGACCTTTTCCCCTCGTGATCCTCTTTCCTATGCATGCATGACATGCATGTTGCCAATTGTTGGTACAGTACAAGTTTAGTGTTGAAAGCAGCATTTCAAGTGTTGTGATTATTGTGAGGTTTTGTTTGAAATTTTAACTTTCGGCTATCACGTTTTGTTAATTTCTTACTTTTTAGATGGGGTCCATGGACTAGAACACAATAACTTTTTTTAGAAAACTGCCATAAAGCAGTTTTTATTGCTATAATATTAAGTTGTACCCTGCAGACACGGTGACCAGGTGACTGGTGTACGCAGGAGCACGTGACCGCTTGTTCAACCATGTTCGATTGGGAATAAAGGAGGAACGCTGCATCGCAGCCTTTTCGGACCAAAACCAGGGAGCCCTACACATACCGGTATGTGTAGGGCTCCCTGACCAAAACCAGTCGACTCAGCGTCCAAAAGACTACAACATATGGGCCAATCGCGGTCATCCGTGCTTTTATAAGAACGAAATGGCGCTTTTAGTGACATTTTGCATACAAATCCCCATCTAGTAGGGCGCAGTCACCCAGTTTCGGTGGAAGTGCGCGAGTTCGATTGGGATTCAAGTAGGAAGGGAGCGCCTCAGCTTCCTCGGACCAAGACCATTCGACTCAGCACCCCGAAGACTACAACTGGTGAAAATTTGATTTCAGGGTATACTTCCCCTTTAACATGTTAGGTACCTCCTCCCGTACCTTTTCTAGCTGGCCTGCATGCACTTGCGTACGCACCTTTTGTCTCCTTTTGCTCCGTTGGCCTGGGTAGCTACTTGCGCGCCCATACAGTCCGATCGCCAGATTCAAAAAAACCTTCTTTTTCCGTGACTTTTATTTTCCGCGCGGCGCGAAATTTGAGTGTTGAGAGAGAAGATCGTGTGAAAGGCATACCTTGACGTCCATTGACAGCCCGTGAACTTTCTGTTTTACTGAGCTATTCCTTCGTATCGCATCAGCCTTTGCCGAAATTTATCCTTATTAGGTATATTTCTTCCCTAAATTGCCGTTCAAAGTTTGCCCAGTGCTTATGAAGATCCTTTTTTCGCCTTCTTATCCAGACTGCCATTTCGACGAGATTCTTGTTTTCAAAAGTTTCATTTAGTGCCATGACCTTAGCCGCGGCTTCACCGTGACATACTTCCCAGTCTGGGGCGCAGTAAGTCTTCCTCTCCTCACATCCCGGAGTTCGTTCGTGTCCGGGCTACCATACTTTCAGGACAGCCAATTTCATATACCCTATTTTTTCTTTATTTTCTACATGTTTTTAGACTTGAAACACCATGCCTGGTAGGCGCAGCCATGCTGCAGACCTCCACCCCGAGCGTTCATGTGGTCCCTGTGGCATATGTGGAGTGAATGCACTTGACGGGAAGTACACCCACAACACGTCAATCAGCAACTGGCAACAATTAATCACTGCACCATGGGCAACTGACAGGTACCCGCATGCACAGGACTTGCACGGCCATGCATGTATTTGCTGGCCTTGCAAGAAATCCCTTACACGCAGCAGCAGCAGCAGCAGCACCACCACCACCAACAGCAGCACCAACAGCGGCAGCAGCAGCAGCAGTGTGGACACACCACCCGTCCGGCACCGGCAATGTTCCGTGGCAGATTGCGATGCCGATGCAATTACACGCTATCCACCCACACAAACTGACTCGCTGCCGTTGCAGGATGGGCAGGACATGAAGGATGCAGTGGTGTGCTCCAAGCACTATAGCCAGCTGACCAGCAGCCGTAAGCACCACTGTGGCGATTGCCATGCGCCAATGGAGCTAGAGCCATTGCGGAAGGCTGCAAATTACCAGGTTGTGGCAGCAAAGCTGAAGGATGAGGGCATCACTGTTTCAGAGGACGCCGTCTACTGTACCAAGTGCTACAATGCACACCTGGCCTTGGTTACAGTAGACGGCTACGCAAGCACAGATTACCAATTGAATGCCATTGTTATAGCACAGCGGGGCATACACACGGCTCTAGCAGCAACACTCGTGCTTGCTGGAGAGCAACTGCTCTCAAAGAGTGCAGTTTTGTTGGTCACACTGCACTTCATGCACCACGCTGCCACAGGCTCACACAAACCAGCAAAATGGCTTCTCAGCCAGATAATGGAAGTGTTGGCAGAGCACATTGAAGTTGTATACCCGAATGTGAAAAAACGTGGTATCCTGTTGCTACGGAGAGGGTGCAACACGCAACAGGCCCTTGCATGATGCTCTTTCCGCCCAGCGATGCGCTTCAATGTCACACGACTAGCTTGCCACGGACATACCTGTAGTAAACAACAGGACAGAATCAGAAAATGGAGTTTCGGCAATGGCGGAGCAGGTACACATGATGGTTAGGGCACAGGCTGGTGAAGGCAAATGGGTTGTGTGGCCCAGGTTGCAAGTGTCACAACTGCCAGAACATACCAAGCGCCACCACCTCCAGCAATTGAGCTACGTGTAAGTATGTATGCAAGTACATGTACCGGTATGCATATTTGGATGCGTGTATAATGTCATAATTGTGTTATGCATGTTCACGCAGATTGCAAATAGTCTCAAATCTGCAACTGGTCTGCAAGCATACCTTGTATGTTGTGTGTAACTGTCTGGAAGTGTTCAATTTCACACCGTTGACATCTCTGTGCTTGCTGAGGTTTTGAAATTTTAACTAATGGCTTTGCTGTTTCATGCATGTCCATTTTGGGGTGAGTTATTATTTCCAATGCCAAAGGTCCGGCCTCATTTCTCGGTGTTGACCTGAAGGAGCTGCACGACTTGTTCAACCGCAAGCATGTTAGTGGACAGAAATGCACGTACATGTACATGTATGTATGTACAATTTTAAACCCACACACACACGTAACTACATATTGTATCTTTTTTCCAAGAGCGTTTTGATGGTTTCTGAGAGCTGAGGTATTTCAGAACAGTTCACAAATGCACTACAATAGTTCAGACACCAGAACTGAATACGTTTTATCACTTTGTATACTTTTAATGGCTGCTGGTATACTCGTTTTCCACATGACAACAATATGTATAAAAATTATCGAAATGATATACAAAGTCTTTCAATTAGTGCCATCGGCTTAGCCGTGCTTGTATGCTCAGACTATTTCTATCACAGGGCACACAATTATGTACTTACTGAGGTTTCTAATGACTGCCTCGTGTCCGCGGCTTCTGGCAGCTGCAATTCGTCTACTTCTCGACTCGAGTCGACGAAATTAGAAAAATAGGGAATATACATGTAGTTTCTTCCTAATAAAAGAGGTACATTGAGGTTACGACCTCAAATTCCCACTCGTCATCACAGCAAAGGATAGAACTCATCATTTCCCACTACATTGGTGACTTAGGAACCCAGTGATATGATAGGAGAAGCAAAATCAATTGCCAAAAATTAGGCAAAATTCTCCCTCAACTGCCATGAGCGTCGTCATCTTTCCCTGCATAAAACCTGTATCACCCTTTCCCGCAAATAAAATAAAAATCGGGCAAATCAAGGCTTGGCGCACGGACTGCATATTTGCCATAGCTACCCAGGCCCTTTATCTTGCCGTTTAGACTTGATCTCTTTCTCTCTTTTCTCACTCTTCAATGTAGTCGTCTCGTTCGTCTTGGTCTCTTGTCTCGTCGTCTACTAGTATAATTACCCATATAAAAACCGCTCTGTGAGCGGTTCTGAAAAACCTCTACTGGTGCAGCCCCGTCGTAAAAGTAAGAAATTAGAACTGGCGCATTGTCCTCCCAAATGTGAACTGATCCACCTAAATCGCGATTGACGGGACCCGAACGCACCAGTAGCACGAGGTTCCTACCTGTGGATGCAGCTGGGAACGCTGGTCCATAGCCAAAGCCAAAGCGGCAAAGGTGGGCTTCGGGGTAGATCTAACGGAAACGTGGCTAAATTCGTGTATCCCAGACGAGATCATTAAGATACCGGGTTACGACCTGTTCCGTCGTGACCGGTCCCAGTGCAGCACTACATGGAGCGACTTGGGTGGTGGTGGGGTAGCAGTCTTCTCTTCGTCCGCCCTTTGTGCTATGCGCCGCCGGGATCTAGAGTGCAACAATTCAGAGATGATAACTGTCGAAACAGGAGCTACAATCATTTCCTGTATGTACCGTCCTCCAAGACACGATAGTCTTGCATTCTGCAACTCATTCAGTCCTCTTCACCCCCTCGTTGACAACCGTCCAGTAATTGTCGTGGGAGACTTTAACTCCAAGAACGATGAGTGGAACAACGCAGACCCTACGAACACTGCAGGTAGACACATGCAGTCCGCCTTTGACGACTATGGCTTCACTATGGTCTCCAAGAACCATGGAACGAGGCCAACTAAAGATTCTAATCCGTCCCTAGACCTGATTTTAACTAATATGCCCCATCTTGTCACTTCATGTTACACATCCATGCCCATTGCAGACCACTGTCCTCTATTTTGCGCATATTCTCCACCAGAGAAACGCCACTCTAGAAGTACTGTCAACGCAGCCGCAGTCTCCAGAAAGGTTGACATGCACCTCCTCAGGCAGAAACTGAGCACACTACCATTGACCGAATGCATGCAGGGCACCAACGTGCACATCAGTTTCAGATGCATGGCCTACTCTGCACTGCTGGACCAGGCAATTCAGGCAGCAACGACCATCACACGCCGGAAAAACACCCAGTCGAACCAACCATGGTTCACAAAAAAACTTAAGACGCAACGTCAGCGAACTAACAGCCTCTATGTGCTCCACCGAAAGGAGCCACTCAACGATTCCTTACGAGCTGCATACAAACTCTCGCGCAACCTGTACCACCGGTCATTAAGCATGAACGAACAAATGGGCGATAATCTGTACAAGAGCGAACAGTGGAAGGCAGCATATTCCACCGATCAGAACCTATGTAGCCAAGACGAGAAAAACCAGCTTTAGTGTGGGCAGAAGGCAAGGCCAGAGTTTTCATAATCATAACATGGATTTCAAGTGCACATTTATTCTTACAAGCAATTTTATCCCATAGTAGAATATATCGGTCCTAAGAATGGACTTCGTGTAGCGAAACATGCCAGATAATGATTAGTACAAAGTGTATCGCCTGTAGTAATAACATCTGTCCGTTCTGATGTGACTCTCGTTGCGTCGTAGTGCTGCAGATTCAACTGTTGTGGCCATGTAACTCATTTTGCATAGCCACATGGTAAGCCTATGGGACTATGACCATGATGACCAGCCGGCCTAGCCACATGCACACTGCAGCACAGAAGTACTGCGTTGCATGTACGATGATCTTCCTGCCCCTAGGCCCTGCGCACATGCATGTGATATGCCACACTTGATTTATCGTGTGTACTTCGAAGTATAAAGAAATATCGGAAATAAGAATACTAGTACTAGTAGACAGTCGTTTTTCAAACACCCACGCTATAACCGATACCTACTGTACTTGGACCGTACTTGTTGGGCCGGACGTGCACAGACAGTGTTCCACGCAGCATCCGACAACGACGAGTTACGTTACCATCATGATTGTTACCTGTGCGATGCACTCGCCTTGTGTGTAAGTACGAGGTGATTTGGCTTTTTTAACATGGTTGTAAAATGACGTTTTTCAGTCACTTCTAGACAAGCTACGTCCAAATGAATTGTTGCAAGTGGAAGTGCTATCCTTCATGCCCGGTGTGTCCAAAAATGGGAATGATCCCACTTTGGAAAGTGTCTTGAATCATGTCCTACTTTCATAGTATTCTCAGGATTCAAAATTAATAATTGGTGTGTCATTTTTTAACAAATTTGTAAAATGGCATCACAAACTGGGATATTCGGTCATCAATGTTCTGAAGTTGATAGATATCACTTCAAGGATTGCTAGTGGATGAAAATTAATCTGTCAACAGAGGAGTGAACTGCATTGTATGCTGCGAAAGCCGTGTTTTTGTATTTGTAACTAGTGGCTGTGTTATACAGTGGAATTGCGGGATAGGTAGCATAGCATCGCAGCGATGTTTTCGTGCTCACAGAGTGTATTCCGTGACCTACTGTTCTTCATTACTGTCTTTAGTGATGGCAAGACGGCCTGACGTCGTCCAAAGGCCCTGCGGAAGCAATTCACTGCCCTCCTCGTCCATTCAGGGGCTCATTTTACACATTTTACACAAAATGGCAAAGCACCCACCACTAGTTATACCGACGTGGCAGGGAGAATTAAATTATATGCACCAAATTTTCTGGTCAATGTTGATCTACGATTAGCCCTTTCCCAAAGATGCTCGCCACTTTTTTCGCAACTTTTGGTTGTTTTGGAAGTAATCGCAACTTTCTTCATTTTCACGAACTACTGTACTTCGCAACTTTTCCGCAACCGTGAGCAGAGAAGCGCCTTGGAGGAGACGAAGTGTCCCTGATGCTCCCCTTCAACAAGAAGCGCTGAAACATTGCATCTAATCATCATGACACGTCCCGGTCTTGCGACCATTTGAACCGTCTCTGCCAACCGTGGATGGTTGTGATAAGGCCACTGAGTTTGTTTCCGAACACAGTGTTCCTCCGTCTTGTACCATGCTGTCAACCAACACCATGTTTTCAACAAAACAAGGTTTATCCATGTACAAGTACATGGATAATGTGGCAGCACTGAGCAATGATGCTATGAAGTATTATGATATTATAATTTGGCATATATATGCACAAGAACTCGCTCATTTTGAGTTGCGATATCAGCAACTTTAGAGCATTTTCTGAAAATATGGATGCGATTTCAGCAACTTTCACTTGTTTTGGCATGGTTGCGAAAAGCATAAGTTGCGAAATATTTTGGCATCTTTGGGAAAGGGCTATCTACGATAAACTGGCTTTCATTTGCCACCAACCATGTTTCGATACAGCCATCCGGAGCAGAGAAACAGCCAGAAGAAAAGCAAATTTTACACATTTGTTAAAAAATGCCAAATGTTAAAAAAAAGCCAAATCACCTCGTACAATGTAATAGTTGTGTGTAGGGCTCAAACGGTTTAATAGTCCGATTAACCGGTTGCAGACCGGTTACGAAGAATTAACGGTTGACCGATAAAGATAACGGCTTACGCAGTAACTTTTCAGTCGATTTTTCAAGTATCAGGTCGTTGCAAAGACTAAGTATGCACTTTCGCAGGCTGTCGCACGCGTACGCAAATTCTGGGCTGTCAACTCGGTCATATCTGGTCTCTTCGTGTGAGAGTATGTATGAATGAGCATGCAAGGGAATATACATGTGTGCGTTGTACTGAATAGGGTACATTTTTTGAATAAGTATAGCCAAATATACGGTTAAAAAAGAGTCCGCAGGATTGCCGTGGCTTATAGGTTATAACCGTTAAACCGACCGTTAGCTTAGCAGCTAACCGTTGGGGGTAAATTAAACCGACCGTTAGCTTAGCAGCTAACCGTTGGGGGTAAAACCGTGACCGTTTGAGCCCTAGTTGTGTGCACGCCGTACTGCATCTTCGTACGTGGATCCTGAGTGAGGGCCTGGATGCGTAGCTCTATGTTGCCAGCCGCTTGATCCCTCTCGACAAGCAACCTGGTGTGCGTCCGGATATCCCGGATTGGTGAGGTGGTCAGACGCATCATTGGCAAAGCCATCCAGAGTGATCCTGAAAGTCGTCGGACCGGCCATTGTCATTGAGCAAGCTGTTGGCTGCTTACAGCTTTGTGGAGGCCAGGAATCTGGATTGGAAGCAGCCATCCACGCCATGCGGGAGGCATTCACCAACGACGACGACGTGGAAGGCATACTGTTTGCCGATGCTCAACAGGTCAGCGTACATCCGCAGCATCAGGCATCTCTGCCCAGACTCACAAGAGTTTGCCTCCGCTGTGCTGAACACGTACCGCTCGCCCTCTCGTCTGTTTGTGGGTGGCCAGGTCATCATGTCAAGGCACGACGCAGGGCGATCCTCTTGCGATGCCGATACCGGTATAATGGTTATGCGACAGTTCACAGAATCCGCTTTCACCGTGTGACGTTTCACAGATTCCCAACTCACAGAATGACACTTCACAGAGTGCCAGTCTCACAGAATGCACTATTCACCTACACCCAATTCAACGAAAACCCAGTTCACAGACTGACTTATTCACACTGCACTGAATCACAGACAGCCCATTTCGCCGAGAGTGGACAAAAGTGGGAAAATGCGGCTCGATCCTCGGCAGGACGGGTACGTTTCAGCGTGACCAACAATAATATCCACGCCAGAGGTGACAACGCACACGCGCCAGGTCATACAGAAGCCCTTGATTTACGACTTTTCGATCATTCAAAGTCAATTTTTGAGAATACGGATACGAATACGAATACGACAATGGAGCCTGACTGCATTGGAGTGACGTCGCAGGGCCTGCTCTAGACATTCAACACAGCCCGGTCAGAGTGTACCTGGCGCATGCAGGCCAGCCGGGTCAGATCATCCGGCAGAAAAACAACCAAAAAGCCTTCTCAAAACGCAAGAAAACAGAAAGGGGAATTTATTACCGGAAATCGGAAATTTTAGAGAACAAGGGCTCTAGTACGCTCACGTCCATCCCAGTATCGGAACATGGGCTGTGTTTCGACGCGAAAGCCGATTTCCATGATCATGTCCACCTGCGCTATGGCTGGCCCTTGGATAGGCTGCCGGATACCTGTCCCTGTGGAGAGCGGTTCACTGGGGACCATGCCCAGATATGTAAGCTGTCGGGCTTCATTCACATGCGCCATGATGAGGTCACCAATTTCCTAGCCTCATGCATGAAAGAGATCCACAACGATGTGGAAGTTGAGCCGACACTCCAACCCATCACCGGTGAAGCCTTTCGCTATCGTACTGCCAATGTTGAGCCCGATGCGCGAGCGGACATCCGGGTGCGGGGCTTTTGGAACCATAGCCGCAATGCATTTTTCGATACGAGGGTGTTCTATCCCCACGCAGCGAGCTATCGGTCCCAGCCCATTGCATCTATTTATCGCAAGTTGGAAGGTGCCAAGAAGCGGGAGTATGGCGAAAGAGTTAACCAAGTTGAACATGGCTCGTTCACACCACTGGTCTTCTCCTCTTGCGGCGGAATGGGTCCAGAGGCAGCCATCGTCGTCAAGCGGATTGCTGATGCTCTGGCTTCTAAGCGCAAGGAGAGCTACAGCAAAGTCGTTTGCTGGATGCGCTGCTGCTTGGCTTTCTCTCTTGCTAGGTCTGCGATCCGGTGCGTTCGAGGATCACGCTCCGTTCGCCGCCGTCACATCAACCTTGTGCCTGTCGACCTCGTCCAGGCTGAGGCTCGCCTTGCTACGCATTAGACTGTCTTCACAGCCATTTTAGCTTCCTCCTTATTGGACTGTTTTCACAGCCATTGTAGCTTCCTCCGTATAAGACTGTTTTCACAGCCATTTCAGCTCATTTTCTCTCGGTAGAAAAAAAAAAAAAAAAAAATACCGAGCACCTTACGTAGAAAGTTACGTAGCATAAAAAAAAAAACAAGGTGAACTATCAAAGTCCGCAAACGTAGAAGGTAAACGACATTACGTGAAGAATGCAAAGCAGTTCCATTGGATTCTGATTTAACAATTTGAAAAAAAAGGATTCTGTTTTCTAATTAGTGCTAGTAGCAGGACGAACACGTTCACATGTTAGAGCTGATCGTGCTCGAACCGGTTGACCCTACCCTAGCCGAGTTTCTGTCGCTTGTACTGTAGTGTGTACGGTTGCGCTAGATTTGCAACAGATGGGGTCCGCGAGTCGTAAAATGCCGGTATTTTAGGAATCCATTGTCAGTTTGAGACATTTTTCAGCCGGGTCAGACTGGACCCGGTGTTATCTGTCCAGCCAGGTCGTGCAGTTCCCCAGCCGGGCGCGTGACCCGGCTGACCCGGCTCTCCAGCAGGCCCTGCGTCGAGGGGGAGCAGAAGATCATTCAGAATGGCTACGGCCGGGTATGTGAAAGAAAAATGCGGCGCCGGTGACGTAGTGTACTGGAGCCGTGGAGGTGCGAGCGTAAAGATGAATTGGGATGCAAAGGCAGGTTGAAGACCAATGCCAAATGGCACAATGATCACGGCAACTATGGGCGTGCACAGCCACGCTCCTGAAGCAACTAGAGTCGCAACCGCTACTGTGAGCAAAGCAATAGCGACACGATCGGCGACAACACAAGAATCGACGCACACGATTGCTTCCAAGCTGCCGTAGCAGCGACGTCAATTGAAGCTGCCACTATCCGACTATTTGGAAGGTTATCGAGTGTTTGAAAATGGAGCAGGCCACCACGGAACGAGAGCTTGAGCGGCTTGTGGCAGGAAACTCTGGTCCTTAGGGGAAGAAGAGATATCAGTAATGTGATGAACGGCTGAGGGCTCTGCTACAGTCCGTCGAGCAGCGACCACCAAGAGATTTCCTCCGTGGAGTAGCGCATGATTTGGCGTTCTATGTTGTGTATACAGTATAGTAAATGGCCATGTCACACGTGCATACTCTCATAATTATAAGTATCTAATATTGACTGAGTACGAGGTCAATATGAAAATAAAAGCCGAGTAAAAGACCGAGGCGAAGCCGAGGTCTTTTACGAGGTTTTTATTTCCTATACTGACCAAGTACAAAGTCAATATTAGATTTATCACGACAAACAGTCCGTATTTCAAATTCCAGAACGATAACCTCATGAATCCCGGTTTTATTATTGAACCGTTGCACCACCACCTACTCATGCAGTGACAATGCTGCACTAGGCACCGTTCAACTGCGCAAACCCTAAGCAGTCAAATATAAGCAGTCAATATAGCCCTAAGGAGTGAAATATGCAGGAATATTTGACTGCTTAGGTATGGCAAAAATCTATGTGAGTCAATACGAAGGGAGTGATAATTCTTCATATTTTGCTTTCTTTCAAAACAATGCATTTTTTGTCTAAAGACAAGATCTACGCATGCGCGTCTTATAGCCCGATGATGGGATTTTTCCCTTGACAAACGCCCTGAGGCCCACGGCCACGGCTGTGCCATTTTTTTCCCGAGAGGTTCTTCCGTTCCACCAGTACCATAGTTTCCATAACAACTTTCCCATAACCGTGGTTTTACCCGTGTGTGTGAATCCCCTATTATCGTGGCATTGACTTGCTGGGACAACCGTAGTTGGAGCTTTTTTTGCTGCGAGGTGAAGTTTTCAGTTGGATTTTTCATCGCTTCCCCTGAGTGCACGACTTGGAAACGTCCACCATCGTGTTCAGCGACCTTGAATTACTGGATGTAGACTTGTAATGTTCTCTTCTCGAGTTGTGGGGTCGCTCTTCATCGCACTTTCAACAATATACAATGTCATGTTCGATAGGGACCGGCGGATTCTGCTCGAAAAGGTGGCAGATTCTGCTCGGCAGAACCTTACAAACCTTATGGTGGGCAATTCCTCGAATTCTGCTCCATTTTTTATCCACATACCAAACATGCATGAAACTTACCTGAAAAAGAACCGAATTCTGCCAATTTTTCTGCCGGCAGAATCCGCCGGACCCTAATGTTCGACTACTTTTGCAAGGCGATTATGTAGACCCACATGTAAGTGATGGGGTTGCCGTAGCGGCTGCTGCTTCCACCATAATTATGAATGCTATTTCATTTTTGGCCGCAGACAGATGGAACATGCTTCCACCTGGATGTCGTCAAGCTAAGCCCCTTTCTGCATTTGTCACAAGCACCAAGTCATTCCTAGGGTTCCCAGTAAAAAGGCAACGCCTGTTGGGAGTTCCCTAGTAAAATAATATATTCTACTACTAACTCGGAGGGAGTTGTGGTTGCTCGTGAGAGTGCTCAATACACCAAGGTGCAGAGCCTAGTACACACACTTGAGAGGGACGAAAAGCGTTTCTTCTGTAACTCTGAGTTTCACGGTTTTAACCGATCATCAGACAGCAACTCAGAGTTACAGAAGAAACGCTTTTCGTCCCTCTCAAGTGTGTAGTCTACTACTACATGATTGTGCTATAATTATGAGGTAGCGATCTTCCCAGCGTTAAAAATAATAGTCTATTGAGGTTGTCTCCACTGCATGTAGAACTCAAATAAAAAAGCCTACGCCTACGGTGTGAACTTCGACCAACAGCAAGTAAGCATGGTGGTCGTCAGTTATTTATTTTGTTATATTTGGCGCGCTCTCTCTCTCTCTCTCTTTCTCTTTCACACGCGCCAGCAGACACCATGGACACAGACACATGCATGTACACAGACACACACGCATTCGGTGTACCTATTTAGAAAAGCGATCCTGTCAGCTTTTCTATTATTGTGTTCACATGGCAGAAAAAACGACACCGCTATGCTACGTAAGTTTCTACGTAAGGTGCTCGGTACTTCACTTAGGCTACGTAAGTTTCTACGTAAGGTGCTCGGTATTAGATCTACCAACGCGTGGTAGCCGCATGCTGTGCACGTGCACGGCAGACATTGTGTTGCATGCAGTGCAGTCCGTTTTCGGATATGCATGCGCGAGGAACTTCCTTCTTTGGAACTGCTTCTTGCATGAGCTGTTTCGGATATTTCGTGTCCTGGCTTATTTCGCTTCGGCTCTGCTGAGACCTCTTTTCACGGAATATTACTCAATGACAGGTGAGTTGACCAGTTCCCTTTGATTCATTTGCTTGTGTTGACTCTTTCATTTACGAAAAGTGGGCTGATTTTAGGTGGAATACAATAAAATTAATAATGGAAAAGCTGACAGGATCTCGTTTCTATACTATTAACTTTTCTGCTGTCGAGGCCTCCTTTTACGGGATACTCAATGACAGGTGATCTCTGAATTGACCAGCTTCCTTCGATTCATTTGCTTATGCTCACCCTTTCATTTACGGAAACGTGTGCTGTTGTTATTCGGATTTAGATCCATTCGTATCTCTTTGCCCTTGCCAACAGTGTGCGAAGAACGCGAGTTCACCTTCTTGACGGTAAGGCTTATGTTGCTGCTGAGGCTTAGATGTGTTGTCGAAATACTCATGTTCATTGTACATTGGTAGTACGTTACAAGTAAGGCACTGGTCATGATTACTTCCGGCATTCCGTGCTCCGATCATAGGGTAGAATCTGAATCAGTGGCATAGCATCGTTGGCAGTTCCCAATCTGGAGGGAAAGGTTCAAGGACGCATTGGCCGAGTATTAGTATGCAAATTAAATTCGCATATCAGGGAAAATCTCCATTATGGAGAGGTTCATGCATTCAGTGACTTGTTTGCTTCATACGAAACAAGCCAATGGGTGCAGTCTCGTGAAAATCTCGTACGATCGGATTTGTTTACTCGAGTCTGGGCTGTTTGATTTGTGAGTAGCGCCGAGATTGCACTGCCCCAAATAAAGTTGCGTGCCGGTAGAGCAAGAATTACGATCTGCAATCTGTTTGTAGTACCTGCAAGAATGTGCTGTACATGTATCGTATTTTCTCTGTTGTTGTTTCAGTTGCCGTCATGATGTTGCTAAAGAAAGGTTCAGTGACTCATTTCTTTCATAAAAGACTAGTCAATGGTTTGGTCTGGCTTCGAATCTTTCGCTGTAGAAGAAATCTATTCGTGTCTCTATTGGAGAAATAATTGTATTCACTCGTTATATATAGGGTTAAGACAAACTCACAGAGCAAATGCCATCGGTCCCTTGATGTTCGTCCTAAAGAGGTTTGACTGGATATCATTCATACTCCCCCAAAGTCGTGTAACATATTATTATTATGGAGTGCCTTGTTTATCTCTCAGTACCTCCAACCATATATCCTTGCCCCTTACATTGTATATCCTCAGGATCAGTGTAGTTGTTGGAACGAGGTGTCGAACTCAGCAATGTATATGTTTACATTTTAATACATGTTTATTGTTCCCACTTTGCTGTGTTGTTTTAGACAATCGTGGACTTGTAACACTTTGAAGTCATTGAACTGCTTCCAAAAGTTTTATCGACATCAACAGGATTACGATTTCACTACAATATGATGCTGGATGACCTTATCACGACAACCCATGACTACAATTATAAACACAGAATCAACAAAAACATCTGCGGCACGCACCTTGTTACAATTCTCAAGTAAATCTGATTTAGGGTGTGGACACCTGAATTTTCTGAAAGACAAGACAATTTATGACAGAGTCATGAAATTCTGCAACATCCACAGAATGACCTGCGTATAAAAAAGTATCACCGCCACGACCCATATGATTCCCCTGCGGAAGAACATGAATACATGTATGCAAGACTAGTTCCATTTTCTGCAAGAAAAGGCTTGCACATCAATGCGTAATTGCGTATACTACGGTATTGAATTTGATATGATACACGTACATACATGTAGGGGCTCCCGTAAGAAGACCAGAGGTCTGTGGGAAACACCCTAGTAAAATAAAATAATAATAACATGTAGAGGCACTACATGTAGGCCATCATTTATTTGGGCATTCCATTGGTGACACAATTATATCCTTTAGCCAAAAAAACAAAAGAAATTATAGCAATAAAAACTGCTTTATGGCAGTTTTCTAAAAAAAGTTATTGTGTTCTAGTCCATGGACCCCGTCTAAAAAGTAAAAAATTAACGAAATGTGATAGCCGAAAATTACAATTTCACACAAAACCTCACAATAATCACACACAGAATGCGAGACGACCTTTTCCCCTCGTGGTCCTCTTTCATATGCATGTACTTGTACAAGTACAAGTGTCGGAATAAACAAGTGTTGAAAGTGTCGTGATTATTGTGAGGTTTTGTGTGAAATTGTAATTTTCGGCTATCACATTTCGTTAATTTTTTACTTTTTAGACGGGGTCCATGGACTAGAACACAATAACTTTTTTTAGAAAACTGCCATAAAGCAGTTTTTATTGCTATAATTCTTTGTGGTCCATTTTTCGCAACACACGGCCCACGGGACAAGTGCTCGTGTTATTTTCCGCTACTGCACTCTGTAGTCTCTACAGTACAGACGTCAGAATCTGCATGGTGGCTCGGCAATGGCCGCTGCGGCACTGACTTTACTGCAGTGTAATAACACCACGCTGGCAATACAGTGTTTGAAGAAACAAAGCTCGTGTTAGCTGCGTTTTCATCTGAAGCAAAGCCGGAGTGACAAAGTCTAAAGATGAAGATTGCAGTCGTCCCTTCACCATTCCTTACTTCGTTTTCGACGCGGAGCAATTTCTTCAACGCTTTCCGTAACCGTGTCGGGTTGGTGATGAGTAGAGCGACCACCCTTACCACCCTTACTGGCCTTTGTTTGGTAACTTTACGAGTGCTACAGTCAGTGTACAGTACTATCTATGTTGAGGTCCGGAGTTGGTGCATCTATTCCAGCGTTTGTCGCGAGTAGCACGAGTGTACATGGCTCAAGTCTGCTCACGGTCGGCACGTCGTGGAGCGTATCAGTAACCAGCTGTAACTGTAAGTACTATGTACACATCATGGTACATGTACATGTAGATAGACAAACCGGCTTTGGTTCTTTGCTTCTCTCTCCCAGTCCCAGTCTCCTTCAACAGTTCACTGTACTACCGCCAATGTCTTTCTCGGTAAACCGTACTCGTACCTGATGAATTTTCATTACAATGTAGAAGTGTGTTGTTTTCCTTTGCCATTGGGGCACTCCGCCGCACTCGGACGTATTGCAGGATTATACGTGCAATACGTCCGAGTGCGGCGGAGTGCCCCAATGGCAAAGGAAAACAACACACTTCTACATTGTAATGAAAATTCATCAGGTACGAGTACGGTTTACCGAGAAAGACAAGCAAGTAGCAAGCTAGCGTTCTCACCGACGCAGTTTCAAGTTCAGAGTGACTTCCGTTTTCTGTGCGTTTTCAAGACATGGTAAGCATTCCGGTTTCTGACACAACGATCGATTTGTAGGCCTTGACAGATTATGCTAGCATAATTTTTCGCATAATTCCTACCAAAATCGAATAATCGCATAATTCGAGGCAAATTGCATAAATTGGAATAATCCGCCTGTCCGCATCAAATTCCATACAGTTGTACATGTTCTACAAGTACAAGTACAAGTAGATCATACTAGATGCACCAGGAAGTCGTAGGTTTACGACTCCTTTGATAACATGTCCCATCCACTAGTGACGGTCGTAGCTTGGTCGGACGGTGCGTTGACCCCGACGAACTTTTGCTACTACAGTACAACGCCCTCTACAAAAAAATTCCCCTGTTATTTTGCATGCACAGAACCATCATATACACTGTACCAGTACATTAGTAGCATACATGTATGTGAGCATAATGGGGCATAATTTGATAAGTTTTAGCATAAAAATAGCATAATTCTGCAATTTTTTCAGCAATGCGAAAGGCATAATTTCACGAAAATATTAGCATAATCTGTCAAGGCCTATCGATTTGTGACATAAGTCTACAGTGCATTTCAAAACTATAGACGCGTAGGGTTTTTGAAATATTTCAAATTTGGCTGGAACTTTTTGAGAATAGTTTTCGGAATATTGCTCAGTATCGCTCCACAATTACTCTCATAATTATAGTTTCTAAACGATTGGATAACAGACGCCCAATTTGGAAAAAATTATGCACAAAGTGATCACAGATTTTATGTGGTATAGATGCTGGCATAACGGTTTTTGCCTAGGTACGCGTCTATAGTTTTGAAATGGACTGTAGTTGGAATCTTACCGTTTCGTTCTCCCGCTAAACAGAGCTTTCTATCGTCGAAACGATATAAAACCGACGATAGTTTGGGTGTTGGGTGCGAGTACCGTTGGATTTAGCGGGAACGGTAAAATTCTAACCATGTCTATTATTATTAATGCGATAAATAGTATAAGCGAAGCGGACATTACGAAATGATCAATGAGAATACATGTATGTTAAAATTGATGTTCCTAATCAATTTTCTTGAGACTATCATCAGGGAAAAATCGTCTCACAATAGAAGCTATGCGGAGACAAACACTACTTATACGTCTATAGGATAGTGGGAAGTATACAAGGTGAGGTGTGAAAACACAATCCTAATCTATGCATTCAGAAAGCAAATGTCTCTCCCACTTAAGTTTTTTTCACACCTCGCCTTGTATTCTTCCCACTATCCTATAGACGTATAAGTAGTTTGTTTCTCCGCATAGCTTCTATTGTGAGACGATTTCCCCTGATGATAGTCTCAAGAAAATCGATTAGGAACATCAATTCTAACATACATGTATTCTCATTCATCATTTCGTAATGTCCGCTTTGCTTATACTATTTATCGCATTAATAAAGTTATTGTCTCCTCGTTGCCTATTCATGTTGTATTATATTGGACGGTGACTTTATCCAGGCATGTGCAAGAGTGTTCGACTGTGTCTGCGGCCGCGACTTTCGCCATCAGAATCACTTATCCTTATCCCGACACAAGGATGATTGCATCGCCTAACAGCTGTCATCGTGGCGATGGGCTTTCCAAAGGTCCAGAGGTATGTGTGTGTTTCTTTCTGGTTGCTGCTGTTCTTCTCTACAATGGAGTTAAAGCTGCTCAACTGAACTAGACCCGACCACTGAGAATGGCCGTGACTAATGTCCATAGTATGCAGCCGGTGTGCAGTCTCCTCCTATTGTAGTCCAGGTGTACTTCACGCCATCTGTTCTGGATGCGGTGTCTCTTGCTACCCTCTACACGGCCACATCTAGCGAGAAGTCTGTGTGCTGCTGAAGGACTCTATGCAACACCGGCGCCCCGGCTCAGCACAACACTATGAACAGAACATACACGTATGCCATGTCTGCTCTGCACACCTCTGGCATTTATAAGGAGAAACGTCGCAATGTCCTTAACACGCATGCTAGTTGTCATGGAGATATGGAGAAAAGTAAGTGCATTTCAAATAATAATAATTAATTGTGATTGTACCCTGACTTTAGTGTGTACCTCATGATCAGTGATGGCATTCATATGAACAGCTCCAGCACACCGAGCCTGACCCTGACCCTGAGGGAGTCGTCACATACCACTCCCTGGTCTGAACACATTTTGAGGAGGAACTCTCTACATGTATCTCTCTATCTTCCTCTCTCTCTATCTTCCTCTCTCTCTCTTCCTCTCTCTCTCTCTCTCTCTCTCTCTCTCTCTCTCTCTCTCTCTCTCTCTCTCTCTCTCTCTCTCTCTCTCTCTCTCTCTCTCTCTCTCTCTCTCTCTCTCTCTCTCTCTCTCTCTCTCTCTCTCTCTCTCTCTCTCTCTCTCTGTCTGTCTGTCTGTCTGTCTGTCTGTCTGTCTGTCTGTCTGTCTGTCTGTCTGTCTGTCTGTCTGTCTGTCTTGTCACTCACTCACTCACTGTTTCCCCACATGTACAGTACAAAGAGTCCACAAGCAAGACTTTTGCAGTACGCAACTGTGATTTTGAAGAAGGGCTGAGGCTTCCTGCAGCTTCATCTGTGAAAAGAATTCGGGTGGACACACCCATTCCCATAGCGCTGCACATCACATCCGAACCAGTTCCGTTATTTTTACAACGTTTCGGCACTTGGCCATCGTCAGGTAATAACAATGAATTAACAAGGTAATAACAATTCATTGTTATTACCTGACGATGGCCAAGTGCCGAAACGTTGTAAAAATAACGGAACTGGTTCGGATGTGATGTGCAGCGCTATGGGAATGGGTGTGTCCACCCGAATTCTTTTCGCAACTGTGATTATGGGTCAATATGCCAGTCAACCCACACAGCGAGCTGCCTTCATTGTGCAACTTCCTTCAGAAGTAACAGTTACCTGCATCCCGCAACACAATCCTTTCGGATGCATGGTTCATTTACACGGTACTCGGAGCAAAACGTGCAAGTTGTACACCGAAACGGAAGAAAACCAAAACGCTGGCCAAGGTGGAAGAATTTGAAAACGGAAATGTTCTGCCGGGTGAATTTGGGTGTGTAAACAGTCTAAACGGTCTGCTGGCCTCGTTTCCCGTCACTTTTGTTCCGTTTTCGGCCGTTCACACGGATCCGACAATCAAAAAATTGTTTTTTACAATTTTCGTCATGTGACGAGTTCTGTCGTGTGGCCTGTTTTCAAATATTCCTTGGGTGTGATTGGTGCTTCCGCGGCAACACTTGGCACATGTCGAACTTTTGTGGATCCTTTGCTCCCGTGTAGACGCGTGAAAACGATACAAACCGAGACCAGCTTGGATCAGTTTTGATCGTGTAAATGCACGAAAACGAAAAAAGAAATGCGGGACTGAAAACGGAAAACTGGCCGTGCGTTGTCGTGTAAACGCAGCCTGAGCCACCTTTTTCGGACCAATTTTTAAGTTTCGAATCTCGCGGCACTGTACCACAAAATCACGAAAAATCACCAAATACGGGAGCTCTCCAGACTCCAGAGCCAGCGCTTATCTTTTTCTGAATGGACTGTAGACTACCTTGCAAAAATGCAGCAAATTGAGCTTTGTAACTTGATTCTATTGTCTGTGCCTCACAGGAAGATTGGCGGGGGTTAGTGACAGATCGCGAGCGCTTTGACATTAAATTTCTCATCATACGATACTCCCGAAGAAGTGCTGCTATAACGTTCAATCTCCATCGGTACTAGTTTCCACCAAAACATGTTGGTAGAACCAGAGGGACACACCCTAGTGTGGTCAGCTCCATTAATGCATTGTACCACTGTGGTCCATGCAGCCGGACTTTTAAGGCGATGTCATTAGCTGCGACTGTGCACCCTCCGAGACCGCCGCCATTACCTTGGCCTGTGTTTCTTCAACCTGGTGAAAGCGTTTGACTCAGTTTGGCATAGGGGGGTTACTAGCCAAGCGGCATGCTTATGGGGTCACCGGACGCCTGCAGTCGTGGCTCACCTCCTATCTCAACAATATGACTCAATCAGTCAAACTTGGTCCAGTCCTCTCGGATTCTATCCCTATTTGCTCTGGTGTACTGCAAGGGTCCACTCTAGGACCGTTACTTTTCCTGGCCTTCGTCAACGACCTCCCTGTCCTCAACGCTGGCGTGTCTCTGTTTGCAGACGACACTTGTATGCTGCGCAGTAGTCCCTCTGTTTCCCGTCTTATATTAGATCTCCAAGCGGGTATCACGGATATCACCTCGTGGATGGCATTGTGGAAGCCAAAACCTAACGTCGGGAAGACCAAGGTAATGATCATTCCCCCTCTGTCTACTACTCTCTACTACCCTCTCCCTCCCCTAGTATTCCATTTCTCCACCACTCCCATAGAATATGTAGATCATCACAGGCATCTTGGTGTCATTTTTGACACCAATGTCTCCTGGACTCACCATGTTGCCCACATATGTAAGAAGACTAGTCAAGCCATAGGTATAATATACTCACACCGCACTCATCTTCCTGACAGCTGTCGTGCTCTTTTTTATAATGCATATATCTTGCCGCATTTTGACTACTGCTGTACTGCCTGGATAAATCTATCTATTGCCCAACAGCAGAAACTGGGAATTTACAATCGTTCCCTCCTTAAGATTCTTTATCATATGCCCAAGTCCCTTTCTAGTGTCGCTCTCTATATGTTATCCTCGACCAGACCTCTCCTAGAAAGACGAAGAATCATGATGTGCTGTGTTATCCATCGTATTCGACTTTCCAAAATACCCCCGCATCTTAAACCACTTGACTGGTTCCGATGGGATAACTCCACTAGGAACCAACTCTCCCTTCCTCTAGCCCGCTCTTCTGCATTGCTACACTCCCCCCTTTTCAATGGCTATTTGCATTGGCTTGAGCTGCACCAGGAGACAAAGGGCCTTTCTACGTTAACAGCATTCAGGAACGCCTTGCTTTACCAGTAGACCACAGTTTCAGTCCATATTTGCTTCTTTCTTCTTTTCCTTTTCTTTTTGACTTCTTACTCTTTTCCTTGTTAGCCGTGGTTGGCTATAAAAACCCTGCAATCGTCACGCAAAGTGGTCATTGGCTACTCCAGCCAGGGAGCCCTACACATACTGTATGTGTAGGGCTCCCTGACCCCAGCCATGTATTGCTTGGAATAAAAATAAAATAAATAAAAACATGCCAAGAACATTATTTGTAAGGAGGTTTTCGGTCTACTGCTTCCTTCCTGGCGCCAATGCTATTGTGAAACATCTGTTTTGACAATATTCCTGAGTTTAGGGTTGAAAAATCAGTCTTGATATGGTCAGTTTATGCCTGTATAGACTGGAGTTGGCTTGATAGTTGACAATTGAAAAAATAAGAGCCCAGCCTCTAATAGTAGCGCGAGTAGAGATGTCACTGAAAAAATAAGAACCCCGCTCTTATTAGAGATAATACGGTAGGTACAAATTTTCGTTAGGGGGCACGAAATAACTAAAGTTTGCACCAAACTAAAGTTTTTTTCTGAACGTTCGGGGTGACAGACATCGACCAAAAACGAAATTCAGGGTGTGTTCTTATATTCTCTAGCTTCTAGGAGAAGAAGAAAAGTCGAAGAAACGGGTATAATTCAAGAACGGATCTCGAAGAATTCGGAGATATTTTGCACATGTCAAGCAATATGAAGCGCTAAAGGGACCGCGATCTTGAGTTACTAGTATGAATTTAGTATACACATGTGCGTATGCGAAAAGGGAAATGCGTACACTCATGATCAACACGTTAGCCGTAGTTCACATGTGCTGATCCCAAACCGCGGAATCTCCAAGTTTCAACCACCTCTGAAGCTTGGAGAGCTTTGGAGAGCCTCCTAAAAGTCGGAGAGGATATAAGAACAGCTCTCGAACTTTTCGGAGAGGATTTAAGAACGCACCCTTAGTATGTAACACGTCTGCTGGTGGAGTGATCTACAATTATTATAACGAAAGGTTTCGTGAACGAAAATTTGTACTTTGTATAAGTACAAATTTTCGTTCACGAAACCTTTCGTTATAATAATTGTAGATCACTAGGCTGTAGCATAAAACTTTTTTTGACATGCACCTTTAAGCTTTGTACATGCAACAATCGAGCATGCAAGGAGGTAAGCCTTGATGATGTCTCCTTGAAATTCTGTCGACACTGCATGCGGTAGTTGGACACTTTGGGGTTCGTGTACTCAAGGTACACGAATGCGGCCATTCTGCTCCGAAGATAACATTCATTTTAATTCGATTTGGGGGTGTAACACATAATCACTCGCAGCTGGAGTGCTTTAAAAAAAAACTTTAAAAAAATGACCAAACTTGACTTTCCTCCGCACAGTCAGGTGCATTATAGCCGCTGTCATTTGATTTGAAAGACTAGAGGATTTTATTTGTTTCAACATTTAACCTTGATCGAAAGGTTGAGTGCGAAAGCGAGAGAAAAAAACTAGTGCATAAAATGGAGATATAGAAACACAAACTACATGTAGTACATAACATGGAGATATACTGAATACTGGAAACGGGGAAGGAACATAAAACAGAGGATTATGCTGGTATAGAGAAAATATTGGAGATCAGCGAGCATCACATCACGTGTACAACATGTGCTCCCAGGGAGCCTACTGGTGATAGCTAGTGAGCTCGCTCTGGTCTAAAACAGTATGTGATGATGGGGTGATTCGTCTGGAACATTGACTACGCATGTTTGATTTGCATGCTGTGCCCGGGGCGGTAAAAAGTGAAACGGTAAGAACTCTCAAGAAATTAAAAATGACGTAAGGCCGCACTATTATGCAAAAGTCTATGCGCGTGTAGTCGACTTGAAATCAAGAAGTCGGCAACGTGATGATTTCGTTTCTTCTGTTTGCTTTTAGCATTTTATCGCTCCACACAGGTACCCTCGGTCTCAGGTACTCTCATATTTGTGCAATTGTTACTTCTGCTCCTGAATTGACCTCCCTGTTTAAATACACTGTAGCTGAACAAAGGAAGACAGTAAAAGCCAAAATAAAATTATTCCAGTAAAAAAGATGGATCCATTGATATTCGCATGTGAAGACAGCCTATGATGACAACAGGATCAACCTAAAACACCTACATGGGAAGGTAAGATATTTTACCAAAACCTGCACAGTACCTATTCATTTTACAAAATATATTCCAAGTGTTACTTGATTTTCTGATGCGTTTCCGTCACAGTAGTCACTGCTGTCAGGGAAATGTAATGTTGTATTCGGTGCAGGATTCCAGCTATATTGCATTCATCCCGGTGGTCGAGTAGGACGTGAAACGACTCGGGGTCGCTTCAGTGTACTGTTATTTCATGGAGAGAGCACACACACACATACACACACACACACACACACACACACACACACGTGCACTCACACTAACACACACACATGCACCTGCACACACTCACACGCATACACACACACTCGCATACATACACACACGCATACACACACACACACACACACACACACACACACACACACACACACACACACACACACACACACACACACACACGCATACACACACACGCATACACACACACACACAAAAGCACATGCATCGCCCGCTAGTTGCAGTTCGCCTACGCCACGACATCGCCCATCTCATTCAACTTGACTATGGATCCGTCGGTGATGTTCAGCTTGAGAAGTGAGGTCTGCTTGGCACATGTACCATCGTCGTCCACATAGAAATTCATTTCACGTCTGCGTTGCACAGGAGCACAGGAACACAGACACAAGAGAAGCCGAGAGACTAGGATCATGGAGACTATCCGACAGAGACCTGGGCTTGGTTTTACTCTGACGCGGGAGACTATTAGTTAGCTAAGATAGTTGGGCTGACTGGCCGGCCAGACTGCTGCCAGTCATTGCTAGAGACCTTGGAGCTGTGGACTGTCGTCAGTCATTGCTAGAGACCTTGGAGCTGTGAACTGCTGCCAGTCATTGCTAGAGACCTTGGAGCTGTGGTCAGTGACACAGATCATAGCAGCCCAGTGTCTACAACCGATGTCCTAAGGGGAGGCATAGCAGTGGCAATGGTAATGTTGCATCATATCGCCAACGGCACAAGTGTAAGGGCAGCAGCATCTCTATACCCTGCAAGGAGAATGTGTGATGCACCCAAGCAGGTGTTCCTTCTTTGGAGAATTGGGAACTCGTGGCCTGGCACGAGGGAAGCATGGATGCAGTGAATGGGATTTTCGGTCTTTGACCACTTTGGTGAATCTGATCTCCTCACCTCCCACCGCTTTAGGAGCTGCATCTGCGCCTTGATCCTTGAAGGGTGGTGGCGTTCCTACGGATGCGGAAAACTCGGCCTACAGTCGAGTCTGACACGAACCGTGATGTTGTTGTTGAGAGTATTGCCCTCCCCCTACCTTAGAGAATATTGCCCCTCGAGAATATTAGCAGATACCGCCATAATTATGTAGGTTCTATTACTCTGTTGCAATCATATCCCTCATCACTAGCAGCAGCACTGGCAGCACTACCCAGACTAACAGTAGCAGCAGCAATGGCAGCACTACCCTGACTGACAGTAGCAGCAGCACTGGCGGCACAGGGGCGTAGCAGCCGGTCCGCCTTTGGCCGGACCACCTTTTTTAACACAATGCCAAACGGGCCCAGAATGCAGGATTTTGTGCTCAAATTTCGAAATCTTCCCGGGCGAGAGCCCCCCGGACCACCTCCAACGGCGGTGCTACGTGCCAGCAGCAGCACTAGCAGCAGCACTAGCAGCAGCAGCACTAGCAGCAGCAGCACTAGCAGCAGCAGCACTAGCAGCAGCAGCACTAGCAGCAGCAGCACTAGCAGCAGCAGCACTAGCAGCAGCAGCACTAGCAGCAGCAGCACTAGCAGCAGCAGCACTAGCAGCAGCAGCAGCACTAGCAGCAGCAGCAGCACTAGCAGCAGCAGCACTAGCAGCAGCAGCAGCACTAGCAGCAGCAGCAGCACTAGCAGCAGCAGCAGCACTAGCAGCAGCAGCAGCACTAGCAGCAGCAGCAGCACTAGCAGCAGCAGCAGCACTAGCAGCAGCAGCAGCACTAGCAGCAGCAGCAGCACTAGCAGCAGCAGCAGCACTAGCAGCAGCAGCAGCACTAGCAGCAGCAGCAGCACTAGCAGCAGCAGCAGCACTAGCTGCAGCAGCAGCACTAGCAGCAGCAGCAGCACTAGCAGCAGCAGCAGCAGCAGCAGCAGCACTAGCAGCAGCAGCAGCACTAGCAGCAGCAGCAGCACTAGCAGCAGCAGCAGCACTAGCAGCAGCACTAGCAGCAGCAGCAGCACTAGCAGCAGCAGCACTAGCAGCAGCAGCACTAGCAGCAGCAGCACTAGCAGCAGCAGCACTAGCAGCAGCAGCACTAGCAGCAGCAGCACTAGCAGCAGCAGCACTAGCAGCAGCAGCACTAGCAGCAGCAGCACTAGCAGCAGCAGCACTAGCAGCAGCAGCACTAGCAGCAGCAGCACTAGCAGCAGCAGCACTAGCAGCAGCAGCACTAGCAGCAGCAGCACTAGCAGCAGCACTAGCAGCAGCACTAGCAGCAGCACTAGCAGCAGCACTAGCAGCAGCACTAGCAGCAGCACTAGCAGCAGCACTAGCAGCAGCACTAGCAGCAGCACTGCCAGGACTTTGACTTACTGTAGATCATGCAGTGTTCCGTTCAGGGGCAAGAGGACACGCCGGGTTGTCCAGCGTGTTGTGTCGGTCGTCTCCATGGGAATACCCAGAGCCTCCTTGGGTGCAAGGGCTGTGAATTCCATGGTGTTGCTGCTGGAGCGTGCCTAGAACACGGTGAGTCAAGAAATGCATTCAAACATCAATTATCAGCTTGTATCAAAACACAAGCCCACAACAACCACAACAACATATCTCTTATCGGCCACTGGCTATCATGAGAACAAAGATTGGAAACAACAACACACGCAGACACATGCGCGCATAGCGGGGATATTGGAAATTTGGGAATGCAGCTTAAGAGTCCAAAGAGGTGAGGAGCTAGCCACCTGTACTTGGTGAGTACAGTTCCTCAGAGATCCAGCAATGTACTCGTACAAGTGCCGGTGTGCAACGACTTACAAGAATGTCTCCGATGTGCATCCTTCCATTCTGGATGTCATTCATCAACTGCACCAGGAGCAAAGAATAGAAAAAGAAAAACAATGCTCGCCATATTTAGTTGGAACGTGAAATCCAACCTAAACCTGGCCTTGAGATAATCAGTAAACTACACATAACGCTCACAAAATGAAGAAGATTCCTTTTCAGGTGACACTCCTGATCATACCAGATCTGGTCCAAGCTCGATCGCGGTCTTTAGTTTTAGCAGGAGCGTCACACACGGTACGACCTTTCGTCCGATGTGGTCCGCCCAATTCATCCAAAAAAAGCAATAAAATCTCCATAGGATCATGCACACTTGTGTACATAAGGACACTGTACACATGACTATTGTCATGGAGTTGTACACATGAGCTAGAAAAGCACCGCTGTTTTCTATCTTTGTTGTTGACCCTTGCGGCATCGCTTTGTTTGTGGAGAGTAAAAGCGGCGCGCACCGTTGCTTCCCTATGGTAAAGCTGTAGGGTGTATGAGAAGGTAAGGCTGTAGCAATGGCTGAGGGTGTATGAGAAGTGGTTCAAGATCGTCCTCAGTTTCCAAGCCTCTGCTCCTGTTCTCTTCCAGTCAGCTCCACACTTAGAGAATATCATGGCCTCTGTACTCTCTACTGCGTCCGAGTCTATTAATTGGGAGAGCGATGAAGGCTTTGTGGTGGTGGCGTTGAGCGTGCTTTTCAGCACGAGTCCTACAGTATCAATTCAACGTATGTCTCAACATCGAGCTCGACCATTGGCGAGAATTGCAAGTCAAGTGAAACCGCTCACCCATCTGGCAGCTATAGAGACGCTATGTAGAATCTCAGCATCAAAGTTATCCTGTCAGCTTGGGGAGGTGCACCTCCCCAATATCTCCATCCAGGGTTTAGATATACAAGACTATGGTGATGAGAAGTACGACTACGTGATCATTCAGCTCATGGATGGGAGATGGCGCATGTACGGCCTGATCGAGGCAACCCATGCGGCATGTGTTAGAGATGTGAGCAAGTGCATTCAAGATGACATCAACTCTCTGACGCTAGCAGTTCCGGACTTCGTAACCCTGGTCGCGAAGATCAGAGGCGGGTCATATTTCCGAAAAGATTGCATCGAGTCGACTATACCGCTGGAACTTTCTCCCGCCGAGTTCATCATCGTCAAAGTGGAGGTTAGCAAGGTGATGGTTGAGGTGGATGGCTCTATCAGACGTGATCCGCAGACGACAGTAATCAAATCAGTACCTATGGGTACTCTCCACATCTACATCAACTGAGAGGGTATGTGAGCGATAGTTTTGTTGTCTAGCTGTTTTACTTGTCTAGAGGATTACTTTTCCTTCGACAATGCATGAAACTCAGACTTGTAAATAAGATAGTAATAGTTTTGAATTGGTTGAACTGTTTTAGTTCTTCGTAATGCATAAACCAAAATTCATATTTAGCAATCAATCTTCCCGCCATTGAAGGATATGTAAGCGATAGTTTTGTAGTCTAGCTGTTTTACTTCTTCATAATGCATCAGCATTTCCTTACTAGAGGATTACTTTTCCTATAACTATTATAATGCATGAAACTCAGACTTGTGAATAAGATGTGTTTTTCAACTGTTTTAGCTCTTCGTAATGCATAAACCAAAATCCTTATTTAGCAATCAATCTTTCTGTGAATGAGTCAAAAAATACGTATGTAGTTTTTTCTTGTTGTGTGAAGCGCATTATAATTATTATGTTCTAGTTACTGTATAAGCAGAAATATTCGTCTGGAATTTAATTTCGTCTTTTTCGTCCAAGGAGATTTTGGACTAAATTAGATGTAGGACGAATATCGATTTGTCCAGCTTTTCTATACACTCTTATGATCCATGGACGGAATTTTCAACCGGACGAACTCCTTTTCTTTGGAGTTGGACGAAATTATTGACCGACGAAATTTTCTGCCTCTACAGTATGTGGTGTATTATGCCTTTGCTCGTAATTCAACTATTTATTAGAACTACCTGACAATCAGAATTTGAATAATAATAGTATAGTGTTTCGTGGCAAAAACTGGCAGAATACCTCGATGTATGCAATGAACTAATCGAGCTGACTAGTAAATTGCACGCTTCAGAGTACTTGTTCGCCAGTTGTGTCATAACAGACTGGCTTATATCATAGATGCAGCTAAACATCAGGCCGTTGAATGCCGGTATCAGAAGGCTTTCTTTCTGTTTTTAAAGGTTTCATCCAGCCAAGCACTGCTAACCAAGTTAGCACTCCCTACTACTAACACATCAATAAATCAGCCAAACACTGCTCATTGGAGGGTGGAATGTCCAAATTCTGGGGAAAAAAGCAAATAAACTGGCAACAATGCGTACACATGGTGCACTAGGGCATGCAGTGCAGGCCATTTTCAGAGAACACCGGTAGTTCCCGCTTGTAAGTCGAATCCCGGTTGTAAGTCGGCCCTCACCTTTTCTGCTAAGATTTTTAGTAGTAAAAGTAAACTGTGAAAATACGGTAGTCGACTTACGGCCAAGCGCCCGCCTTGGGCATTGCGATCAGGTGTTGTAAGGCAGATGATGATGTCTACGTCGCAGGCCGGCATGAAGTCTGTACTGATGTCACCGAGAGCACTCACCTGGGTGTCGCAACGTGTCACATTCAGAGAGTGCAGGACACATACACACACACGGACGGACACACACACACACGGACGGACACACACACACACGGACGGACACACACACACACTGACGGACACACACACACACACACGGACATACATACATACATGCTGCATGTTGTTAGAACTGATCGGCTACATCATTGTATTGCAAAAACATTTCCATCAGTTCAAACAACATGCACGATGAGCTAGGCAAAAAGCATAGCATAGGGCCCAGCTTTCAAGCTCTCTCGTTTAGAAACGAAAACTAGTCGTTCAGGGGGGAGGAGAGTCGAGAGCCTGTTCGTTTCTCGAAAAAATATCGATGTACAGTTAGTATGTGCGGGCACGTCCAGAAAAAAATATAGATACTATGTAGATATACCATTTGTATGTGTTCGTTTCTCAGGGGGGGGGAGGGGGTTGAAGAGAAATGACTAGTTTGCGTTTCTAAATAAATATCGGTGTTTACGCGAGGAGACAATAATTTAATTAAAGCTACACATCCCTAACTTGAACAAGTGCCATGTAGCGTGGTGATGTCTGCGGCTTTAATACTATTGATAGCTTTAACTTCGGTACAGGTTATTTTTACCTAAAATTCAACAACCCTATGTCACACAGTATGCAAAACGCATTTTTGGATCTGGAAAACTGGTTTACCGAGATTTTCGCGTTACCCAACTGTTGATTTTGGAAATACCGAAAAAGTACACCACCGAAAATTCCCGGTTTTACAGTAATTGATCAGTGAACATTGCAAACACTTACTGTAGCCGAGAGCACTTCGCTAGAGTGCAAATGTCCACCACCAGCTGAGATAAGCGGCAAAACTAGAACAACGCGCTCGCGTTCAGCTTTGCACGCAGCATCCTTAGCCTTCTCTTCCTCGTCAGAAGGTGTTTTTATCACATAAGGAGCAGCAGAGAAGGGTGACGAGGAGGGGGAAGAGGAGGGGGACGAGGAGGCGCCAACAGTTACAGTCACCTCGGTGGTACTTTCCACGACACAGTCTGTTTCCTCGGTGGTGTCACTTGCGTGTTTGCGCTTGACTGGTGCTGCCTCCGGATGCTTCACATCTTGCTCGTCCGCCTCATCCGGCTCAGACTCAGAAGAGGATGGATCGCTGCCAAGCACAGCGTTGACAACAATGTTCAGGAACCTAGACATGCTACTCCTCTCACGTGGGAAGGCCTCTGCTAGAGCGCCAAGAGCAGCTTCCTTGAACTCGGTGCTCGATACCTCAGTCTCAGCGTCATCGTCTTCCTCCGTAGGAAGCTTGTCGTCCTCTTCCAAATCTTCTGGTGAGGCATCAGCGTCCGCGCCGCCTCTGTCAGCAATCAGGTTCGCCAGGTACTCATCGTAAGACTTTGGCAGGTCGTCGGCATTCCCGTAGGCCGACTTGCGCGCTTTCTTCGGCGGATGCACTGAACCATCGTACAGGTAGGAACTAGCGCGCTGCACAAAGTGCTGGATTGCATCGAAGGCACTGCTAAGTGAGCCAGATCCACCCACGTCCTGTAGGGAAAGTTAAGAAGCCAAAAAAGAAGAAGAAAAAAGCACACTGCTGCCAGTGGTCTCTTCCAAGCAGATTGGCTGTAGCCAGTGGATGCCGAGTTAAAATATCTAAAGATAGACAATGGTCACCAAGAAAACGACATAAGTTCAGTTTGCTACTCCGAATTTCATGCACTAGTTGGTGCAATCATCTGGCAAAATTGTTGTGTGCGGTGACCATTGAATATTTTCAGATAATATTGCTCCGTCGCAAGGGAATTGAGCCGTCTTGTGCAGTGGTTGCTCCCAAGCTTCGTAGACAAATAGGCAGCGCATGGCGAGCAGCACATGCAACTCTGGGCATGTTCTGGGCAAGCAAGGAGACAGGCTAACACCTCACCCACTGGCAATGACACACATGTACAACATGTACAACTAGTTACCTGTCCGCACACGAGCCAAAAACGGCCAGCCTGTTCTTTGCTGTTGAGTGGCACTGCCCGCCATAGCTCATCCCGGTTCGGGTAAAACACCGTCCTGTCACAGGCAGTGGTGAACACACAAGCATACACATGTACAGACAGAAACAGACAGAAACACGTACACATGCACGCACATATTCACACACACACGTGCACAAACACAAACACACACACGTGCACATACATAACAGGATTACAGGACCAACACGGGATACGGCAGTGAGTTTGGTTCAAGAAAAGAAGCACTAGTAGTCACGGAGTGCAAAGCACAGTGCTGTGTCTGTGTGCACAGAGTCAGAGGATCACGCAGAGGATCACGCAGAGGATCACACAAAACTGCAAACTGCAGCACTTTACAACATCAGTGCACCACCAGAGACTAGAACAAAGTAGACCTCAACCTTAAAAGAAAACACTTGCGGGCTGCAGTTTGTACCAACAATATTACAATGCAGCGGTAACAAATTCAATCGCCGTGGAATGTCTCAGTACTCCTTTTGTGCTAGATTGTGCACGTCTGACTGGTCGAAATCTGGTTTAGTAGGTGGGCTCGAGCAAAAGTACTAGAGCATTTGTGCTTTCATCCCATGAGCTTACTTTCCTACGACCTGTGTCATCTCCTCACGGCCCAGCATGGAGTAAGCTTGCAGGCCGAACGAGGCACGGCCATCGCGTGACGAGCCAGAGCTGACCGCAACCGCCAGTGGTGTATCAGTCCTGCAGAACAAGCAGCGCAAGCGGTGTACAGTGTATTGGACATAGAGCAGATGCAGCAAAAAAATTCACGGTTCGCTTGAGATTGAGTTTGAGCATCCGTAGGAACAGGAATACGCACGGCTTGTATATGCAACATTACGGTATGTCTATGGGCATGCTATGAAGTATAGAGGTTATGCGATTACATCACTAGTTGACTCAAGGTACTTCGGCAAGGACGCGGCGCAGCGCGATACACTAGCTCAAGCAAAACCATGGAAACCACCGATTCGCGCTGTACACATAGCGCCAAGAGTACATAAGCCCCCAGAGTGCGCAAGTTCACTTATCAGATCTGGGACGGCGAAATCCGTGTTGCACGTCATAATAATGACATCATGAGTAGGGGAAGTGTGGACGTGGTACACCGCGTCGATGGAATGAGGCAAGTCCGACCCAAAAAATGACGTACATCACGGATTACGCCGCCTCACAACCCCATCCCAGTTGCGCACTCTGGGGGTTATGTACTTTTGATTGCGCCCATAAGCGGTTCCGCTGATTCACCACCCTGACATAATTCCCATAACCTCTGTAGCAATACACTTCAGTAGGGCTGAAACGATTATACCAATCACTCGGCAATCGATCGATAATCCCGCAACAATCAACTAATCGTTACGTTATGGACTACTGTAATTTCACAAATTTTCGGTGTACTTTTATTTTCGGTACTTTCGGTGCATCTGTTTCATACCTAAAATTGCAATACACCGAACAAACACCAACACACATAAACCAATAGGGAACTGCTTCTCTGTACCTAAATTTTTCGTTCGCCTAACCTGGCCGTTTGCCCTCGTACCGAAAATATTGAGCACCGAAAAGTTCTGAAATTTGAGTCGAAAAAGTACTGAAAACCCCGTTTTCGTGAAATTTGAATCAGATTCTGCTGGGAGTATGCAGTTGCCAGGGGTATGGTTCATGTTCTGATGTTTATTTAAAATGACTTCAAGACTGCCATGTTCCGGAGCTACCCTCTCGCTAAAGCAGATTTTTGGTATTATGAAGACATATCTTGTGGAACAGAGTAATTTTTGAAAAAATTCTGACGCTATTTGCAAACGATTCTAATCGATAAATCGATCGTTAAGCTAAAGAGTAATCGATAGGTGAAAATCCACGATCATTTCAGCCCTAAAACAAAGCTATGAACAGTATCCGGTGCACACTCATGACTCTATAGTCTATGCAATGCACATGCACGTGTAAGCCAGGTTGGTCTAGTGTTTCCAAGAACTTTCACGTGTGTATAGAGTGTGCGCTTGATGCTGTTTATAGCTTTGTGCAAAGTATTGTCTTAACTCGTTCCAAGTCATCGCAGTGGCAGTAGAACAGAACAAGCACGGGACAAAGTTGTCTGTTCTCAGCGGCGGGTCAACTGACGTCAGCAAAACAGACATGGACTAATAAGCGCAGCCTCCTCCAGCGCTCTACAAAGGGCTCGAGTTGAAAGACATCTTCAATGCAGATGAAACTGGACAATTCTTCTGAACGCTGGCAAACCAGAACCTCATCCCCAGCAGTGAGAAGTACACGATCATTGCGTAATGCATGAAACTTCAACTTGCAAATGAGATATTGATAGTTTTGTTGCCGGGTTGTTTTAGTTCTTCGTAATGTATAAACATTTCCTTAGGTCACACTGAGGGATAATTTGAAAAAAATCCGTGGATACCATGGATATTTGCCGCTGCGCGGGAGATTTGAGAGATTTAATCCACTCGATGAAAATCAGCTCGAGGCCTCGCTTTTCCGCCGAAGATTATAATCATCCGCGGCTTCCACTGGATTTCTTTGAGTTTCCTTGTTTTTTATTGCATTATGTAGTAGAGTAAAGTATCCAGTACAATGCCAAACACATGCAGACATCACCGCAAGAGGGAGGAACGTACACTCTGTTGATCACATCCTCCGGCAAGGCGTTCTCCACGGTGATGGTGAACTTGGGTCCACTGGGAAGCCAGGACGTTGCCTGCAGACAATCAGACAACGATTCAAGACGATGCAGGACAATACCACTCTAACTACAGCATAATGCAGCACATGTACTGTAGAACAATTCAGTAAAACATAGAACATACCCTGGATAGAACGTACCCTGGATAGAACACACCCTGGCTAGAACACACCCTGGATAGAACATACCCTGGATAGAACATACCCTGGCTAGAACATACCCTGGCTAGAACATACCCTGGCTAGAACATACCCTGGATATAACGTACCCTGGATATAACGTACCCTGGATAGAACATGCTTTTCTCTTTACATCAGGTAAAAAGTTTTGTTATTTTTTAGAGACACTGCATATCCGTGTCCAGCCACTCGACCTCCAATATAGAGTAGCTCAGCTGTAAAGTGCAGATGTTTGTATCCCTTGCAGGTATGTTCTTTGAAGTTTCACCGTAGCTGCATTGTGCATTGTAGGGAAAGTCCCTAGCAATTTTAAGCAAAGTCAAATGTGAAGCAAATCACTCTTCTTTCGCTATAAACTGCACAAAAGAGTATTCGATCGACGTATCGTGTGCTCTGAATGGCCGTCGTGAGTCAGTCAAGTGCCAAGTGAAGTCGGCAGGAAATGTACTAGTAGGTAGGGAGCAACACACACTTTCTAGAATTACAGCACAGTGCAATAGTTACAAGCAGTAACATGAGTACCGTTATTACAGTCAAATCTGTCGTAAGCGACCGCCCCTTGGTGCAAGAAAAAGCGGTCGCTTACGGCAGATGGTCTCTTACGGCAGATGTATGGTAAACCCGGCATACCAGGTACATGTATATGCTTCCATGTACTCAAATCGACGAGAATAATGTGATTTTTAATAATTATCATTTTATTGGATATTCAACGACGACCATATCCACACCCGTATAGTACGCGAGTAGGAATGTACGAGCGGGTTCTGGGCCAGGGGGCGCCCGGGTCCCAAAAAATGGGGTATTATTGAAAAATGGGGTACTAATAGTACCCCATTTTTGCGGTGAAAATTATTTTTGGCCCGGTTTTTTTGCGGATAAAAATATGTGCCAGGGGGTGCCCTGACCCCAAAAAATGGGGTATTATTGAAAATATGTGTTGTGCACATGTGGGTTTGAATCTCACTTTTTTGGGCCACCTTGCCCCGGATGGGAGTGGGTATAAAAAGTAGAATGTTGAATATGGTGTTTATCATGAAGTTTTTTCCGTGACCTACCCCACCTCCCCATGCAATTTTTCAAAAATGGTCCTGCTCGCACACACGTCAGAAAGGTCAGTTCTTGATAGATACGATACATGTCATTACAAAGAATAATGGAACGAACAGTGAATATCGCAATGGAGTGGAGGAGAAAGGTAGTACAATTCAGTTCTTGTTGTCCTGATTTCATCAAGCTGGTATTGGATGAGAGACCACAAAGTTTACTCTTCGAATACGTGTGAGGATGGATTCACCCATGATCTCTTCCGTGACACGCAGTACGAGGTGGAGTTGTCGGACGCTCTGATGTGCACCAATGGTTCCACCCAGTCAGCAATGGAACTGTCAGTCGACGACCTCCTTTGCACCGCCATCGTGTCAACAGTCGACTCGGGTAATTTGGAGATAAATCCATCGTCGCCGATGTCGATCGTACCAACTCGCACACGAATCCGCGTTACTCTTGTTGCAACGGCACGGAGTTGAACGGCCTTGGTACTACGTCGTACACGCACACGATCAACTCGAGAGACTTCATTTTTCGTTCACCTCCTTGACAAGTTGCATTACGTCGCTGGAATCCAAATAGGTTGCATCAGCGAAGAGGTCGATGATGTGTTGAGAGCACGGTTCGTCACGCATGTCACTAAGCTTGTAGAATGAGTGTCTACCATCAGTCCACCTTCGCAGTATGACACCATCATCAGTCTCACTAATAGTTCCGTAGTCCTCCACACCACCGATGACGATTTTAGGAAGGTGCTGTTTCCTATTCTTCACATTCAAGATCAGACTGGTGACCCTGCAGATAATATACTCAGCAGCAGTGAGTGGTGACATATCGAATCTTCTGGGATGTGCTATCATCGGGTCAAGATCCCTGGTTGTCTTGCTAGCACTGAGGCGACGGATTGAGAACTCTTCATTATCGCATGAAAATAAATACCATTTCTCTGCTCTGCACGTCTCAGAAAATGTCCACGCCATTTTAGCTTCTTCACACTGCAAGAAGGAGTCGATAATGAAACTGCAGGTTGAGACTACTTCACCTCAAGGTCAAAGTTCACGCCGCGATGACCTTTGTAAACAAGGCTACGTCTAGACGTCTCAAACAAGACCAAGGGGTCACGCCACGGGGAGGTGACGACCTTGGAGAACACGATGTGTTTCGAAAGCGGAAAGACGCCCCCGTCATGGTGAGTCTTTTTTGTTCGGGTTTGGAATCTTTCGACTATGATATCAGATTGAGATGTGAATGCCTTTCTTCTATTGCTTTGACCTTTGGGCCAAATAAGGCACACTGTGTCGGTCGTGCTTGGTCTGACCCCGGGACTCCCCCAGGGTTTGACCTTTGACCTTTGGGTTGAATAAGGCACACTTATCGTCATTGTTAATCTTTATTCTGTTCATTTTTTATTTATTTTTTCAGGAGTATTTTGCTATTATCCCCGGATAGGAGTGGGTATAAAAGTAGATATATTGATGGATAATGTTTCACTATGAAGATGATGGTGTGGGGTGAAGATGGATTCTGAATTAGAGATCTTACGTGCCTATGTACGTGAAAAGAGACTTCGTGAAGAAGAAGAAGAACAAGAAGAAGAAGAAGAACAAGAAGGAGGAGAAGAAGAAGAAGAGCAAGAAGGGAAGGAAAAGCAGTGTCATCATCTTGATCATGTTGTTCATGAAGGAAGATACGTATGTTCTTCTTGTGGACTTGTCATGGATGTGGTTTACTTACCTGAAGTTGATGTGCATCAGAGATGTAGTTTGATGAAGAAGCCTTACGCTGCGCATGAGCGGTTATGTGGTGTGGATCGTCATCTTTTGCATTTTCTTTCGAAAACTGAACTCTTATCCGATCAGCTTCGTGTACACCCTCTTCGAGAGCAGATACGTGCGATGAAGAAGTCCTGTTTGTACAAGAGTATAAATTATGCTATAGCATTATCCTGTATAGTATACGATACGAATGTGGATGCATTACGTAAACTGTATTCCTACTTACCTCATAGCAATGTAGCCTGGTTGAGGTTCAGTCGAATCATGAAACCTCTTCCTCAGCATTTTCCACTCCTATACGTACTGCATCTCATGGAGTCGACTAGGATGGTGTCTTCATTGCAATTGTCCATGTTGCGTTCGAATTTGCTGCTTTTATCTCAATCTGATATATCTCTTATGACATCATTGATTGATGCTTATTGCTGGGAAATCTATTCACTTGATCACGTGATCCAGAACATGCACACGTTTGACTGTGATCTTCTTTCCATACTGTATCAATTCACCAAGGTGGCGGTATCATGTAAGGAATCTTTATAATGAGATATGATTTTGGCGGGCACGATGCTGATTAAAAAAAAGTAAATTATCGTGTCCGTTCCCGAAGGGAACTCACGACGGCCGCTAACACCCGGTAAATCCTAGCGGCAGATGCAGCGCCTAACGGTGGGGGTGAGTGGATAAGTCTCACAACCACTGGCACAAGTGCCGAGAACGGCCCCATTACGATGCTGATTGGTCAAATGTTTTTGGCGGGCTTGATGCTGATTGGTGAAATGTTTTTGGCGGGCTTGATTGGTTGACACATATCTTATCATTTCAATCCACATACCTCTCTGGCTCGTATAAACGAATGATTGTCTGCAGTTGAGTCATTCGTTCATCGAATACAGTGCTGACGAGTTGTCCTGACTTCACTTCCTAGAAGATGGCTTCCCTATACGAGCGAAGGATGAAGAAGAATTCCGCTCTTCCTGCTGACCCTCCTCGAGTTGTGCTCTCTTCGAATCCAGTACCGGCTAAGCGTCGCTATGCATCACCTGCTCCTACCAAGCTCCACAAAGAGATTGTGGTGGATGGGTTTCAGGAGGACATGCAGCTGCCCTACAAGTTATCTGGTAAATCCTTCTACAAGCCTGGATATAAGATGTACTTCCCTTCGGGAGCTCTGCCAGCCTGTGGTAGTACGGCAACAGCTCGCAAAGATGCTCAAGGACAAGTTTACATCGAACTGAACGAGTCCACTGAGTTCATCATTACGAACTTGATCAAGACTTGTCCATCGCTCCGTGACACTCTCCGAAGTGGACGTGTGGAGAAGATCATAACCAACTTCTATACATCACGTTCGTCCGACGGTCAATGTCGGGTGTACATCAACGGTGAAAACAAGCTAGTCCCGACCAGCTCGTTTGAACTGGATGTGGAACAAGATGTATTCATCTACCCCGGGGCAGTCTCCCTCGACACTGACGAGCAAGTGATGAAGGTACGTCTTGCTGTTGCTCCAATCATCTGCATCAACGTGGAACCCAGATGTTTTCATCGTGCTCTGGACGCACACATGGCACTTTCTATCACGGAGCTGAAACAGCTGACTGAGAGCTTCACATCATTATGCAGTGTCGTCGTCCAACAAGACGATCAGCTGGTAGAGACCTTCCAAGAAGTCTTTAATGAACTGCCTTCTTTATCACACAGCTGATCATTCATTCTTATTCTATCCTATACTATCCTATACTACTTTCTACGTCAATACCTCATGATACAAATTTAAAAAAAAAAACTTCTAAAGAACAAGTATGGGTGGTGTTGTGTCGAGTAGTACGTCCACGGAAGAGTGCTGCCTTGCCTCTTCGGACTCTAGTATCCCCACTGCTACTACTAGTGGAGAATGGGTTGCAGGATGTGAAAAGAATGGAATTGGGAAAGATGAACCAGGGTGATCTCATGTGAACACCATCAATGAATGCGTCATTCATGACAAGATCAATCATGTCAAGGTTACATCATCTGTTTTTGGCGGGCTTGATGGTGATTGGTTGACAACTTTGCATTTTCAACCCACCCCATTCTGACTTGTATAAATATGCATGCTTGACATGCAGTCGAGTCATTCCTTCACCCGATACAGTATTGATCAGTTGCCTCGTGTCTTCGCATTCTAGGAAATGAATTCCCTTTACGAGAGATGGTTTCACGTTGCAAAGAGTCTTAACGGATCGGCTGACCACAAGACTCACGAATGTCAGGTGTGTCATCTGCTAGTACGAGTTGCTGACCATGTTCTTGCAACATACGCAAAGGATGAAGGTGAATGCTCGGAGACTCGTCATGCCTTTGCCATTGACCATTTGTTCGTTCGTGATTCGACATTGTTTCACGTGTGGACATCTGCTAAACATGTCGCTATGAAGAGACCTGACATTCTCAGGTATGCTGCGAGCTTTACTGTTGGCGATGGTGATCGTGAACAAGCTGAACGACTTGAAAGTTGCATATGCGGCATCATGGAAGGTTTATGGAGTCATGCGTCAAACGACGTCGTTGCCCTGGAGATGACCTTGGCATATTCAGTCACTCTGTTGGACATGCTGGCACGGAAAGGCGATCGTGCGAAGGTGTTGTTAGCACGAGATTTCCTCATGAAACACATTCATGAACAATCGAGGAGGAGGATGAACGGTCGACTCATCAACACGATGACTGTGGCTCTTGTTTGTTGTGCATTACCTGTTGTTTACCTGTTCTTATGAGCATCATAAAGATTTATTTGAGAAAGAAAATATTTCCTTTCATAATTAGTACAGTGTGTGTGTGTGTGTTTGAAGATGGCGTACTGGGCTACGCATTTCCATAGGAGTGATGGTGATGAGGCCTCCCTCAAACACATGCAAAGCATGCGGAATGACATTATCGAGATGCAATCGGTTGTGGGGAACGAAGACACCGAAAACACCTTGGTTCATGATGTGGAGAAACTGAAAGAGGAGAAAGCCGATGAGAGCAAAGTGGAAGATGTGGAAAACAGATCTACGCGCTACACAGATCAAGCCATAGCAACTGATGAGCTGCACGTTAGAACAGACGGATCCGTGTCCATGGATGCTAACCTCGACATGAACGAACATTCAATCTGTAATTTGGCGTACGACGATAGCTCTTTGACATGTGCTGTCCCTGCCGGTTGGGTCAAGAATGAAATCCGTCAATCCTCATCGAGATTGCAACACGACATCGACGCTGTGCGCAAGATGAAAGGTCCTCGTGGTGATCGGGGATTGGGATGGCTTAGTGGAGGTGGCATGCCGCTGAACTCTGTAGGGAGAAATGGTGACTTCTACCTCGATGCAGCCACGCTGATCGTGTACAAGAAATTCAGCTCGAAATGGATGGCTTTCGGTCGGCTTCGTGGACCAAGAGGTGAAGCTGGTCCACGTGGGGAACGTGGATTGATCGGTCCTGAAGGTGAGACTGGACCTAGAGGAGGCGATGGACAAGGTGGTGAACGCGGTCAAAAAGGCGATCAAGGAATACCTGGTCCAGAAGGTCCCAGAGGTAAAGTTGGACCACGTGGAGAACGTGGATTAGTTGGTCCTGAAGGTGAGATTGGGCCTAGAGGAGAAGATGGACAAGACGGCTCACAAGGTGAACGTGGTGTTCAAGGTGATCAAGGAACCACAGGTCCCGTCGGTCCCCAAGGAACCATCGGTGCAACCGGTCCTCCAGGAAACAGAGGTCCCGTGGGCCCCCAAGGAATCGTCGGCCCCATAGGTCCTCCAGGAGCCAGAGGTCCCGTGGGTCCGCAATCAAATCAGAACCTATCCGATCCGTTTCATCTACTACCTCTCATTCGGAGAAACGCCTACCTCTACATATACTCTCATCCTAGCAGATTTGAATCCGTCACCAGGGTGAGCAGAAACAGATACAGAGGGGGAAATATCGTTGACATGAAGGACAAGAGAATCAACGTGAACAGCATCGACATGTTCCGAGACGATCACTTCTACCTCAACATTACACAACCCAGCCAAGTTTCCATTAGAGAACGATTCGTCAATCTGTTTCACGACAACATGTCTTTTGCAATGTTCCAAGTAATTCAAGTGGACGCACCTGACCCTAGAAACATGTCATTGAAGGCATTCGATATCGATACTGTCGGAAATTTCAGCTTGGATAGTTTGTACGTGTTGTTCACTGCCACCCACATAAGTGGCAACTACTTCACGCGTCCCGGCCATTCATCATTCAACATACCCGTTTCGTCTGTAGTCAGCCAATTATCGGCGGCTTTGGATAAACCTGTGTCGAGTATGACGGATCTCTTGGGTACAAAGTGTGTCATAAGTTACGCTCGGAATTCAGAAGGCCTATTCACTCTATACGTAAACTCCATTTTGATACATTCCAACTTAGACACTGTCCCATTTTCCAGGACCAATGGAATCGAAGATTGCAATTATAGCATTGGTGGTACTCAATTCTTCAACGGCACTTCATCAAAGTTGTTCTGTCATTTGCACTTTGCAGAGAGTTTATCTTCTCACACAGTCCAGCGCATCCACACAGAACTCATGGCACACTACGATATATGAAAGTGCTACTTTGATTGTACATAATATATAGCACACATGCTACACTACATTCTTGAGATGAAAATGAAAAATAAAACCTATCTATAGTGAGTGTCATCACAACACCAGAATGTCTGTGATATTGACAGTGGCGAACAACACGTCGGGCGTGAGCAGGGGATTGCACAAACCGAACTTTACTCTAAATGTGAAGGAGCTCGATACGCGTGATAAAGTCCTGCATGTTGAATCGGCTCAGTTTGAAGTACACTTTGAGAACATAGACGAGGCAACGAACAAACTCTATGTGGTACATGGTGTAGAAGAAGAAGAAGAAGAAGAGGATAGACTTTCCATCAAGACGGGAACATACAGCGATGTAGACGATTTGGTGTCTATTATCAATGCCACTCTGAAACGAGCAGGACACGGAGACATTGTGTTTTCCTACTCTCGTCACACCAGCCGCATAAGTGTCTCGGTACCCAGGAATAAACGGTGCTTGTTGAAGAAGGACTCACCCGCATTGGTGCTGGGTGTGGGCACTATTCTCAAGCCATACACGATCGAGGGATCTCACACGTTCCCGTTCGCTGTGGATCTGACGAAAGGCAGAAGACTTGTCCTGCTCTACACCGACCTCATTGGACCTGCTGTGGAGTACGAAGACAATACTGATTCGAGGGTGCTGAAGACTTTTCTTATTCAAACCCTCAACGGTTTGAATAACTACGTGTTCGGGAAAGAAGACAAACGACTGCTGCTTCCACACGAAAACGTGACTAGCATTTCGTTCTGGTTGAAATTCAACACCGGTGAACACATTACTTCCGGATATCCCGTCTACCTTGATCTTCGGATCACCAACACAACTACTTAGATGGATCTTCCAGATGTTCGTGTCCGTCACGTGCGTGACATGGTGGAGGATATAGCAAAACGAAAGAAATTGGAGAGCGAAAAGGTGCGTTGCCGGGAGAAGTACGTAATTTACAACACTGCAATCTTGTCCTTTCTCATACTCATTCAAACCATTCTCAATATCCTTCAAGGGAGTGGTGTTGTATCTGGAGAACATCGCATTCGAATCATCGCCATCAGTAGCACGATCATCGGTGTGATCATGGCATGCATTGGTAAACACGTTCTCGACACCAAACGTCAGCTTGTCAAGTGTATTGAACAACTGCAGCAGATGGAGAGAGCTGAAGACTCGTTCATGTTGGAATTGGGCATTACTCTGGAAGATGGGAAGCTCACTAACGAGGAGCATCAACGATTGATATCGATGATGAACGACTTTCGCAAGACACTGGATATTGGATCTTTGAAAAAAATTCACCCCTATTATAATGTGACTCGCAAGAATGGCACAGGAGATATACTCACCACAAGCTCCGGAGTCCTTCACGGGACTCCTGACCAACACGAAGATCGTTCAGAAGAACATCCTCGACAGGACGGAGAAGAAACTCTCGTTGCTTGAGGGTAGACGCGGAGTACGACTCTTTTCCACAGCAGATCGATCACCACCATCCCTGAACAATGAACTAGACATCTCGTCGCCGAATTTCATTGCTCTGGGGGAGAGCTATTTCATCGTGAAAATGCGCTATAGTGTCAAAAACAATCTCAATAACCAGCCTGGAGACTACACGCGATGGGTGTGCACCACGTCACCAGCCTTTTCGTGGTTCAAGAACATTCGAGTGGAGATCAACGGAACAGAGGTCACGCAATCGAGTAAAGTTGCCGACATGCAAATGGTTCAGCATATCCTCAGTCTAATGGAAAGCAGCAGCGAACGCCTTCAGTACGTGGACTCGGATCTCTACGGTCTACAGAAACTGGATCCGCAAAGAGCATTGAGAGGTGTGGATTTAACGCCCTATCAACTTGGTGTGAAGCGTAAGCATGGCTATGCCTTCGAAACAAACGCTGCAAACGCTAATGCAGCACAAGCACCGGATTTCGTCGATGATTTCACACTCAGGCGTGCACCCACCGTCGAGCTTGTCACCAACGAAGGCTTCTCCAACACGGTTCAGGAAAATGCACTTCGTGCAGCTGTTGGACGGTTTCAGTACAAGCTGAGACCCTTCCTACCGTTTTTCAATCAGGACGATGCTTGGTTACCCCCGGGTACACAGGTGAAGCTTCGCTTTGATCTGCCACAATCCGAGCTTTCCAGATACATCATGCTTAGCGATCAAGGCGGTGGTGCCAACAGTGCTCTGAGCGTCGGTGATATTGAGATCGATCTACTCCAATTGGACTTTGTGTACACTACCTATCGCATGGAACCCAATCTCACCGATCGTGTACGCCTTCCCAAACAACTCTTCCACACGTGGTGCCCTCGTCTCATACAAAAGAGCATTTCAGATGATGCTGGTACACTGGAACTGCTTCACAATGCGGACATTCCACGCAGGATGATCCTGTTCTTCACAGATTTGACTCATGGTACACAGCCAGCATTGGCTGGAGGTCAAGCATCGCATTCTTCGAACAGACTGGCCATGATTCATGCAAATCTCAGTCAACTTCGTGTCACTGTCAACGACCAGACGCTCTTTGACAACCCGCTCAAGTTCCAGTGGGATGTGAGTCGTAATACTGAAGGGCAATACTTCTACGATTACAACAAATCCTCCTACCTGCGTGGCTACAATCTGGTACAAGACTTTTTCGGCAAGACGTATGGAACGCAAATCCCCATCACCGCTGCAGATTACTGCAATCACTACTTTATGGTGCCTATCAACTTGAATCTGGATCGGACCACAGACAATCCAAGATCGAGAGGAAATCTGTCCATCGACTATCAATTTAGCGACGTGACAAACGCCCCCGTGAGGAGACCTAGCGAAAATGGCGCCTCGATCAAAGTCAACCTTCTCTGCATGGACAAGTACTTGTACACCATGAGCAAAGATGAAGGTATCAAAGCCGAAGTTGTATGAATTAATTCCGACCTAGTAGTAAAAGGGCATCATGGAAGGTGGTGACCTGGAGACCAGACATCGTGTCTACGGTGGTGATTTGAAAACATCGAGTCGACAACACGGTGGATTCTTCTGGAAAAAGAGCTTCTGGAAAAACCTAATCGGTGCTGGACCGGATGAGATGGAAAAGCAGATGGCGGAACCCACGACAAAACAAGATGCAATGCAACGCGGTGGACTTGGACCCCTGGCTGCCATGGCAGGAATGACACTTCTTCCCATGCTTTTGGGGAGAGGAGAGTCCGGAGACATTGTGGAAGCGCAAATGAAAACAGCTTACAACCCTGCCATGCACCGAGGAGGTCTAGCCATTCCACCAGGATTAGCCGCCAAGGCCATACCACTCCTGACGAACCTGGCTGCTCCCTTGGCCATGGGTACCATGGCATCACTGGGTGACAACGTAATGGATAAAATATTCGGCAGAGGAGTAAGGAAGGGAAGCTCAGCAGGTGCCATGAAGCGCACTAAAAGTCGTCGTCGTCGGCATGCACCGAAGAAGATTCGGCAACGAGCATCTCGAAAAACCAAGAAACCAGCTCGTCAAGTTCGCTCCAAAGGCCGCAGGGCACGAGGAATAAAGAAACAAGGAAGGGCCTTGTTCAAAAAACTAGGACATCGTGCCCTCGACGAAGCTTCATCGTTCCTGTCTGCACCTCGTAGATCCCTAACCCGTCCTGAAACTCCATTTGCTCAAAAAATTCGACAGAACATTAACAGTGCAGGACCGTCTTCTATGAGTTCCGCTCACATCGGTCCATCCTACAACATCTGATCATGGACTTTATCTCGCTCCTTGGACAGGAAATCGGGAGGAAGAAAAAGACTAGTCCCGTAAGGAACGACGATGTTCCGACCACGGCCACTGCTCGACACGGGCTGCACATTCCTGGTCTTCAGTTCGAGTCTAAGGATTGGTTCACGGAAATCATTCCTGCTCTGAAATCCTGGGGTCAAAACGTATTGTTTCTGGGACAGAGCAACATGGGTAAATCCTACTTTCTCATCAAGCTCCTGAAACGTGTGCAACCTGAGCGTATAGTTGTCATCTCCAACACGCCGGCCGATCAGTATCGTCTCCCAAGCCTCAAATCCTTCAAGCATTACAGCACCATGCCCGAGTGTATCGAAGACATGGATCTCCAGCCTAACACCTATGTGATCATTGATGACATCAGAGTGATGGGTTTGAAGCACGGCAGCCAAAGAGAGTGTCTCTACAAGTTCTTCACCATGTACAGTCATCATCATAAGTTGAACGTGTTCTTTCTCTCTCAGAGCTTTGATAACATTAAGGACATGAAGATCAATGCAAACTTTATGTATCTATTTCGCTTCACTGATAAAAGCAATATCAAGCGTTATCTCAATACTCTGTTTGGTGGTCTGTGCACGAAGTCATCCATTATCTTTAGATTGTATGAGAAGTTATTGGCGGTGTGTCGCAGACCTATCCTAACCATTGATTGCTCTTCTAATCAGTACTACACGTATTGCGAAGACACTGCATTAAAGGTGACTTTTGAATAAAAACCTCGTTGATGTGTGTGTGTGTGTGTGTGTGTACGATATTAGTCGAAGAGTTAACCGAAAAGTTAGCCGAAAAGTTAGCCGAAAAGTTAGCCGAAAAGTTAGCCGAAAAGTTAGCCGAAAAGTTAGCCGAAAAGTTAGCCGAAAAGTTAGCCGAAAAGTTAGCCGCAACATTGAAAAAAATTCCAATCATGAATAAGAATGGAGCATCTTACGGTGAAATTCTCAAATGGGCTACCGAGTAGTATACAAAGAGTGGGACTCAGAAAGGGATCCTTCTCGATACCCAAGCGTAAAAGGTTGCAAACCTTGCAGTTTATGACGAAACATCCTCAACACATCATTAAGAAGAGAGCAAATTCGTGGGAAGTTCTCGGTATACCACCACTCATGCGGCAAAAAGGAGGTAATAACTACAATGCATACTTGAAAAGCGTTAAGAAAGTTCTTTCCCAAGTACCAGATCACAGTTTGAGCACCTCCACCCTGTTGGAACTGCAAGCCGATCCGCGAGTAAAGCGTCTATATGACACCCACTTCAAAAACAATCCCGATCACATCAGTTACCCGTCTGTGAGAAATGTGATTGCATCCAACATACTCAACTATGATTCCACTACCGATCAAGTTCGCGATTCCGTTTCAGATGTCAGGAAGAAGAGAAAGGCACCTTTAACATCGGTGCCTTTCAATCTACTACAAGATCATGAATTTGACCGATGGATCCTGCAAATCCTGGACAGTTTCCTCCGGCATACAAATATACCGGTAACCTTTTTGAAGAGCAACTATTTCACAAGCCGATCACAACTGCTGCAACTCTACGATGAAGATCGACTGAGGTTCAGGAGTCGGGTGGAAGCGGCTGCGGATGCCCTGAAGACGCAGACGATGAACGACTACACTACTCTGGTCAACGAGACGAATCGCATCTACATGTCCAGGTACCCGTTTGCAGCCATAGCAGGTGCCATGGGAATCAACAAACACGTTGATGGGTTCCTTCGATCAGAACGAAAGATTCAGGAACTAACCACCCTTGTGATAGCTATACCGGGATCACAGCTCAAGTTTCAAGATCTCAACGATATGACTTCCACCTATGGTAGAACAACAGAAGCAAAATTGATCCATCCCGAGCATTTCATGATCAGAGCACAAAAGGTGATGGTGGACGATGCATCATTCATTCAACAGGTGCTGAAGGACAAAAGCAGGATCACTCGTATCATCAAGGATATCCTGAGCGGACGCTCCATGTGATCACGTGCCAAATATTTTCAGGCTATGATCAAGAATGGACTATCCTCTCAGCAGTGCCGATATCAAAGGAAGATTGAATGGTGTCGGAGGGTTCGTGGGCTGCACGAGTTACGACCTCTTGCCACCCTTGAACAATGGAGACTTTTGTATCGTCAACACCGACAACGTTCTACCGGTGTACGATGCAACGGAAGGCGGACATCATTGGTTGACCGTGTGTCGCGAGCAAAACGTGATCCTGGTTTTTGACAGTTTCGGACGCAGTCTATACACTATGGAGCAAGATTACACTGAACCTGCACTGTGCGATTTCTTTAAAGAAGCCTACGCAGACTGTAAGATCATCACCAACACCCAAGCCGTTCAAGACAGAAGCACAGCAGTATGTGGATGGTATGCCATATTGATGGGAAAGCTATTTTCCAAATATGGTCTGGATGAAGCACTTCGAATTTTCCGAAGAGTCTTTGATGATGACGAAAAGCTGGAAAACGATCAACTGGTTCTCAGTTCAGGTGCCATGGAAGGTGCTGGAGCCTTTTGGGACAACAAAGTGCAAAAGGCAATTCAGGATGGAAGACGGAAGAAGAAGACAGAACCCGCACAGTTCCATACGAAACTGGCTAACGAATTGCACAAGCCCAGACGAGTGCATTTCAAAAGACGCAAGGTGAAGAGCAGAGCAATTGACCATATATGGAGTGCAGATCTCGTGGATATGCAACGGTTTGCCCGAAGCAATAAGAACATCAAATTCCTGCTAACAGTCATCGACTTATACAGCCGCTATGCCTGGGCAATGCCTTTGAAATCGAAGACGGGTACCGCCGTGAGAGATGCGTTCGATAAGATTGTCAGTACATCCGGAAGGACACCGCTAAAACTCTGGGTAGACGAAGGCAAGGAATTCTACAATGCCCCCATGAAACGATGGTTATCACAACACAACGTCATCATGTACAGCACCCATAACGAGGGTAAAGCGGTGGTGGTCGAGCGCTTCAATAGAACGTTGAAGGCAAGAATGTGGCGTCACTTTACAGAGAAATCCACGAACACGCACCTCAATGTCCTATCTCATCTACTAGACCGCTACAACCAGTCAAAGCATAGAAGCATTGGGATGACACCTCACGAAGCATCGAACGGTAGAATACCAAAAGATGCAGATCAACAAGACCCCCTGCAGTCAAAACCCAAGTTCAAAGTGGGTGACGAGGTGCGCCTAACCGTATCTAAGCGTCATTTCGAGAAGGGCTACACTGCGAACTGGACGGAGGAAGTATTCGAGGTGGATGAAATCCTATCAACATCACCACACACCTACAGGATTCGTGATCTGATGGGAGAACACATCATCGGATCGTTTTACGAAGCAGAACTGCAACACGCCAGAGAGACCGGTTTGAGATTCGACAAGGTGTTAAAATACAACAAGGATCAACGTCTTGTGCAATGGAAAGGCTACACAGATAATAAATTCAATACCTGGCTCACAAAGAAGGATGTGAACAGTCTTCGGTCATGATTCACAATGTCATTCATATTGAAAAATAAAAAATAAATGATTGAGTGCTATGTACAAGCTGATGGCGTTCATGAGAATTATCGCATGAGTATGAGGGGTATACTGCTGGACACTTTCACGAGTGCGTTAGCACGACGAAAAATATAAGGGATACGGTATGTACAGAGTACGAATGGTATAATCCAGTTATCCCATGTACTATTCCAAATAGAGCGCGATCAGCACTAAGACATGTATCGATTATCCCACGAGTACGAGCAAGAGTACATGTACTCTTGGTACGAGGGGTACACCGCTAGATATTTTCATGAGTGTGTCAGCACGATTGAAAATATAATGGGTACGGTATGCACAGAGTACGAATGGTATAATCCATTTATCCCATGTACTATCCCAAATAGAGCGTGATCAGCACTAACATCTCCCTTATTTACTCTGTCGCAAGACCCGGGGAATATTCGTGCTCCGAGCGGGGAATATCGCTCTATTGACAGTTGAGTCCTCTTTCCAAGATTCCTTTTGAATTCCTCTCTACCATCTCTGTATGAGAAGAGACCACGGAATTCCGTATATGTATAGCATCCACCGATCGTGCAGTTCGCTGTGATGTCATTGCACAGTGTATGTATATTATGTGCATGTGTGTGTGTGTGTTTGTGTGGTACATGATGCATCCTACAATCCACTGTGACGTCAATGCACACTCCATGATGTGCGCATCCATGGTCCGTGTGCCTTACGTATTTCCACCCCTGAAAATATATGAAAATCAAGTACTATGAGAGTAAGAATTATATGAGCAGAAAGCTAGAAAAATCCTCCGTCTCATCGACCTTTCAATAGAAGAAAGGCATTCACATCTCAATCTGATATCATAGTCGAAAGATTCCAAACCCGAACAAAAAAGACTCACCATGACGGGGGCGTCTTTCCGCTTTCGAAACACATCGTGTTCTCCAAGGTCGTCACCTCCCCGTGGCGTGACCCCTTGGTCTTGTTTGAGACGTCTAGACGTAGCCTTGTTTACAAAGGTCATCGCGGCGTGAACTTTGACCTCGAGGTGAAGTAGTCTCAACCTGCAGTTTCATTATCGACTCCTTCTTGCAGTGTGAAGAAGCTAAAATGGCGTGGACATTTTCTGAGACGTGCAGAGCAGAGAAATGGTATTTATTTTCATGCGATAATGAAGAGTTCTCAATCCGTCGCCTCAGTGCTAGCAAGACAACCAGGGATCTTGACCCGATGATAGCACATCCCAGAAGATTCGATATGTCACCACTCACTGCTGCTGAGTATATTATCTGCAGGGTCACCAGTCTGATCTTGAATGTGAAGAATAGGAAACAGCACCTTCCTAAAATCGTCATCGGTGGTGTGGAGGACTACGGAACTATTAGTGAGACTGATGATGGTGTCATACTGCGAAGGTGGACTGATGGTAGACACTCATTCTACAAGCTTAGTGACATGCGTGACGAACCGTGCTCTCAACACATCATCGACCTCTTCGCTGATGCAACCTATTTGGATTCCAGCGACGTAATGCAACTTGTCAAGGAGGTGAACGAAAAATGAAGTCTCTCGAGTTGATCGTGTGCGTGTACGACGTAGTACCAAGGCCGTTCAACTCCGTGCCGTTGCAACAAGAGTAACGCGGATTCGTGTGCGAGTTGGTACGATCGACATCGGCGACGATGGATTCATCTCCAAATTACCCGAGTCGACTGTTGACACGATGGCGGTGCAAAGGAGGTCGTCGACTGACAGTTCCATTGCTGACTGGGTGGAACCATTGGTGCACATCAGAGCGTCCGACAACTCCACCTCGTACTGCGTGTCACGGAAGAGATCATGGGTGAATCCATCCTCACACGTATTCGAAGAGTAAACTTTGTGGTCTCTCATCCAATACCAGCTTGATGAAATCAGGACAACAAGAACTGAATTGTACTACCTTTCTCCTCCACTCCATTGCGATATTCACTGTTCGTTCCATTATTCTTTGTAATGACATGTATCGTATCTATCAAGAACTGACCTTTCTGACGTGTGTGCGAGCAGGACCATTTTTGAAAAATTGCATGGGGAGGTGGGGTAGGTCACGGAAAAAACTTCATGATAAACACCATATTCAACATTCTACTTTTTATACCCACTCCCATCCGGGGCAAGGTGGCCCAAAAAAGTGAGATTCAAACCCACATGTGCACAACACATATTTTCAATAATACCCCATTTTTTTGAGGTAGGGGCACCCCCTGGCACATATTTTTATCCGCAAAAAAACCGGGCCAAAAATAATTTTCACCGCAAAAATGGGGTACTATTAGTACCCCATTTTTCAATAATACCCCATTTTTTGGGACCCGGGCGCCCCCTGGCCCAGAACCCGCTCGTCGCTTCCTACTTTGATGGCAATGCAGTTCACCTGCTGAATTGACAGATGTCCATGGATTCATTTTAAAATAACAAGTCGGTCAAGTGAGAATTCAAGTCGGCAGGAATAGCGCAAGCTCCCACGTAGGGAGCAACACACAATTCCCCAAGTATCGCCGGAGTCGCATCAACCTCTTCTTCACATTAATTACAATACGGCGAATTAAATCAAAGCTGTAAGAAGCTAAATAATTCTGTGACTTGAAACAAGCATTGATAGAAGAATAACACCTATAGCAGGTCCATGTGCTTTAAAAGTTGGAGACTAGAAGATATCCTCTATTTGTACACTAACAAGACCAACATGGAAGCGTTGCGGGCAACCAACTCCGCCATGCTATGACACTTGATGATGTATTGTGGTACTTTGCTTATCACTGCAAGCCCACTGGTTGACTTGATCATCATCCATTGCTACTTTCATAACGAAGATCAGCAGTGCAACTGTGGCAATAAATATCACCGCCTCCAATGCCGCACTTATTGGAGGAGCACATTCTACTGGAAATGAAACACTTCAATGTTCAGTTAGTGCTGATCTGGAATAGTATGGAGAGTAGGGTGGTGAAGGGTTACATGCAAATTCAACATCCTTGCCGATGAGCACTGTGGAGCATGTGCAATGCAGAAACTGCTGACCAATAGTATACAGAATCTGATTTCCAGCAATCCTAATATCCTCATTGATCCCAAGGTGAAGAGCACACGCATGAAGAGACGTACATGTAGCTGCTATGTCATCAACTTTGCGTTGAGAGAGTAGCAGACGATCGAATTCTATCCTTCTCCAAGATGAATTGCAATCAGTCTAACGATTTATTTGCGCTCTTTTCTTATGCACGGAAATCTGGCTGTAAGCTGTCCTCAGGGGAGAACATGTTCTAGAATAAGAGCAGTGGGGTTCCATCTGTTCACGTCATGATGGTAGTGAGTCAAGCAAACGTGCCCCCTTCTTGTTCCGAAGTTTCAAACACACCGAATTCCATGATGCACTACATTACTAGAATTTATTACACTGCATCGTCTTGAAAACAATTCCTGTATTGACTGTATTGACTCCAGGACATACTAACTTCAGTACTTCGCCGAAGGGAGGCTTCCAGGTCTTGGTGGTAGACTTATTCTCCTCCAGCATGGCCTCATACGACCTCTCCAAGGCACGAATCCATCGCCCCAAAAACAAAAAACTTTCTTCGATAAATTTGAAAAATGTGCAGAAAGACTGCACGCGTCGGCACGCTGTGCGTACGCGAGCTGTTGCGATGCTGGTTGCTACGGTACGCCGCCATATTGATAAATGTCGCACTCAGAACAGCCGTGTACTGTAGACCAGGGAGTCGTAAAATACCGGTATTTACGACTCCCTGCTGTAGACGTAGTGTAGGATCGATTGTCCGGCAAACACCAGTATCTAATATACATGACTTTTCAGATTTTTCATGTAGTTGTAGGACGTGCATGGCCGTCGGTTGACCTACTACTCACTGTACTTAGCTACTAGTACTTGACATACAATGTAGGTGCAGTCAGAAAACATGGGGTCAGGAGTTATTATTTTCGAGCTGGGCATTGGTAAACATCAAAAACTTAACGGGAAAAAATGGGGGTGGGTGGGTGGGTCAGAGACAAATTTGCATGAGGACGGATTTTTTAATTTTTCGAAAATTACGGACGACCCTAAAGAAGGTGGTGTGACTTACAATCGAGCGTGACTTCTTCCTACGTAATATGTGAATGTACTGTATAGAAACAACTTGGCTCAGACCTGTTGCGACTTATCATCAAGTGCGACTTCTAATCAGTGAAATGCTGTACACTTAAGCCAATGCCAGCTTTCTTCTTCTCATTCCACTTCCTTCCAAGGTTCTTCTACAAGACACATTCGTGATTATAAGGAGCTTGTCAGTCAGAAGGATGGACAGAGAGGTAAATATACATACAAGTACGGATGGATGATGGGTAGAGAAACAGACAGAAAGACAGACAGACAGACAGATAAACAGACAGACAGACAGACAGATAAACAGACAGACAGACAAACAGATAAACAGACAGACAGCCAGGTAAACAGACAGACAGATAAACAGACATACAGACAGACAGACAGATGTATGTCTGTATCTACACCCATCGTCCATCTATATACTGTGTACATGTGTGTGACACAAAAACAGACAAACAGACAGGGAATGCTGACCTTTCCACCCTTGAGAATGTGATACCAGACGGATGTGCCACCAAAGTCGATACGGAAATCTGTGTAGCAGCCACCGACGCTCATCAGGCAGTACCTGTGACAGCACGGCATCACCACAAGCAACAGCAGTAGACCAGCAACAACAACAGCAGCTCCATCAGTAAGCCAGCAACAATAACAGCAGCTCCATCAGTAAGCCAGCAACAGCAACAGCACAAGTAAGAGCAGTAGACCAGCAACAGCAACAGCAACACAATCAGTAAGCCAACAACAACAGTAGACCAGCAACAGCAGCGCCAGCACAACCGGCACCAGCAGTAGGGCAGCCAGCAACAGCAACAGCAGCACAATCAGTAAGCCAACAACAGCAGCAGCACCACAAGCACCAGCAATAGGGCAGCTACACCTGTAGTACTATCAACAGCACCAGCAGTCGGCCAGTAACAGCAACACCGGCGGCAGCAGCAGCACCATCAACAAGAACAAACAAAACACATACTTTTGCACTTTGGGATATTTCATGTCGACCAGTCGGTTGGTGGCCTCCTGCTGCAAAGCGCGCAATGTTTCCGGCCACACCAAGTCCACTCCATCCATATGACGTACCTGTGTGCAGCAACAACAACAACAACAGCAACAGCAGCCGCAGCAAGCAAGCAGTAGGAAGAAGAAAAGACAAATGAGCAATTTGTACACGGTTGCGAATACATAATACAGCTTGTGATGGGGCATTGATAAACCAATATAAACACATTGCACAAACCAATCAGGAGTTAAAAATCCATACTTTCTCAAAACGAGCCTAAGCATGATCATGTATGACATGAGCCTCAAACGCCCACCGAACCCCCCAACACGGCATACAGGGGAGACAGTAGTGCAGTGGAGTGCTCAACTACAGTGCACTCATTTCTCACGACTCCTATCCGGACCTCCAAGTTACGGGCATCTTGGTCTACGGGGAACCCTGTGAGTGAGTTCTAGTGGATATATTACTACTTTACTACCAATTTGTGGAAATGCCAGAAGTGACGTAATATGCCAGATCTACGTGCCTTCCACATCAAGATATACGTGATTACGAACATTTCCAAATGAAGGGCAGAGCCCTCGGTCCCGGACCGCCCGGATACAACAGATAAGAGTGTACTACATATAACGTTACATGCATAGGATTGATTGATTGCAGCTTATATCAATCATATTTTCTGAAAATTGTAGTCCAAGTTGCTGTCTGATGATCGGTTAAAACCGTGAAACTCAGAGTTACAGCAGAAACGCTTTTGATTCTCTCAAGTGTATGTAGGATTGCTGACGTACCAGACTGGGTGACTCCACTTGAGGCTCCAACTTAGTCTTGGTGAACTCCAGGCTAATGACGTTGTAGAGTTTGTCGCGTTTCGCATTCGTGTAGTATCTGCACAAAAGAGTACATGGCGTGTACCAAACACACACACACACACACACACACGCACGCACACGCACACACACACACACACACACACACACACACACGCACGCGTACACACACACAAACACACACACACACACACACACAATGTAGCTCCACGTCTCTTGGAACCTAAGAAAACACCCAAAAGACACCATGCCACCAAGACTTGCACTGAAAGGCTTACTTTGTAAAGTTTGGCATGCTCGTGGTGGAGCCTTGTTGTGAGGACACATCCATGATGTCAATAGTACGCCCACGCCTGCCCATCACCCAAAGACCCCCTAGCGATCTCACTGGCCCATTGCCCGCCATCCTCTTGGCACCTCCACCCATCTGCTGTACACTGCCTCCCCATCGCCTCTTTCTGCGCTTTCATGCTCACACCTGCCTGTTGCCTGCCACCCTCCTGGCACTTCTACTGTCGCGCCGTGGCCCGCACCAGCTGTTCTCCCCATACCTTACACCAGATTTAGCGCTAAATTTGTTTATGCTTGTGGCCCTATGTATTTATAAGCATACTGACTCACTGTTGGGTAGACCCGAGTATCAGTTGTCTGATGTTTGCCTAACGGCATGAAACTCAAGAGTTACAACCAACCTGAACGTCCTCCGCTGAGTCTGCTATGATTTGAAAACTCCGTATGGCGGAACCCAGATGCGCATGCAGTTTACGTAAGACTTTCCGTAGATCGACTACATTTTTTAACTAACGTAATTACGTTATGCGGAACATCTCTAACAAAGTACAGTGAGTGCAGGGAAATACTTCGACAACTGCAGACAGTCAGTTATAGGCGATTCACACGACAGCCACTTGCACGTTTTACGGCGAGTGATTTACGAGAAAAGTGACTGTGTGGATTCACATGGCTGCACTCAACAGCGGGCACGTTTGCATTTTTGAATGATTCACCCACCAGTTGCCATGAGTATTTCAAATTTTCAAACGTGTACAATAATTATCATGGTGAAAAGAGCCGCGTAAAAAATCAAGTCTTCTTTTGCGCTTTTTGGTGTAAATATAGTTTACTGCTTGCCGCAGAGGGGTTGAGGGCTAGACCCACAGGACACTTCTGATCATAACTCACTAGACCTAGTCTTTCTTAAACTTGCATTCAGTTTCGGCGGGGACAATACCCCCGACACACGACCAACAAAATCTCTAACTGTCTTTGACGCCATCAGAATATCTATGCAAACACAGCCTAACGGACAAAGTCAAAAAAGCCGTGACCTGATGTTGACACAGCCTGGTGAGTATGGAGCTTGCATGTCGAGTCTGCAGTTAAGGAATTCATACCTCAAAAGTTGAAGCGAAATAACCTGAACAATAAACTGTGGTATAATGCGGGAAAATCAATAAATTACAAAAATGTCACGTTCGGAAATTTTATTGGGTGGTCATCCCGTTTGACTGTGCGAAGTAAAATTAAAACAACCAAATGGTTGGGTTGATCTGCACGCACTGTGCAACCGATTCTCTCACCTTTCTTCCTCCAGCTATGCCTGTGACACCCTTTGTGAATCTGCGAAACACTAGTGGCAGGCCACGCGAAAATGAGAATGCGCGCAGCCAAGTTTAGGCCATCATCTCCTTCATCCATCATCCCGGCGGTAACTCCGCCCGTTCAATATCCAACACCAGTCCCCAGGAAAGAATAAGGCACGAGATTTCAAGTTCAAGGGCAAAGCTAAAGCCAATGGCACTGATTTTTGGAATTGTCGAGTAGAACGAAAATAAATAATCGAAGGCGATCATAATAGAGAGGTTTTGCAGAGCGAACGTTCGCAATGATTTTCGCGTTCCGGGTTGCGAAAACTATTGCGAACGTTCGCGCGAAATTTGTGTTTTGCATGTTTTTCGCTCCAAGAAATTTTCGCGTGCACTCGCTTGTTTGAGAAGTGCAGTGAGTGGTCTTCATCCGATTATTTTTGTTGTTGCGAGTGGTGGCACCTAGAGTCACGGCCTGAGACGAGAGCTCCTTGACTACCTTGTCCATGGCCGGAGACCCACAGTCACAAACGGGTTGGCTTGTGCCGTAATCTGGCGCACCAACACCTGAAATTCAAAGAGGCATCTATGGCATCGTTGATGTAACCGACTCTGAGCAGTGAGAAGACGAGCAGGCAGGAGATGGTCCCGGAGATGAAGCAACACGGGCCGCCACAAGTACAGCCTAGCTAGCACCCGCGGACCAAGCCAAGAGTATAGATCAAGCACAAACATGAGGACTGAGGGTGGCTCACCGTGCACGAACAATCCACAAAGAGCGAAAATTACTGCGAAAGTTTGCATGTATCTCGCTCCAAGAAATGTTCGTGTGCACTCGCTTGTTTTTGAGAAGTCGTCTCCATCCGATTATTTGTTTGTTGCGAGTGGCGGCACGCGCACCAGGTACCCTGAGTCACGGCCTGAGACGAGAGCTCTTTGACTACGTTGTCCATGGCCGGAGACCACAGACAAACGGGTCGGGTTGGCTTGTGCCGTAATCTTGTGCATCAACACGTGAGATTCAAAAGGCATCATTGATGTAACCGACTCTGAGCAGTGAGAAGACGAGCAAGCAGGAGATCGGAGATGGTTCTGGAGATGAAGCAACACGGGCTGCCACAAGTATAGGAAAGCTAGCACTCGCGGACCAAGCCAAGAGACTTTGAAGAGTAGAGATAAAGCACAAACATGATGAAGATCACCGTGCACCAGGCCGCAGGCCAGGCTGACCAGCGGTCCACAAAGAGCGAAAATTACTGCGAAAGTTTGTTTCGCGTTTCCTGCAACTTTCGCGTTCAAAACTGCGAACGTTCGCACGAAGTTTCGCTTTTCGTGACGTCAAACGAAAATTCGCGCGAACGTTCGCTCTGCAAAACCTCTCTAATGACGGTCAGATTCGACACACACGTGACACAGTTTGGGTCGCGCTCGTGTGTCGCGCTTCGCAGCTCGAGCGCGCCCAAGATGAGTCTCGCGAGCGCGACAGGCTAGCCGCTTGCGACAAAAGTTGTCTTTTTTTTACGAATTCTGTGACGTCATGTTTTGGAAGAATGTCCCAACAGTCATTCGCGATCCGATACTGAGTACCTAATAGAGAAGCAACGAAAGGCTGTTGAGCATTATTATGTAGCGGCTGAGTTAGTGATATGAGGGAAGCCAGGAGGCTTTTCGTTTGAATTTTTTTCTTATCACACATGAACACGGACTGACTAAAGACTTGTGACTGTCGTCCACAAAGTCGTAGCGATGAATCGCGACGGTCAGGCGTTGCTTGATGACCTAGGGCTGACACACCAGCACATCACGTTCCTAGGTGACGTTCAGGTGAGAGACGAAGACGAAATCGGCCGGGGAGCAGATGCAGTGGTTTACAAGGTCAACTGGCAAGGTATCGATATTGCTCTCAAAGTGTTACATCCTGTGTTGGTTGAGCCAGGTGTTCAAGACAGAGAGCGTAAACTCAGAGCATTTGGTCAAGAGGTGTTTCGTCTTAGTAGGACGCACCACCCGAATTTATGTCAACTGATAGGACTAGCTCGGGTAAGAGGGAATGCTGCGTTGGCCCTGGAGTTGTTGTCGGCGTCTCTAGAAGACGTTAGCATCGGAGATGGCAGAGAAGATACTCCTAAGCTCGTGTCGTACCTCTGCGACGCAAGTGCAGGACTTCGCTACCTGCATTCTTTCGGAATCATTCATCGCGATCTAGCGCCCAAGAATGTGCTCGTGAAAAATGGCACAGCCAAAGTCAGTGACTTTGGTGTTGCTAAATTTGTGCGCTTGACTTCACCTCGACAACAACCGCACCAAGTCCGATCGGCCATGGAGATGACTCGCTGCCCAGGTACACTGCCATTTATGGCACCTGAGGCTTTGAGCGAGGCTCCGGATTACGATCGTCCCTTAGACATGTTTTCGCTGGGTGTAATGATGCTGAGCGTTCTAACAGGAGTTATGCCTGGCATGGACGTGGTTGCAGCGCCACAGTTCGTCGTCGTGCGAGAGCGGGGCCAAGAAGTTCAAGAAGTGATTCCGGAGACGACACGCAGAGCACGCTACCTAGCACGTTTGCCGGATGAACATCCATTGAAGCCATTGATACGCCGCTGCCTCTCTAACCGTCCCGGGGACCGACCGTCAGCCTAGCAGGCACACGAAGAGATCAAAGGTTTCCTGACAATGTTCAACAGTATTTTGCCGGTGAGTAATTTGTCGTTTTGCTTTCAAATCATGGAACCTTCATGATATGAGTATCTGACATATGACTACAAAGAATCAGTCACACAAACCCATGAATGTATTGTTTCCATAGCCATCCAGTGATCCACAGGCACAGTTCACACATGTAGACCAGGGAGTCCTGATCTCACCACCTATACTACTGAGTACTGTAGAAATACAAACTTTCGTTTGAAATTTATTTTCCCTATATTCGTAAGGGGTCGTCCGCAATTATCGAATGTTTTTTCCAATCCGTAGTAGCTTCAAATTTTTCCTCACCCACCCACCCACCCCCCCAGTCCGTAATAAAATATTATTGATGGACACACAACCCAACACATATGGAACAAACTCAATCAGTCCTTTTTCGCTTCGGCAAAGAATACATCCTTGTTCGTCGTCTTGGACAACTGCCACAAGCAATTTATTGTTCTGTAATAATCAGAGTCACCAGCGGTTTTGAAAAAGGGCTGCTTCTTCACCGCCTTTCCAAACAACGTCGCCTGTCTGGACATAGTCAATAACAGTCGTCAGCGCCAGCGCTAGACGGAAGGACTTCAAAGGAGTGCATGGAAGACGGTACTCTGGACGAAGGAGACAGTGAAACTCAAAAATAGAAAGTGTCGACTCGCCGTCGAATGCGCCGAACTTTATGATCCCCGGCCCAGGATCTAGGAGCAGCCAAGGAAGCGCGCGCGGGGGCGCAGAAACTGCCAGAACTACAAAAATATTTGTAGTAGACAGTTCGCGCGCAGCCGTGCGTGGAAAACAGGGGCTACACGTAGACGTACACGTGGCACGCGCACGTGTCATTTCGGAAGTTTTTCAATCCGTAACTGGCCTTGACCCACCCACCCACTTTCGAAGCTACTACGGATTGGAAAAAACTTTCGATAATTGCGGACGACCCCTAAGGGGGCACGAAATAACTAAAGTTTGTACCAAACTAGTGTTTTTCTGAGCGTTGGGGGTGACAGACCTCGACCCAAAACGAAATTTTGTACCTAACAAGCCTGCTGGTACATGTTGGAGTGATCTAACAAAAGCCCCCTACTCTGAAAAAGTGCCCCCCCCCCCCCCCCCAGTCATTTTCCGATTTCATGTTTTCATGCAATTCAACGAAAATGCAGTCAAAAGTCACTTTTACTACAGTCGTCACCAAAAATTTCCGGCCAAAAGCAATGCTAGCTGCCGGTAGTTGTACACTGCTTTGTAGAGAGGTCTAGCCTAGCACTAAACCCAGACTATACTGGAAAGGGGAAAAATGGGATACAGGGTAACTGTTCGCCATGTCCCCCTCCCCTCCCCTACTTAGGCTTTCCCTAAATCGCTGCCCGTTTTTCTTCTTCCTTTTTTCGCCTTTGCGGCTTTTCGCTAAGCTCAAAATACATCAGATTCGGCTGCAGAATTGGAATAATTATATTGGAAAATCGGCTAAGAGAATTGTTGGCGTATTGGCTTCAAAGTTTGTAGCCGAGACGTTATAATGTCAAACTGATTTTGATTGGGAGAGCATATCGGCTACAAGAACACTGGTATACTGTTGACTGCTGTAATTGCTGGTTGCGGACAAACCAAACTACGTGGCGACCACCATGAGGTCTAAAGGAAAGAATAAAGAAAGTGGCTGTATACCACAGCTAAACCAAAGCGTGCGCGCAGGCAGTAATGTGTATGCGCCGGCGGTAATGTGTATGCGCAGCAATACACCAAATACACAAACGACCAAAGCATGCGCGCGGGCTGAAATGTGTGCGCGCAGCAATACAACAAATAGAATACACCAAAAGGGGGTAAAGGGGTTACAAACTACGTTTCTGTATTCGAAGTGTAGGCGTGAAGTATGCAGAGCAGCGTGCACGGAAGTCAATGCTGAAGGTAACGTAACTAGCTTCCGTGGCAATGTAACTGTTCTTAGCACAACGACACAGACAGTGCGTATGAAGATCGCGCATGGAAGAGACACCATAAACAAGTGCCTAGTACAGGCTGAATAGTTACGGAATGCTCGAATGTGGGTTTTATCTATGTTTAGATTTAGAGCACTATAAGTGAGACATGTACGTATGTACAAACATACGTACGAGCGTGCATAGGTCCGATAATGGAATCTAGACATAACGGACACAGAACCATACAGGGCGCAGATCCATACAGGGCGTGGATCCATAAAGGGCACGGATCCTACTTTGAAGTATATGGGAGTTAGATAGACATAAGCGGCTGAATATATTACAACTATAGTACTGTACAAGAAGGATTCGCGAATGGTGGTGCCATTCGCGACACTCCGGGGCCAGGATGTCAAAGAAGATCATTCTGGATGAGTTGGCCAAGGGCCTGACGTTGACGCACTGCTGCCGCACGAGGGGGGCGCTTAGCTGGTGTTTCAAGGTCACTGGGGTGAGCAGCAGGTGTTGAATCTTGATGAGTGTCAAGCGCGGGAGTTGAAGCGGTTGGCTGACATTCGTCGTCAAACTCAAGTGGATACAGAAGTTGCAGGGGTCGGTGTAGCTCAGTTCCATCGGCTGTCGAAACTGTGGCAGAGCGCACCAATCCATCGGGACCAACGTGCAGCTTCTTGATACGTGCTAATTTCCACGTTGCTCTGGGCGCATTGTCGCCAATGAGCACTACCGACTGAATTCTAGGCTCGACCTTGGAAGAGCGACTCTGGTGGTGTTGCCGTTGGGTGCGTTCGCGCAAGCTTGACAAATAGTCGTCTCTCCATTGCTGCCAAAACTGATTTAGCAGCCTGTCACCCTTCTTCCATTTGTCGAGGAGGTCCGTTGCAGCAGATTGGTTGCCGGGTAGATAGTCAGGGTCACTGGCATCATCTGGCTGTACCAACGGCGGGTGGGCGGTTGATGTCCTGATGGAGAGGAACTGCGACGGTGTCAGGACGTTGTCGATGTCGCCGCTCACGTAGGTCAACGGTCGCGAGTTGACCACTGCCTCCACTTCACTCAATACTGTCTTCAGCTGGGAAAGGCGTAGCTTTAGTGCGCCCAGGGTCTTGCGGAGACATCTCTTCGTGATACCGACCATTCTCTCATAGAACCCTCCCATCCAAGGAGAGTAGGGCACAATGAATTTCCATTCAATGGATAGTGATGCACAATACTGGGACATCACATCGGAATTCACAGCCTTTTGGTAGGCTTCGTTGATCACTGAGTGCGCCAGTATGAACTGCGGTGCATTGTCGCACATGATCAGGGCTGGGGCACCTCGTCGCGCTATGAACCTTCTAAAGGCTAGCAGGAAAGCTTCAGTGGACATATTTTCCACAACTTCAAGGTGTACAGCACGTGTGACCATGCATGAAAACAGGAGTACCCATACTTTCTGATGTCCTTCAGCTGTCCAGATGAACAGAGGACCGAAGTAATCTAAACCAGTGTTGGTGAAGGGCAGAGAGCGTGTGACTCGTTCCGCCGGCAACGGTGGGAACATCGGGGAGGCAAATGGGCGGCCTTCTGACTTTACGCAGATCAGACACTTTCTGACAACCTGACTCACCACTGTGCGGCCGGTTGGAACCCAATACTGTTGCCTGAGTTTAGAGAGGGTATGCGCTACGCCGCCATGCATCACAAGCTGATGGGCACGTCTGACTATCAGATTCGTTACGTGGTGACCGGCTGGTAGTAGTACCGGGAATCTGGCCTTGTTGGGGAGATCAGCGTTTTCCAACCGTCCACGGCAGCGGACAATACCGTCATCGTCGCAGTAGAGGTTGAGCTGGTGAACGAGCTGGTGTCGTGTGCCGAGCTGCAGTGCCACGATTATGTTGGGATATGCAGTGGCTTGGATGTACTTCATCCAGAGTTGTTCAGCTCGGTTCATTTCTGACGTAGTGACAGGACCAGATGGTGACTCAGCGGCTTTGCGTAATCTGGACAGGAAACGCAAGCAGAGTGCAGACACACGCACTAAGGCACTAAATGATGAAAACCTAGTGTAATCAATGCCAAATGGTGGGTTAATATGTGCATCAGATTTTTTTTTCTTTTGTGACAAGTTGGCTAGGCAATGGACCACAGAATCTTTTGAACCCTGATTTGGAACTTCCTGAGATAGATGCGAAGGACCCTCCCCGGGCGGCAAAGCTGTAACCGTGTAGGCGACCTTCAGCCATTCTGGACCATGCCACCATAGAGACGAGGCTTGGAGATATGATGCTGTGACTCCACGCGATGGGAGATCTGCAGGGTTATCTGCCGAGCGGACGTATCCAATAGTGAGGTCGGGAACTGATTTGATGGCATCGACACGGTTCTGAACGAAGTTGGGCAGCCGTTTAGATGAGTTGATCCAGTGGAGAACTGTGGACGAGTCACTCCACATCACGACCGTGGCGATGTCAATGGCTAATTCGGATCGTAAGAAAGAGACCATACGCGAGCCGATGAGAGCAGCGAGCAGCTCGAGTCTGGGGATGGTGACCGCTTGGACCGGTGCAACGCGAGACTTGCTGAATACAAGCTGAACCGAAGCGTCGGAATCACTCGACTCTGACTGGTTTGTCATGCGTAAATACGCAACGGCGGCATAGGCAGCTTCAGAGGCATCGACGAATACATGTAATTCATACTGGGTGGTGGACTGCGGTAGTGGTCCAATGAACCGTGGGAACGCTATGTTACCCAAACTGTCAAGCTCCTGTGCCTGACAGGACCAACGACACAGTATGTCCGTGGGGAGCTGGTCATCCCAGCCTAGGTTGAGCTTCCAGATATCTTGGAGGAGTACTTTGGAAGATACTATCACTGGAGAAACAATACCGAGAGGATCGAAGCAACGGGAGACGGCTTGAAGAACTTGGCGCTTTGTCTGCACTACAAGTTCGCTCACAGAGACGGGTGAGATTGCAAGGGTGTCAGCCGCAGGATTCCACAGAAGACCTAGACATTTCTGTGTTGTAGCAGTTGCACGATCAGACGGGTCTACTGAATCGAGGAACGCGGATGAGTTTGAAGACCATTCACGGAGGTTCATACCAGCCTCAGTAAACAGCTGCTTCGCGGAACGGTAGTAGGTGATGCCGTCTGCAACGCTGTCTTTGCCAATAAGTACGTTGTCCACGTAAGTGTTCCGAAGTGTTTGCATGGCATCGGCGCTGCCATCTTGACGTAGATGATGATCTAACGTTGCAGCTAAGAGAAACGGACTAGAGACTATGCCAAAGGGCACACGAGTGAAGCGAAAGACGCGAATGTTGTCTGTGACCACGGGCTTCGTAGTGTCATGTAGCCAAAGAAATCGGGTCACATCACGGTCTGATTCCTGAAGTGAAAGTTGGAGGAAGGCTTTTTCTACGTCGCTACATATAGCGACTGGCGATGTTCTGAAACGGAGAAGTATACCGCACAAGTCCGGAAGCAACGGCGGACCTGGATAGAGACACTCGTTTAAGCTGGGTGCGGAAGTTGAAGCTCTTGCTGAAGCATCGTACACTACACGAAGTTTCGTAGTAGTGTGGCCAGACTTGACGACACAGTGATGGGGCAGATAGTGCCGAATGGCAAAGCACTTGGGTTTGTCGACGGGGATGTCTTCGATGACGCCCGCGGTAAGTTGATCTGCAAGGACTTTGTTATACGCCTGCAAGACATCTGGCTTTCCCTGCAGTTTATGCATGAGAGAACGAAGACGACCGAAAGCTAGGTGATAGTTTTCAGGTAGCTCCGGTCGACCCGGGCGCCAAGGCCAAGAGACAACGTAACGACCACAGTCAACAGACACGGATTGACGGAACTGGTCTAAGACTTGAGTGTCGCTACTGGAAGTTGTGACCGTGCCAATCTCTTCAAGATTCCAAAACCGACTGATGTCAATCTCGGGCTGTGCGTCACATGAGAGGACCAAAGGACTACTCGGCTGAGTGGTCTGGCAAGAGACTGGACCTGTGCGGATGAATCCGACAATAGACTGAAGAAGGATCATACCGTCGCCTAGGCGGAGATGCTGATCACCTACTATGTCATAATAATGATCAAGACCAATCAGAATATCGATAGGTAAGTGTGATGCGTCAGATAGAGGCTCTGCTAGAGTAAGGCCTTTCAAGGTGGGAAGGTGTTTGGAATCCACTGGCCACTGACGTACAGGAGCGGTGATCTGTGGGTGGGTGTTGGCAACCATTGTAAAAGATGACCCATCAGTTGTGGAAAAGGTGACGCGGACAACATCGCTGTCAACTGATTTGCGTTTCTTACTGCCGAAACTACCGATCAGTAGCTTCTCCTGTCCAAGTACGGTAAACCTGGCTTTCTCTTGAAAGGACTGTGACACGAAGGATTTGTTTGAACCCGTGTCGAGGAGTAATCGGGCTTGCAGTGGTTGCTGTTCCGTACCATCACATGTGTTCATGTTGATCAGTGTGACAAGTGCTGTTTGCATGATTGTGTTGGAGGTAGGTGTACATGCTGTTGTACATGTTGAAATTTCATCTTGCTGCTGGTCTTGTGCTGCGACCGATGTAATGGTGTGTAGTGTGTTAGTGGGTGAAGCAGCTACCCTAGAAGATTGTGGTGAACTGGCGTCACCTGCGGCTGGACCAAACTTGTCCGGGCAGAGACTACGATGATGTCGATAACTTCGACAATGATAGCAATAACGAGTGCTTTTGCAAGAACCAGTGCTATGGCCAGCGCCAAGACAGAGAAAGCAGTGGCCCTTTGCTTGTTTTTTCCGTGATTCGATGTCAGGGTACTCTTGGCACTCATCAGAAAAATGCGATTTTTTGCAGAACACACATTTTTTGGCGGTGGATGAAGTTGCCAAGACTTGGGCTGACGAAGTGATCGGGTCACTGACTCGGCTACTGGAGGTGAAAGGACCTGAGTCGGAGCGTTGCTGCGATGATTGTCGGTCGGCAGCTTCATGGGCTACAACATACTCTCGAAGGTGAGTGCATAAGCTGGTCACAGTCCAATCCAATGAGCCCTTCTTTAGCTCTAGCTGTGCCAATGTGTGACGTGGCAATTTGTTGGTGATAATGGATATAAATATTGCCTGAGTGATGTTTTCTCCTAGGGCTTCCAAGCTGCGCATGTGGATATCCACCTGATCGATCAAGGCACGAAGTGATGTTGTCTGGTTACTGGCTGCCTGCAGATCCCGCAGTGCAGTGTAATGTGCATTTATGCATGTTTGCTTTTTACCGAAACGATCAGATAACAGTGTTTCGGCCACCTTGTAATTGGCACTGGACAAAGGCAAGCCTGCAATTGTATCGAGGGCAGGACCTTCTAAGAGACTCTTTAGGTAGGAGAATTTCTCCACGTCCGATAGGTTACGGGCAGCAATCGATGCTTTGAACATGTCGCTGAATTCAAACCACTTAAGTATATCTCCAGAGAACTTTGGGATGTGCAACTTTGGCAGGTTTGTGGTATGCTGTTGAGGTGTGCTGCTGCCTGGCGTGTTCTGTGTTAGAACTGTCGACTGGCTTTGCTGTATGTATTGCTGTTGTTGATTTGCCATGGCTGTTTGGGCAGCAATGAACATCTGTGTTTGCTGTTGTGTGGTTTGGCTAATTTGGATTAGCTGCTTGATTTGTTGTTCAATTGCATCGGATTGAGTGGCAGAACTGCCGTCAGTTCTAGGTTCAGACTTGACACGAGTGGATGGAGTACTCTGCGAGGACAGGTGAAGAGATCGTCTGAGTGTTTGAGCTGTTCTGCTCCATAGGATTGAGTTGTCTGAATATGACGAGATCTCACTCATTCTGTCCTCCTCAGAGTCCTCCAGATCCAATGATTCTAATGCGCTAGCAACATCTTCACAAGCATCATCATATGCACATAAATCTAGTTGCACAACTTCTAACAAATTACTTAGCTTTTGTTGATATTCGGAAACAGCGCGCGCTGAGTCACTATCGTCACTGTCACTGGTCGTCGTTTCGATTTCTCTAGCGAGCACCTCAGCATCTACGAGACTCTTCTCGATGTCGGTTTTCAACTTGCGTAGTTTACTCCGACGTAAATAGAGGGTACCAGAAAACTTAGGTCCTGGCATGATCCCGGGTTTCGGCACCAGTTTGTAGCCGAGACGTTATAATGTCAAACTGATTTTGATTGGGAGAGCATATCGGCTACAAGAACACTGGTATACTGTTGACTGCTGTAATTGCTGGTTGCGGACAAACCAAACTACGTGGCGACCACCATGAGGTCTAAAGGAAAGAATAAAGAAAGTGGCTGTATACCACAGCTAAACCAAAGCGTGCGCGCAGGCAGTAATGTGTATGCGCCGGCGGTAATGTGTATGCGCAGCAATACACCAAATACACAAACGACCAAAGCATGCGCGCGGGCTGAAATGTGTGCGCGCAGCAATACAACAAATAGAATACACCAAAAGGGGGTAAAGGGGTTACAAACTACGTTTCTGTATTCGAAGTGTAGGCGTGAAGTATGCAGAGCAGCGTGCACGGAAGTCAATGCTGAAGGTAACGTAACTAGCTTCCGTGGCAATGTAACTGTTCTTAGCACAACGACACAGACAGTGCGTATGAAGATCGCGCATGGAAGAGACACCATAAACAAGTGCCTAGTACAGGCTGAATAGTTACGGAATGCTCGAATGTGGGTTTTATCTATGTTTAGATTTAGAGCACTATAAGTGAGACATGTACGTATGTACAAACATACGTACGAGCGTGCATAGGTCCGATAATGGAATCTAGACATAACGGACACAGAACCATACAGGGCGCAGATCCATACAGGGCGTGGATCCATAAAGGGCACGGATCCTACTTTGAAGTATATGGGAGTTAGATAGACATAAGCGGCTGAATATATTACAACTATAGTACTGTACAAGAAGGATTCGCGAATGGTGGTGCCATTCGCGACAACAGCTGAGAATCTCTGCTACCTCGTAGGTATTTCGATTGTTGAATTTGGTTGAGATTTGACTGAGTTATGACTCGTTGAGTGCACTTGCCCACATGGCCGGCTTTGGCACCGTTCGTATACATTTGGGACCAAAAAGGTTTCAGAATTTGGGGGGGGGGGGGATGGCCCCGGTCGGCCGACCCGAAACAAGGTCATTATTTGTTTTGGCGTTATATACACGTGCCCATATAGTTGCTGCACAGACAGACAGACAGACAGACAGACAGACAGACACACACACACACACATACACATATTCACACACACACACACATACACACACACACACACACACACACACACACACACACACACACACAGACCTACCCACACACACACACACAAAAACACACACACACACACATACCTACCCCACACATACACACACACACACACACACACACACACACACACACACAAACAAACGAGCACATAGACAGTAGCGGAGATCAATAGAGAGTCTAACCGGATGGTACACTCCTGCAATCAAGCCAGTCGTCAGGAATAGCGGCAATGCTTCCAAACTGAGAGAACACAACAATGAACGGGAGAACCAACATACAGAAACCACCATTATAGTAAAACCTGTCAAGGAGACCACTCGGATAAGGTGACCACCTGTCTTGAAGACCACTCGGATAAGGCGACCACCTGTCTTGGAAGACCACTGAAACCAGGACCAAGGGATGCTATTTCCAGTCAAATGACCCTGGATAAGGAGACCACCTGGTAACAGAGACCACGTTTTCAAGGTGCCTTGAGCGGTCATCTTGGACAGGTTTTTCTGTACAGTGATACGGGCAAAGACGACCGCTCAAGGGACCTACAACATGCGGTCCCCGTGCACAGGTGGTCTTCTTATCCAGGGTCATTTGACTGGATCTAACACCCATTGGTCATACAATGAAATCTGTCTAAGCCGATCGCTCCAGGGACCTTCAAAATGTGGCCTCCGTGTATAGGTGGTCTTCTTATCCAGGGTCATTTGACTGAAGAAGAAAAAAACACCTTTTGTTCCATGTTGTAGTGGTCCTCCAGGACAGGTGGGTCGCCTGATCAGAGTGGTCCTCCAAGACAGGTGGGTCGCCTGATCAGAGTGGTCCTCCAGGACAGGTGGGTCACCTGATCAGAGTGGTCCTCCAAGACAGGTGGGTCACCTGATCAGAGTGGTCCTCCAGGACAGGTCTAACTGTACAGGGATTGCCGTCAAAATGGCGTCAAAGGATCATTTCATTGGCGTACGTACATGTAAAGCACTTCTACGCTGATATAACGACAATTCAGAGTTTTGTGATCTCATTACAGTGAAACCTGTCTAAGACGACAGCTCAAGGGACCGTCAAAACATGGTCTCTGTCACCAGGTGATCTCCTAATCCAGGGTTATTTGACTAGAAATAGCATGCCTTAGTCCTGGTTTCATTGGTCTTCCAAGACAGGTGGTCGCCTTATCCGAGTGGTCGCCTAGACAGGTTTTTCTGTACTTTTATGCTTTACCGATTGCAGTCCTATTTTCCATTTGAGTAATATGCTGTGTTGGGGGGGGGGGGGGGGGGTGTCACCCTACGTAATTACGTATGAAAATCCAAAAGCTACACACGCCTGGGTGTGAGGGCAACTTCCATACGTACGTGTGATTACGTAGGGCGAACCTCCATAATTATAATCCTTGATCAGAATGGAACGAAAATGTACGATACCTCATGAGAAGTGTTTTCTTGACTGAATGTGTGTGTTCGCACTCGTGCACGTGCGCGCATGTGTGTGTGTGTGTGTGTTTGTGTGCATGTGTGTGTGTGTGCGCGCACGCGTGCGTGTGTATTCAATACACACAGACACACGTCTGTCTGTGTTGAATTATATCCGCCTGCAAGATTTTCCAGAACATCTTTAAATTGGTATTTCCATTGAAACCCCATGGCATACTGCATATTATAATATCCTATAAAAGTCTTGCAATGGCTCCCAGCACCAGGAACTCTGTGTAAGGAATGTGATGATCGGGCTCTTCAAGATCATGATTCCACACCTGTTTGTGCGGCATTCTTCACAGGAGACAGGTGAATCCAAAACAGCAACACAAGTACTTCCTCCGTATACAAAAACTTCGTGACTTTTTTTCAACGGTGTTTTGAGCAAGAACATGCTCAACGAACCGCGCCAAAGGCTCTCATCGACAACCCACATTCATGTTGAGGTAGGTTTGGTTGATCCCGAACAGATTCTCCGCGGAAGCCATGCGTGTGAGGACGTTGCCGACAGGAACTCACGAGTCAGATGAAGAAAAACTAACAGTTACTTGCACTAAACTGACACCGTGACGGAGTGGAGCTCGCGGCTAGGCTGGAACACGGAGTCACGCAGCACTCGCTGCCATGAAACTGGCCAGGCTCGTACTTGCGGTGCGCGGCCCCATATGCAACGTGAGAACAGAAATCAGTTCCGCTCGCACGGCAAGATGAAACATTTCAGTCGTCGTGCAACCAGCGCTGACTCCGGTCGGAATGTCGACGACCTGACTTTCTTCGCCTCTCTCCAGTCAGACGTCTTCGTCGTCGTCTAGGGGAATCGCAGAGACCTCCTCGAAGCCGTTGTAGAATGCTAAGAGGATTATCCTGACGAGAAAATGCGAAACGTGTGGATGTGTTTGAGCAACTCGTTTCACTGCATAATGGAGGTCGCGGGTTGGAACGACTGAATATAGTCGACACCGATTCGTGCACAGCTCTGGCGATGAAGAGGACGTCGGATCATCCCTGCAGCTGAAAAGAATCTGAACGAAATGCGAGCGGAAGCAGCGACTGTTGGGGTGGCGGGGTCAGCGTCGTCAGGTGACAATGAAAAGAGCGACGAAGACTCTGAATAAACTCAATCTCATTCGTCTGAGTTGCTTTTTTCTTTGTATATAGCTTGTAAACAGGTTAGACAATGCCACGAGGTTTATTCCAAGTCAAAGGGAACAATTCCAGAGCTGTGCGCAGCCTTCAAAAAAAGTCACGAAGTTTTTGTATACGGAGGAAGTACAAGAATCAAAGACTGTATTCAGATATGCAATCGACATACACGCACAAGCACTCTCACATGCCCTCCCCCCCCCCCCCCAAACACACACATACACACACATATATACACACACACATGCAAACACACACACACACACACACACACACACACACACGCACGCACGCACGCACGCACATACACACACGCACACACACACACACACACACACACACACACACACACACGCACGCACACACGCACGCACATACACACACGCACACACACGCACACACACACGCACACGTACGCACACACACACATAAAACACAACACAGGAACTGCTTAGCACAATAGCTTTCAAACAATGTGTATTACGTACAAGTTCTGGTGGGCACGTTGGATACAATTGAACCGGTCATTCGTTGCAGAGTACATTGCTGGATACTGAAAGCACAACGCCGTGGAGAATCAGGGTCAGAGAAACAGGTGATATCTATAAAAGTGATTACAGTCAACTTCGCCAAAAACGACTGAGGATATAACGACAATTCGCGAATAACGACAGACTTTCCATGCCCAGACCAAAGTCCATACTAACTGTTTACATAATCCACTACAACGCCTCTTATCCAGACGCCTCAGATACGGGCACGTCTCTCTACCGGGCACCTTCAGCTTGAGCTCCTATAGCACAAATGCGTCGAATTTGGGTTTTTTGTACTTTTTTCCGTATGTGGAAGTGCTTATGTTTCACTGCCAACCTATGTAATCCCCACATTTTTATCAATGGGTTCCTTTTATATCCTCAACATGTGCAATACGTGCCAAATAAACTTCTTCAAAAAATGATATCATACATGGTAGATGAGTTATTCTGAGATACGGGCAAACCTGAGATACGGGCAGTGCCCGGTCCCAAGGTGCCCGGATAAGAGACGTCCGAGTGTAGTGAGACTTCGGGTATAACGACACTTCGCGAATAAGGACACTTTTCTGATGCCCCGCCGAGTGTCGTTCCACGCAAAGTTGACTGTATTACAAGGCTTAAAGGGGAACTGTCACCAAAAATTTTCTTTGTGATATCTTGTAGTTCTTTGGCTCCTGATCACGATGGTGTTATTCGTTTTTCTCTGCGATGACTGGAAGTGAGTGAAAACTTGAAAAGAAGGTGCCCAAAATTGTCCCGAAGTGCCGAGTGACGTCACGCCGGACTTGACCTCCACGCGTACTTTCATCGTCAAAAACGAAGTCCAGCCCGTGTGCTCGTCGATCGAGCCAACTGTTCGATGTACGGTGCACGCTTGCCTTCTGAACTTGGACACTCGATGTGTACTTAAAGTCTTTGTACACAAGCAGCACCCGGCCAGCGTTGCCTGGCCGAACGTGACAATGAGAACGCCAAAAAGGGACAAAATAAACAAAAGTCGACTGCAGTTTGTCGCACTGGTACTTCCTCCACGAAGCTCCAGCTCTTTGTTTTATTTGTGATTACGAAGGAGTGGAAGGATGCTTGTTTGCAGTTAGTGTGACACACATACATCGTACTTGAAAATGATGTCGTTGTATCGAAGGTGGCGATGTTGCCCACCCGGCTCTGAAATGAAAGACGTCGGAGTTCGTCATCTGCATCTTGAGCAACATCGCCAGATGAATCGCCTTCACGTAACAACATTGCGTTCCTTTGGGGCTCGGGTTGGTGGTGTTATCGGCGGCCGGAGGAGTACTGTTTTCTGCATACGCACTCATCATCGTGTTGTTCCTCACACGATAAGTTCAAAACAACGACGTACTTCCGTGCTCACAAAATAAAACTTAGATCCTCGCGGAAGAAGTCAAAAAGGTGAAAGCTCAGCTGCTTTTTTTTTATTTGGCTGTGTAGCTGCACGTGGGTCTCTGCCTCTTTGGCATTCTCCTTCGGTACGACGTACCCATCTGCGTTACAGTTCAAAAGGCACACGTGCACCGTACATCGGAACAGCTAGCTCGATCGACGAGCACACGGGCTGGACTTCGTTTTTGACGACGAATGTACGCGTGGAGGTCAAGTCCGGCGTGACGTCACTCGGTACTTCGGGACAATTTTGGGCACCTTCTTTTCAAGTTTTCACCCACTTCCAGCCATCGCAGAGAAAAACGGATAACACCATCATGATCAGGAGCCAAAGAACTACAAGATAAGACAAAGAAATTTTTTGGTGACAGTTCCCCTTTAAGGGACCAAGGTTAAGATTGGCATTCTTCGTTTGGGGGTAGGTGGGCTTTACGAAGTTTGTTTCGAAAAATTGGAGAAAAATATACTGAATGCACGCAGGGAATTGCCAGGCACTAGGTGCCAAAGATGGAGGTCAATATTTTGTTTTCGGAGTATGAGCCTTGCTGGGGTATGACACCGGACGTAACCAGTTACTATCCGGATGATCGATTTTCTGGATCGCCTGGTCGGGCTGGTACAAACAATTAGAAGGTTTTTCAAGGTTTTTCCTAATTTTGGCCACTCGGAGCACCACCAAGGGATGCATAAGATAAGACACAGGTTGGAGTCAAAGTATATAACGATCCGCAGATTGAGTAACGATAACGTTATGGGGAGGAGCTGGAGTGCGCCTAGTTCCTGTCGTACTGCCGAAGATAATGAAAAAATGATGAAAACATGCGGGGAATGTGCGTGTTTTACATACATGTGTGACTGCTCCCTTATCCGAACAGTCTTCTCATCCGAACCGTCTGGAGATAGCCCGTGTCCCGAGGGGTGCGGATAATCGGCTCTCTCTACTGTACATGTGTTGTAGTACGTTATTTGTGTTCGTGGTATTGGTGCATGCGCGTGTTGCTGTGGTGTTAAAAGCAGTCTTTTGTCTCGAGCTCGTCATGTCTAGTTGTGTTTCCGTCATCGTCTTGCAATAAACAGTCTTTCCAATGTAGTTATCTTGCCGTCCCATTGTATAAGTGTGGAGATGGCACGGGGCTGGGAGCAGATGAAAACTACAGCTACACCACATGGTCCAGGGCTGCTCAATGGAATCCGAGCAATTGAGCCAATGCTACGCCAGGCGCTGTGGAGCCATAGACCAGTGAATACTGTGATGTGAACTGGTGGTGCAGGACGCAGACTCGACTCGCTCGATCGGATTTCATAGAGCCGCAGCTGTGTTATTTTTTAACGTAATGTACGTTTTAGCGTCTGCACGTCACCCAGACTCGACTACACCGTAGAGTGTGTGACATGTTTTCGACTTTGACAACATGTTGCAAGGCGAGGACGCACAGTGCTCCCGACTACACCCATAACCCGGTTGGCAGAGTCCGGATCTTGTGACCATTTGAATCGTATGGGGAACAAAACCCTGGTTCGGACCCCCTTTTTTCTAGGGACCGGTGGTTGACTGGAATTTTCGTGTTTTTTTTCCTGATTCTTTTTCTTCTTTTTTTCTTTCTCATCTTTCTTTAGTGTAGCAATACTTTATGTCGTATTGAGGGTACCCCATATGCTTCTCAGCTCACATCATTCTGTAGTTGCAAGTCCTGCTACAAGATAAGTCGATTTTAAAACTTTTTGATGGCCCCCGAGATTACGAGGGGACCCGTACTGGATTGATGGGCCGCACTCGCTATGCCGGACTGGACTCCGTCAATCGTCTCGGAGAGCAAGTAAGAAATCTTCACAGTGGGTACTGTCCACCGTCGCATGTGCGGTTCATAGTAATCTGCTCCTGTATACTCTAATTTCAGAAATTTTCTGTTTCTGTTCGGTATCAGGGCAAAAGGCCAGGTTGGGTGAACAGAAATTTTAGGTACTGGGAAGCAGTTCCCTATTGGATTATGTATGTTAGTGTTTGTTCGGTGTATTGAAATTTTAGGTATGAAACAGATGCACCGAGAGTACCGAAAATAAAAGTACACCGAAAATTTGTGAAATTACAGTAATTATTATGCAATAGCCTATGAATCATATGATTTGTATGAATGGCTACTCATCGAGTGAGTAAAAACACACACGTGAACTAGCCTATGAATGGCCTGCACTGCTGCAGTGCATCATAACAAAATGTTCACCTTGACGTCGTGCTGCTTTCTGGCTTTTCCCACCCGTGTGCCCAGGTAGATGTTCATGAGAAATCCGCCCACGGCCCCGGTCAGCAGGACGTAGCCATACTCTTTAGGAAGCACGTTCTCCATGCTGGCGCTCATACACCACTGCGCCGCGTACTGCCGGCCTAGCGGTGCAACTACAATCAAAGCCTACAAAGGACGAAACTCACTTCACGGAAAGCGTTTCTGTGCGAGATCTGAGAACTAAAAAATAGGGCGACGTTTACTTTTATTGTATAATACTGGTGCTAAGTCTAGAGGCGAGTAGAGCTACATGACTGACTGAACAGACTCTACCGTATTCGTAATCTCGGTTGTGCCATCAAGGAAATCATTCCACTGTTTCTGTACAGCGCACCAGATCTAGAAGTTTCTATGACATGACTGTTTCGGGAGTGAATGATTGTGAAAAAAGTGTCTGACATCATCTCAGACATCTGATCATAGTCATAGATGATAGAGTCCTTCTGCAGTTCTGGTCACTTCGACGGACGACATCGTCAACGTCAACATGCGACAGGCCTGCATGCAGGCTAGGCTAGGCTCGACAGGATGCATATCGATGCAGCACGTGAAGTGTGTGATGAAAAAAGTAGACATGACAGGACAAAAGCCAGTCACTTCACTACACGGAGCGTTCGCAAACATTTTCCGAACTGGACTAGTCTGTAGAGTGTAGTGGCAAAAGAAGGATCTATGATCTTTTGCAAGAGATCTACAGACTACTGTGAAGATCTACACAGCCAGGGCGTGGCAGTCACCACTCACCATGCATGGTCACCCATGTACGTGTACCCAGTCTACACTACTTACTCACTAGGCCAGAGCACTAATAGATGATATGCCAAATAAGCGCTCGAAAAGTTGAGAGGGCATGCGATTGATGCACCCAGGCTTAGCTTGTCAAGTGCACGGGATGTGCAAAGTACACGGATTTTAGGCTTGTTGCGCGCTTACGCGATCAGGTGCTGCACGTGCATGAATGGAATGCATGCAGTTCCACTGTTATTGCATTTTTAAATAGCATTCTGTCGGAGAAAATTTTCGGATGAAGAAAAGGAACTCTGACACCTTTGTGCATAGTTTGCTTTCAATTTTTCATTTTGATACCCAGATATGGCAGCAAGAAATAGTACACCAGCCATAGCTTCTCGTTTTGCGAACCCACCTGTCGGCGAAACGATTGCTAGATGGACTTTTGCTCAGCTGAAGACGTACATGTACGTGAGGGAGAGATACCGGTAGATGGAAAGCGAGATGATTAAATTTTGTTGCAGAGGTAAGACCGACAGATATTATTTTATTCCCAACGCCCCAGAGCTTAGGACGGGGGACAATGATGGCAGTCGGCTCCGAGCAGCGAAAGGGCGATGAAAATCCGTTCCTCCTTCACTGGTCGCTACAGCAGCGAATACCTTGACACCATCTGCATCGGGAACAGAAGAAGCTGCTTCTCCGCTGAATCCATCAAATCATAGATGCTGCTCAACTTACAGACGCAGAATTTCCCACCGAGTCCTGGAGCCATCGCTCGGAGGATTTGCTAAGTGGTGTTTCTGCTAGTGCTGTACTCCAGCATCTTCAGAATCGAGAAAGGTACCTAACGCCGGACACAGAAACCATTCGGGGATGAGTCCTTCTTCTCGCCATTCGTTTACAGTGTTGAGTGTTGCTTCCCAGAGCCAAAGAATTCTGGACCGCAGAGATACTTTGTCAAGGCTAAGTGTTGGGCATCTCAAAAGAAGAAGGAGAGCTAAGTGTGTGCTACAGTGCTAAAAGAAAAGCATGTGCTCGAAGTGATGTCTGCATATTGCAGTTGCACTGCAGCATTGCATGCTCCTTCCACCACATAATGCATTGCTGCTGACCATCAACTATTGTGAGATGAAAGGTCAATACCTGGCATATGCAACCTAGCAACAACAGCAATGGGGCACAAGGGCCAAGGAACGTAGTTGCGAAAACCCTTATCAACCACCTGGGCATACTGACACTGGCAACATTGATTTGCCTTTGTACTGGGAAATCCCGCCTTCCCTATCCCATATCACAGAGAAGGTGCTTCTAACAGAGGTAATAGCAATAGAGTGCCATACCCAACAGCAGATTGGCAGCGGCATATGGCATAGGCTGAGAAGCAAGACCCTGACTGCTTCGCGGTTTTACCTCATCCCTCACCCGAGTGAGATCACATCAGCGTTTCTTCCGTCATTGCTCCAGGCAACCAGTTTCTCATGTGCTTCCGCTATTCGTCAGGGCCAGCACCGTATAGAGTTGTTCTATTTTTGTTGTATTTATCATTTTACTAGGGCCATCCCTGCAGACAATGCGCCTTTTTACAGGGTGCTCGAGGTAAGTGGGAAATGGCGTATTGCAAAGAGGTTACGTAGAAGGTTGTTATAACATAACAGCCTTCTACGCAGCCTCTGCGGCATGACGAAGGAGGCTGCCTAGCAGCACCCCGATGGAAGAAAACTCCAGCTATCACTGATATCAGAGACCAGGTACCTGTATGTTTTGCAAAGAGAAGCCATGTCGTGAAGAAGCATTAGGTAGGGCTAAAGCGAGGGTGTACTATCCCCTCAGCAGGCCTGGTCAAGGCTTCCGTAGCCAGCGTTGGGTGAATATTTTGACCTAAAAACAAAGTAAAATCTGCAAAGAGGGGGCTGAGGCGCTATGGCATGGCAAACAATAATTACTATAAAGTTCTAACGGATGGCGACGGGAATATTTTGTGGCGGTGACAAATGGTGGCTGCTGGGTAGCCAAATGTTATCTTGAGACTCCGCTTGATACGTCGCATGACTGTGTTGTCCAAGGTTACTGATATGATGCCTTGTCTTTGACTCGGGATACCAGCAGAACTCCAAACATGCGACTGTTAGTCATTTCGCTCAATTTTGCTACTTTATTCTTGCAGTCACCCAGATTGCATTGAATACTGTCGAATGCTTCCTCCAGCGTAGGGACAGTATGCCTAGGATAGCACTAGGTATGAGTCGTATGTCTTCAGGCTGCTCCCGTGCAGTAGCTCACGACACGAGGTAGAGCAACGCCGGTTAGCATCAGCCGCTGTTGTCTTGGCGGACCAGATTGAAAACTCCAGATACAAAATGTTTTACCAGTCTTGCTCTGGCGATTTTCTCCCCTTGTAGATCTACATAATCTTCTGGCAAGAAAAGGTCAGATCACACCACTGTAGTGTCACTTTCTTTTACTCTCCTTCCCTTTCCTCCCGTCGCAACAGTCCATTTCCTTCACAGTTCAGGATGATGGAAATTTATGGAAAAGACGAATACCATTTGCTGGGGCTGGGGAGTAACGCCGGTCACCAGTACATCCTGGAACACAGCAATGGTCGTGGTTGGTCGGTATCCGAAAACAAGACAGCGAAAAATCACTCCAGCCGCTATATTAAAAGCAAACAAAACTGTTTCTTCTATCCAGATTTACAGCTTTAGTTTCAACGCCGAAGGAAGTGCTAAAACTAGTAACGGTGGAACTGCATGCATTCCATTCATGCACGTGCAGCACCTGATCGCGTAAGCGCGCAACAAGCCTAAAATCCGTGTACTTTGCACATCCCGTGCACTTGACAAGCTAAGCCTGGGCGCATCAATCGCATGCCCTCTCAACTTTTCGAGCGCTTATTTGGCATATCATCTATCAGTAATAGAGAGGTTTCGACCCGCGTGATTTGTGCTCTTACGTGAACGTCAATTTTTTGCGTCGACGCGAGCTCAGAAAGAGCTTTCGTTTCACGTTGCTTGTGAAGCACGTCGTTTCGCTGACGACAGGAGCGAAAACTGGGGGCGAAAACTTCAAAAAGTGAAAAAAGTGATTTTTGGTGAGGCCAAAGTCGCACAAATATTATTTATAGCTAGTTTAGGCAAAATCGACAAATCGAGTCAATAATCCCAACCTGATAGCAAGGCTAAATTTGCAAAAACTCGCGTCACGTCGAACGTGAGTTGACCTCAGCTCACGTCATGAACGGGAGTTTCGACGCCAAAATTTGCCACACCGACGTGAAATTTCACGGTGTAGTGCAGAACAACGTGAAGCGAAACCTCTCTAATCTGTCCCTTTGGGAAAACGCGGCCAATAATTCAAAATTCCGCGGAAAATTCCGCGGGGAAAAGGGGGGTTTTCTGCGGCACTTTCTGTGGTAAAATCAAAAATCTGCGGCACTTTCTCTGCAAGTTTTCACCCTCCTTGTAGAGGATGACAACTAGTTGCATGAAGGAGCACTTTTCACACTATCCTTTGCAGTCACAAACTGACATGAGAGTGAAGAATTTTGGAGATCCTGCACTCACCCACACTGGCAAGAGCATAATGTGCTCCAACAGATCGCGAAGTAGTTTTTCTGCTGCTTTCTGAGTAGTAATTTTACTAATTTACCCTAAAAATTCAAATTCCGCGGGCAAAAGTGTAGATTCCGTGATTTCCGCGGATGATAGCAATTATTATTTCTGCGAAATTTGCCGCGACCGCGGAATCGCGTTTTTCCAAGGGGATACTAGTACAGTGTAGTAGTAGACTAATATAAAAAGCTGCTTTCAACTCCCTGGTGAGTGACTTCCAGTGCACTAGCCAACATTGATCCCGATGCCTGCGTGGAAATGTAAGTGAAGGGATTCTGGACCGATAGCCGTTAAGCTATCGTGCCAAGTCCCTCCGGTCCTTTACGGAAGGTTTGAAGGCGAGCATACTGTGAACATGTCATCGAAGGCGAGCATACTGCCAACATGTCATTGAAGGCGAGCATACTGCCAACATGTCATTGAAGGCGAGCATACTGCGAACATGTCATCGAAGGCGAGCATACTGCGAACATGTCATCGAAGGCGAGCATACTGCCAACATGTCATCGAAGGCGAGCATACTGCGAACATGTCATTGAAGGCGAGCATACTGCGAACATGTCATCGAAGGCGAGCATACTGCCAACATGTCATCGAAGGCGAGCATACTGCCAACATGTCATTGAAGGCGAGCATACTGCGAACATGTCATCGAAGGCGAGCATACTGCGAACATGTCATCGAAGGCGAGCATACTGCCAACATGTCATCGAAGGCGAGCATACTGCCAACATGTCATCGAAGGCGAGCATACTGCGAACATGTCATCGAAGGCGAGCATACTGCGAACATGTCATCGAAGGCGAGCATACTGCGAACATGTCATCGAAGGCGAGCATACTGCGAACATGTCATCGAACGCGAGCATACTGCAAACATGTCATCGAAGGCGAGCATACTGCGAACATGTCTTCGAAGGCGAGCATGGCTCCTTCATACCGCTGGTGATCTGCGGCTGTGACAGCATGGGCCTAGAAGCAGCGTGAGCCGCAGTTATTAAAAGGTTGGCGAACGGCAAGTTGGCCACCAAAAGACCCCCCCCCCCACAACCTCCTTCATACACACACCGAGAAAAGAAACCGGAACTTTGGACACGAGCTCAAAAGTATACAGCAGTGCTTCCTACCCACAAGTCCCAGTATTGAAACTCTGCGTACGCTTTCCTCGCCATCACCAATACATGGCTGAGGGTAGTTGACCAAAAAAGTGATTGCATCCAAAGCATGGTCAGTCGCACTCTCTGCGGCCCTGGTTAACCGCAGGGCACATACACACTCGCGCACGCGCACACACCACACACGCACACACACCTGGTGTACAGCTGCCAAATGCTTGGCCAGGGGGAGAGTAGAAGAGAGAGAGTTCGAGAGAAGACACACACACACACACACACACACACACACACCACACACACACACACACACACACACACATGCCCCCCCCCCCCCCACACACACACAAACACGCACGCACAAACACACACACACACACACATTCGACTCCATGGCTAGCTGTGGCTGGCAGACAACGATACTGGATAAACGGAATACAGACTAGCAGTGAATGAAGAGGACCTATGCTCCTCGTAGCACATACGCTAACACTCCCAGGAAAGGTCAGCAGCAGACAGGAAAGTGCAGTGAGCAAGGGTAATACCTTGTTTCAAATACCAACAAAACATTGAAATAAATACTACGACGAGCATAGACAACCAAAGTTACAAAGAACAACAGTACTAGTGAATATGAAGAACATGTCGCCACTAGCTAAAGGATCTGTTACGGGTGGTAGTTTGGGCAGAGCATAGTACGACACGTGCACGCATACAGACATACACACAGAGCTTAGTATCCGTTACGCAACCCGTGAGAAAGTCCATGCCACCCACCAGGCCATTACGAGGCTAGAACCAGCCACGGTGGCAATCCTCTCCTGCGTCTTGTCAATTGTTATTTGAGGATAAGACAGCACTAACAGGAATCAGCACCACCAGGTTGAAGATGAATCTGGCGGCGATCACAAGGCGAGCACGCTGGGCTAAACTGTAAACGATGATCACGAGTGCGGGGTCTAATCTACACGCAAGCACTTAGACAAGGTTAAACTAAACACGATCACATAAACAAGGAGAGACAGGGCTTCAGGAGAGACAGGGCTGTGTATGTGTAGAGATGGCGCAGAGCACACTGCATGTAGGGGCTAAGGTAAACACAAGCAGCACACTTAGACGAGGTTGAGAAGCGACAGAGCCGTGTAGATGGTGAGGCCGATGTTGCCAAAGAAACCGATGTACATGAAGCCGCCGAATCTACGCTTGTCAGGATCTGGGCACACACACACACACACAAGCAACAGACTTGTAGAAACAGCAATGATGCACACATCTTAGGATTTCGACATGTTCCACTGTCCAAGCAGCTCAATCCATCAGCATTCGGCCAAAGGCCGGAGATTGGCACCCACCGGGCTAGCATCAAGCAGCCAAAGGTGGGGCCGTACCAAAAACTGCCAGAGAAGACATCGTTGCATTCTAGCATGGATTCTGACTTACAGGCGTTCAGGTGACGTCTTTCTTTACTTTTGCTCTCTTTGCTGTCTTACTATCTACTTTTTTTGTGCAGCAGCAGCCACGGCAACGAAATCTATGCAGCAGAAGAGTCGAGCAATGTGACCCATGTCTACAGGTCAGCATTCCATATCAACAATGCCTTTGCGAAATTTACCCCCGGAACCCCCCCCCTGGATACGCACGCCTCTGGTTGGCATAGCATAATGAAACCGCAATTGCAGTCCAGGGCACAGACTCGCGTAACTGCACAAATATGCCACCAGTTGGTGTAGGCATGCAACCACACTACATACTGTAGAGTCGCGTATAACAGCATGACCCGTATAACAGCATGACCCGTATAGAAGCATGACTCGAGTAGAAGCCGATTTTTGAAGAGCGCCGTGACACAGAAGCACGATTTGAATAGAAGCATACGTGCAAGTACATGTATGTGTACACTACATGCATGACAATGTGCACTGTACAGTGTAGACTGAAGATTTTGACGTAGAAGCAAAACTTGAATAGAAGCATGGTTTGAAAACCGGCTTATACGGCCGTAAGCACCTGCTTTTATACGCGGCATTACGGTAAGATAAAAGGTCTTTTAGTGGAATCTAGTGAAGAACCGACTGCCCATTTCCACAGTACAGAAACAACACTGGGAGTGCTGGCCTCACCTCCAGTGTAGTATCCATGGGAATACACTAGACGACCAAGCAAGTAGATCAGGTTGAAGGCTGTGGCCTTCAGCTACGTCAGGAGCAATCCGACACACAGAAAGTGGAAGAACAAAACAGGAACAAAATCAAATAGTTATTGGCGGGACGACTGTGCAAAACAGCACAATAGAAGCAGACTGATCATAATCAATTGCATCTACGATACGCTAACTCTTCCAAACTCTGTCCCTCCCCCTCGCCCAAACACACAGACGCACACAGACCCGCGCACGCACACACACACACCCTCTCTCTCTCTCTCTCTCTCTCTCTCTCTCTCTCTCTCTCTCTCTCTCTCTCTCTCCCTCTCTCAGCAACGGAACAGCAGGCTTACCGGATGAGAAACACCACCAATCAGGCCCGTCGTCAGGAACAGAGGCAAACCTTCCAAGCTGAAACAACACGGCAAGCAAGCAGACACATACCGCACTTTCACGACGGACGCCAGAGTACTACACGGCTGCTCAATGAAATCCGATCGCGTCACTCAAGTAAGCGCCGGGCGTTGTGCAGCCCTAGACCTGCGAACAATGGGCTGCGAAATGATGCAAGGCGCACACTTGAGCGATGCAACTAGATTTCATTGAGCAGAACTGTAGTATTTTCCTCTTCATTCTAAGTACAAAAATCGCAAGCCTCCCACAGACCATGGCAAGCTGCAGCATGTTAGTAAAAAACCCTAGAGGGTTTCTAAGAAGAACTTGAACCCAGTAGTCTCGACCTCGGTTTCCTGGCCCGTGTATCGAGCAATCTCATAGTCTCGGGGTGCTCGTGCTCCTTTCCGGTTTTGCCAGACGAAAACACAGGTCATTGACTGAAAACAAGTAGTCTGGTCAAAAGACAGCGACGTAACGGTGATCGCGTCGATGTTTCTCAGATCGCGTCGATATTTCTCAGATCGCGCTTGGTCTTTACACGTACATCGAGGTTGCAAGTGTAC